>NC_141687.1:742962423-743442423 GCF_964263255.1 Lissotriton vulgaris | reverse complement strand
TACCTCCACTCCTGGGAAGCCAACTGAGTCGCACACGCTGCAAAGTTGGTTAAAACTTTATTGAGAGTGATTGCAGGCAGGCTCTTTTCTTGCAGGTGACCTGACGCGTTTCGTTGACGGCTGTCAACTTCTTCAGAGGTGTATGCTGCACGAAGGGGGCTGGTGTGGAATCACCTTCTTTTAACGTGGCGTGGCTTGCCCTCTAGTGGACGCTTGACGGCGCTTGCAAGGCACACTGGTAATGGTAGTCCCACTGTCCTCTTCGTGCGTGCTGCCAGATTTTTTCTCAGTCTCTCTCTGGAACTGAACGTGTCCAGAAGTGTAGCTCCTCCATAGAACCTATTTTTAAAAGTTCTGCGAGGCGACATACCCCACTCCAGTGTAGGGCGGCTGCCTGATTCCCTGTGCCGTCTCCGGGTCTGTCAAATCTGTGTCCATGTAGTTCGGGAATCATGGCGCTCTGGCTGTCGGTGCGTCCTCTGCGACTGAACACCATCGCTAAAATATCTCCAGGCGGCTCTCCCCTACCTCCACTCCTGGGAAGCCAAGTGAGTCGCACACGCTGCAAAGTTGGTTAAAACTTTATTGAGCGTGATTGCAGGCAGGCTCTTTTCTTGCAGGTGACCTGACGCGTTTCGTTGACGGCTGTCAACTTCTTCAGAGGTGTATGCTGCACGAAGGGGGCTGGTGTGGAATCACCTTCTTTTAACGTGGCGTGGCTTGCCCTCTAGTGGACGCTTGACGGCGCTTGCAAGGCACACTGGTAATGGTAGTCCCACTGTCCTCTTCGTGCGTGCTGCCAGATTTTTTCTCAGTCTCTCTCTGGAACTGAATGTGTCCAGAAGTGTAGCTCCTCCATAGAACCTATTTTTAAAAGTTCTGCGAGGCGACATACCCCACTCCAGTGTAGGGCGGCTGCCTGATTCCCTGTGCCGTCTCCGGGTCTGTCAAATCTGTGTCCATGTAGTTCGGGAATCATGGCGCTCTGGCTGTCGGTGCGTCCTCTGCGACTGAACACCATCGCTAAAATATCTCCAGGCGGCTCTCCCCTACCTCCACTCCTGGGAAGCCAAGTGAGTCGCACACGCTGCAAAGTTGGTTAAAACTTTATTGAGAGTGATTGCAGGCAGGCTCTTTTCTTGCAGGTGACCTGACGCGTTTCGTTGACGGCTGTCAACTTCTTCAGAGGTGTATGCTGCACGAAGGGGGCTGGTGTGGAATCACCTTCTTTTAACGTGGAGTGGCTTGCCCTCTAGTGGACGCTTGACGGCGCTTGCAAGGCACACTGGTAATGGTAGTCCCACTGTCCTCTTCGTGCGTGCTGCCAGATTTTTTCTCAGTCTCTCTCTGGAACTGAACGTGTCCAGAAGTGTAGCTCCTCCATAGAACCTATTTTTAAAAGTTCTGCGAGGCGACATACCCCACTCCAGTGTAGGGCGGCTGCCTGATTCCCTGTGCCGTCTCCGGGTCTGTCAAATCTGTGTCCATGTAGTTCGGGAATCATGGCGCTCTGGCTGTCGGTGCGTCCTCTGCGACTGAACACCATCGCTAAAATATCTCCAGGCGGCTCTCCCCTACCTCCACTCCTGGGAAGCCAAGTGAGTCGCACACGCTGTAAAGTTGGTTAAAACTTTATTGAGAGTGATTGCAGGCAGGCTCTTTTCTTGCAGGTGACCTGACGCGTTTCGTTGACGGCTGTCAACTTCTTCAGAGGTGTATGCTGCACGAAGGGGGCTGGTGTGGAATCACCTTCTTTTAACGTGGCGTGGCTTGCCCTCTAGTGGACGCTTGACGGCGCTTGCAAGGCACACTGGTAATGGTAGTCCCACTGTCCTCTTCGTGCGTGCTGCCAGATTTTTTCTCAGTCTCTCTCTGGAACTGAACGTGTCCAGAAGTGTAGCTCCTCCATAGAACCTATTTTTAAAAGTTCTGCGAGGCGACATACCCCACTCCAGTGTAGGGCGGCTGCCTGATTCCCTGTGCCGTCTCCGGGTCTGTCAAATCTGTGTCCATGTAGTTCGGGAATCATGGCGCTCTGGCTGTCGGTGCGTCCTCTGCGACTGAACACCATCGCTAAAATATCTCCAGGCGGCTCTCCCCTACCTCCACTCCTGGGAAGCCAAGTGAGTCGCACAAGCTGCAAAGTTGGTTAAAACTTTATTGAGAGTGATTGCAGGCAGGCTCTTTTCTTGCAGGTGACCTGACGCGTTTCGTTGACGGCTGTCAACTTCTTCAGAGGTGTATGCTGCACGAAGGGGGCTGGTGTGGAATCACCTTCTTTTAACGTGGCGTGGCTTGCCCTCTAGTGGACGCTTGACGGCGCTTGCAAGGCACACTGGTAATGGTAGTCCCACTGTCCTCTTCGTGCGTGCTGCCAGATTTTTTCTCAGTCTCTCTCTGGAACTGAACGTGTCCAGAAGTGTAGCTCCTCCATAGAACCTATTTTTAAAAGTTCTGCGAGGCGACATACCCCACTCCAGTGTAGGGCGGCTGCCTGATTCCCTGTGCCGTCTCCGGGTCTGTCAAATCTGTGTCCATGTAGTTCGGGAATCATGGCGCTCTGGCTGTCGGTGCGTCCTCTGCGACTGAACACCATCGCTAAAATATCTCCAGGCGGCTCTCCCCTACCTCCACTCCTGGGAAGCCAAGTGAGTCGCACACGCTGCAAAGTTGGTTAAAACTTTATTGAGAGTGATTGCAGGCAGGCTCTTTTCTTGCAGGTGACCTGACGCGTTTCGTTGACGGCTGTCAACTTCTTCAGAGGTGTATGCTGCACGAAGGGGGCTGGTGTGGAATCACCTTCTTTTAACGTGGCGTGGCTTGCCCTCTAGTGGACGCTTGACGGCGCTTGCAAGGCACACTGGTAATGGTAGTCCCACTGTCCTCTTCGTGCGTGCTGCCAGATTTTTTCTCAGTCTCTCTCTGGAACTGAACGTGTCCAGAAGTGTAGCTCCTCCATAGAACCTATTTTTAAAAGTTCTGCGAGGCGACATACCCCACTCCAGTGTAGGGCGGCTGCCTGATTCCCTGTGCCGTCTCCGGGTCTGTCAAATCTGTGTCCATGTAGTTCGGGAATCATGGCGCTCTGGCTGTCGGTGCGTCCTCTGCGACTGAACACCATCGCTAAAATATCTCCAGGCGGCTCTCCCCTACCTCCACTCCTGGGAAGCCAAGTGAGTCGCACACGCTGCAAAGTTGGTTAAAACAATACATACATTTTTTTTTCTTCACCGTCAATCTTCATCGTTAGAATCAGATTCAGGAGGCACAGCAGGGCTCATAACACCGTCATTCTTTATTTTCAACATCAGGGCATGACGCGTTTCGGAGGGTTTCCTTCATCAGACGCCCTCGATGTTCAAGTTGCCACTGTTATACTCAGTCCTCTTTCTTAGTGTCTTTAAATATTCTCCATCACTGAAGTAGTGTGGGATACCATGAAAATGTGGCACGGAGTCATCATGTTTCCTTAATTGGACCACATCCCCCAGCATTCAGTGTTTCTAACTTGCTGTCGATGGCTCCATTAATCGGCTGTTTATCACAATCCCCGTTGGGAAGCCGATATGCCGTGAATTCAGGTAAGGGCTGGTGTACCTGTTCTTGGCTTTTCTCACCGGCGTTCTTGTCCCGCATTCCCAACCTCACAGTTCCTTTGGCCGCAGAGACGGGGAAGCCGGTAAAGTAGCGACTTTCCTCCATGAAAAGTATGGACTGTCCATCTGTCAGCGTAACTCTGTTGCCTCTGTAGTGCGAGGTGATCAGGGAGTCTCCGTGCAAGCCAACGACTCCCTCGATGCTTCCAAGAGTGCCATCCAAACGTGCCACAGCAAGCCGCAACACGCCTAATTTTCCCACCATCAATCTTCATCGTTAGAATCAGATTCAGGAGGCACAGCGGGGCTCATAACACCGTCATTCTTTAGTTTCAACATCAGGGCATGACGCGTTTCGGAGGGTTTCCTTCATCAGACGCCCTTGATGTTCAAGTTGCCACTGTTACACTCAGTCCTCTTTCTTAGTGTCTTTAAATATTCTCCATCACTGAAGTAGTGTGGGATACCATGAAAATGTGGCACAGAGTCATCATGTTTCCTTAATTGGACCACATGCCCCAGCATGCAGTGTTTCTAACTTGCTGTCTATGGCTCCATTAATCGCCTGTTCATCACAATCCCTGTTGGGAAGCCGATATGCCGTGAATTCAGGTAAGGGCTGGTGTACCTGTTCTGGGCTTTTCTCACCGGCGTTCTTGTCCCGCATTCCCAACCTCACAGTTCCTTTGTCCGCAGAGACGGGGAAGCTGGTAAAGTAGCGACTTCCCTCCATGAAAAGTATGGACTGTCCATCTGTCAGCGTAACTCTGTTGCCTCCGTAGTGCGAGGTGATCAGGGAGTCTCCGTGCAAGCCAACGACTCCCACGATGCTTCTGGGAGTGCCATCCAAACGTGCCACAGCAAGCCGCAACATGCCTAATTTTTCCACCGTCAATCTTCATCGTTAGAATCAGATTCAGGAGGCACAGCGGGGCTCATAACACCGTCATTCTTTAATTTTCAACATCAGGGCATGACGCGTTACCGGTGGTTGCCAGTAGTTATATATTGTTATGACCTAGTTTCCATAGGAAAAGTGTTTTTGTCATTTGCCAATACTTTTATGCCGTTTGACGAATCTTCATGAAATTTTCAAAACTGATATGAGGCTCACTTCAGCTGCTTTCTTGAAATTTTCAGGGTGATCCATTAAGTGGGGGCTGAGAATCAGGGGGTGCTTAGAAGAACGGTTTTGCCATGTTAATTTCAATAGGACCTTTACACACACTACATCTCAAACTAAAATACACCAAATTTGGCGGGAAGGTAGATGTTGGTCTGAGGAAGTGCCTTTTTGTAATGTGGTGTACATTCATTTAGGAGCTGCTGAGTTATTTAAAGGTTTTTCAGATATACATCTGGGGACTTGGAGGATCCGCACCCCTCCCAAGATCTCGTGCTGAGATCTTATTGCTTGCCAACACTTCACACCAGGAAGTGTTGGCAGCCATCTTGCGACTCAGTTAAACCGAATCAGAGGAAAAAGACATAAAAAATATAGAAAAGGGGATATGGTAGACAACACCCCAACCCCCTAGGCCTCATGGGGGGTCTCACTGGACCCCACAGGGGTATAAAATAATTGAAAACAAATATTTCAGCAGGAGTCGCGCTGGATCCACAACTCCGACCAAAATATTTTTTTTTAATGAAGTGCAGGCCCCCACTCTTCATTAAATATAGGCCCCCTGGTGGGCCAGGATCCAGGGCAATTTTTTGTAGTAATGCGGAGGGTGTCCATGCGGTACATCCCATGCCAAGGGGACCGCCAACTTGTGGCAAACAAATGTAAAGTGATGCGGTGGGCCTGTACTGCCTGCCATCTCCCCGGGAGAATGCCACCTCTCTGGGGGCTGTTCATTACAATAAATGTGGGGCGCCATATTACCTACCCCGTAGCCACTGGGACCGGAACCTCCCCACGGCTAATAATGTTTTTCTGCAGGGGGCCCGAGACTGCCATCTCCCCGGGGCAATCAACAATAAATACAAATGTGGGGGGCCTGCGTGGCCCCTCTGGGAACAACCACCTCTCTGGGGCAATGATTTACAGAAATGCAGGGGGCTGCGCATCCCTCCCACAGCCCTGGAGATCACCACCTCCCCAGGGCAAAAATTAAATAAGTGCTGAGGATCATGGGGCACCCCTTTGGGACTATCACCTCCTTGGGGCAAATGACAAAACTTAAAGTAGGAAGAAACACCGCCTGTGTCCTGCAATGAAGGGGGGACCCTTGAAGGAGCTATAGAGGGCCCTGGGGACCACCACACTCCATTGACAACTCCAGCAATGTCCCGAGGTGTCTATCCCTCGGACATTGCAGTTTGTCATGGCTTGGCGGGAAGACCATTCCTACAAGCTAAAGCAAACACAGAGGAGAAGAATTGCTTTTACACACAGGGTGCTGCATGTTAGCAGCTCCTTATATGTAAAAACAATACTGGCTCCTGCAGGAGGCGTGGAGTTGGCAGGTACCACAGGGGGCTGTTGAGGGCCTCAGGACTAAAGTGGACTTCTTCCCCCAACTAGTAGTACATTTGCAGACTGGTGGAGAAAGGGAGCATGGGCACCACAAACCTCTCAGCAAACCCACTGTCTTGGACTTACGAGAGGTAACCGAAAGGGTAGTCAACTGACCCTTAATAGCCAAGGGGACTTCATCCCCCTGCTAGTAGAGTGTCAGTTGCGGAGTGGTGAATGAAGGGGGCATGGCCTCTGACAACCTCCAAGAGGATGTAGCCTAACGCTAGGGCGGTCAACCTCCAATCTGGTGAACCAGGTTCGAGTCTCGGCAACGAAGTCCAAAATCCTGTGATTCTGGCCAAATCACTTAATCTCCTTGTGCCTAACAAAAACATTTATGTATTGCAACTTGTGCTCATGTAAAGCTCTCTAATACCTGATACCTTCGGGTCAGGTTCCTCGCTATATAAAACTTTAAAAAAATAAGTTAGCTGTTTGCTTTTGCCTGGTGGGAGCTCCCAGATCCCACCAAGCAAAAGCAAACATAATTATGCTTTTTGCAAGTTAGAGCTGTCAAACAGCTCCAGCTTGCAAAAAGCAGAGTTTTCATCTGTTTCCCTGCATGCAAATATGTGCACAAGGAAACAGATGAAAACATTGCTCTGACAGACAGGATGCTGCCTGCTGTCAGAGCAATGTCAGCTGAAAGCAGGAAGAGGCAGAATACATGTCAGAAATGAGCAGAAAGAAGCAGTATAAATGTCAGAAACAAGCAGAAAGAGGCAAGCTAAAGGTGAGAAATGGGCAGAAAGAGGCAGAATTGAGGTCGGAAATTAGCAGAACGAAGAATGATAAAGATGAGAAGAGAGACCAAAGGAGAAAAAATATAGTCAGCAATGAGAAGAAAGCAGCAACAAAGGTGTAAAACAAGCAGAAAGAGGGTGAATAAAGGTGAAAAATTAGCAGAAAGAGGCATGAAAAGGGTCAGAAACAAGCAGAAAGAGGCAAAATAAAGGTCCGAAAGGAGTAGAAAGAGGCAAAATGAAGGTCAGAAATGAGCTTGCTGAGAATTGCTGAGCCCTTGTGGGAGGCCCGCCCCTTTCTCAACCACACTCCCTGGGTCCTCCTGACGCACTGCTAGTTGGGAGATTAAGTACCCTTGGCATTTGAGGCTCATTGGGGACCAAGAACCCCTATTGTTGCCACAAAACGTCCTCCATAGCCAGATTGCTGAGATGTGGAAGGAGGCTCCTACCCCTTATTCAATCACTCTACACAGGGGCCTCCTGGCACACTACTGGCTGAGGGAATGAAGTCCCTTTGGCTGCTGAGGGGGCCTTGAGCCCCTATTAATGCCACAAGTAAATCCTCCACAGCGGATTGGTTAGACCTTGTTGGATGGAAACCCCCTTTCTCAACCACTCTGCACAATGGCCTTCTGCAGCACAACTGGTTGGGGGATAAAGCCCCCTTGGCTGAAGAGGGTCATTTGGGGCCAATAACACCTATTATTGCAACAAGTAAGTCAACCACAGATGGATTTCTGAGATGTCATTGTTGGCCCTGCCCCCTTTCTCAACCACTCTTCAGAGAGGCTTCCTGAGCACTGGTTGGGAGATGACGTGTCCTTGGCTGCTGAGGGTCATTGGGGGCTAAGAACCCCTATTGTTGCCACAAGTTAGTCCCCCACAGATGAATTGCTGAGACTGGACAGAGACCCGCCCCCTTTGTCAACCACTCTGTACAGGTGTTCCCTGGCACACTACTGTTTGGGGGATGAGGTCCCCTTGGGTACCGAGGTTCGCTGTTGCCACAAGTAAGCCCCACAAGTAACCCTACTGTTGCCACAAGTAAGTCCCACATAACTGGATTGCTGAGATGTCACTGGAGGCCTCGCCCCTTTTCTCAAAAACTCTGGAAAGGGGCAGTGTCTCCTGGCACACTACAAGTTGCAGCTGCGGTTGCTCGCACTGAATCGCGCTCACCTATGGCACAAAAACATTCTACTCCATTATAGAGTGCCGAGTTTATTGGTAGCTCCGCATTCTCCACAGAACGCAGAGTTGCCGAATTCAGCAAAAACGGTGACCGAAATGGAATTTTACACCCAGGCCTAGTTAACATTTTGAAGTTGAAGAGGTTGGCATTCTATTGTTGCTTTGTTTGAGAGTGGTGTACCATTCTTGTGCTTAGTTTTAACAAATCTTAACAGTGTCAAAACTATCCACAGAGAGCTAAAACAACAAAATAATCTACAAACTCAGTTCCCTGGTAAGTGGATAACTTAAAAAAAAATAAAAGAAATGTGCATTAGAAATGAAGTTGTATCTGAAGGGTAATAAGAAAAAAGTATCACGGCGATATAAAAAATATATCAGATGAGCTGTATCTGGCAGAGGATATATGTTTAAGATTTTAGTACTGTTAAAAAGTTACTATGAGCAATACCTTTAAAAATGACAATGTTTTAAATGTCTAATCATCATGTGCAGAACAGACAGATCTATGTTGTTAGCATTCTTGGAACTGCAGTATTTTTATTCTCATTATTAAACAGGAGTAGTGCAGTCATGAATTAAAGATAAGAAAATGTGCTGAGCCTGCATATGAATTATAAAGTAGTAATACATGTTCAGTATGTATTAGGAAGTGTTTGTCCAGTTTGCATATGCTTAGATGGTGAGATATGTTGTGTCTGGTTGCAGATAATTATATGTACGATGAGACTCTTAGTTTACTTGAAAATATAGAGAACTTTATAATTTTAAAAAGAGGGCCTGAAGGTGTAGATATAATATGAAATCACATATATGTTTACATGGTGATCTATGTTCTTTAAGGCTGTTGAAAATGGTATGTTTATGGTGAGGGTGATGCATTTCTTTAAACATGCTGGGGCCGATTCGCAGAACTAATCTGAGACAAAATCCTAAACTTACTACTTATGGTATTCACAGAATGCACTTATGACTACTAATTTTACGTCCACACTCGGGCTGGAATTTCCGTACTCAGAGCGGAAATTCTGAACCTGGAGCAGAAATACCACAATTTTGACAGAATTTCCGCACTCGGGACAGAATCTCTGCTTCCAGTTTGGAATATTTACAATCTGGTGTTAATGGACTATATCTGATGAAAGGTGGGGATGGTAGGCACTTGGAAAGGTGATTAGCAGTGAGGAAAATGCTCAACCCGCTAGAATACGGGTATTCCGTCCGGGAGCGGAGATTCCGGCACAAGTGTGGGATTTCTGCTCTGGGTGCATAAAATCCGCTCTGGGTGCGGAAATTCCGGGCTGAGTGCGGACGCACAGTTAGTAGTCGTAAGTGCATTCTGTGAATACCATAAGTAGTAAGTTTAGCATTTTGTCTCAGATTAGTTCTGTGAATCGGCCATGCTCCGTTTAAAATTGAGGAGGTTAATAGTGCAGAATGTTTCTTGAAAGTTCTTATGCTAGCTTCAATTGGTGTGTAACATTTCTTTGAGAAATGATAAATATATGTTTTAAAGACAAAAATTATGTGGATATGCCAGTAAGAAACGGTTTTGTGCTTTAAAAAGTATAAATGTTGTTTTCAGTTTTAGAAACATACAGATGCATGTACATTTTTAGTAATAGAGTAATCTAAGCTCCCAGAGAGCCATGTATCCAGTTATATATCAAGTGTGAGATTTAGACTTCACTCACACAAAGCTCAGTAGAAAAGGATTGATACTCTAAAACAGCTAGTTTCATGCTGACAAAAGGACTTAAACAATGAGTCATTGATGTAGTCACGACTGTTATGTATCTAATGGAAATGGAGGTGCTTCACAGTATGCCAGGCACTACTCATTCACTCATCCAATGACTCAGCCACTACTTCGGCATTCATCCAAACACCCTTGCACTGTCTAACCACTTGTTTATATATAGGCACTACATATGTACTCTTGCCATCACACAGACACTAATTATGTAGTCACTGAACTATGCAGGCACTACCCATGCATTTATCCAATCACTCAGGCACTAACCATCCACTTATACGACCACCAAGGCTGTACCTATGCAATCATTCAAACACCCAGGCAAAACCCATGCACTCATCCAAATACCCACTTACAAATCATGTACTCATCGAAATATTAAGTCACAACCCCTACATTCATCCAATTACGCAGGCAGTACCATTGCAGTGAAACTATCACCCATCAAGTACTGAGTTTTGCCTCAGTGCATTCAATTACTGAAGCAATACTATTGTACTAATACAATCACACCAGTAGTACACTTGCTTTCATCCACTCACTGAAACTTTAGCAATGGATTCATGTAATCAATGAGACAACAGTCCTGCACTCATCCAACCAGCCAGGCACTACTGATGCACTGATTCAATATCCAGGCACTACCCATGTACTTCTCTAAACAACCATTTAATCATCCAACCACTATCTATGCATGTATTGAATTAGTGAGGCATTTTTCACGCAGGCATCTAATTATTCAGGCACTACTCATGCACTCATTCAAACACCCAGTAGTGATACACTCATGCAAACATGCAGGCAGTAACTATGCAAATATGGAACTACCCATGAAGTCATCCAGGCACTAGCTGTATTCTCAGGGAATCACTTAGGCACTACCAATACACTCATTCAATCATTCTGGGAGTATTCATGTATTCAACCACAAAACACATGTATTTACAAGTTTTAGTGAGGAATATGTAATCTTTTAGAACCGTCTGTTGAAATATATATCCAAGGTGTCACACACTCTTTGCATGTACTCGGAAAAATTAGTGAGCTATATGCTCTGATAGAGATTAATTTGCAGAATTTTATATGCACTGTTTCCCAAAATGTAAAACTGATGCATTTAAGTAGAAAAGTACTGAGATACTAAATGCACCACTGACACAGTGGTAGAGAGGTACACAAATAGCTCTTAAGTGTTTTTGTTTAGGGATTTACAGTGTTGAGACACTGTACATACAACTTCACTTTGGTTGATGTTCATTTTAAAATTTACTACAGAAGGGATAAACTGGTATTTCACCTTGTACATGGGAGAAGTGACATATGGTGCAGCTGTATTGTAGGAGAGGATTATATAATGTTAAAAGGTAACTAAGAAATACATTTTTGTGTTTTGCTTTGGGTTTGGTATATTGAAGAACATGCATATAGTTATGTAGCTAGGTACATCTGTAGATTTGAAATTGCAACATATAATAAAAACAGTTTTTGTATTATGTGTTAGTAGTAAAGGACTTGGTTCATTAGCTAGATATAACATTAAAATATACTCATTTGTTTACAGAACAATATCATCATAACTGCAGACAGAGTGTCTACGAAAATTGGGAGGAAAAAGCAACAGAAGCAACTACAGTATTTCTGCAGAACTAAGACACGAAAGGGGGAAAATGCAGAAAAAGTGGTCAAAGAAAAAAACTACTTGGAAGAGAACAAAGCCATTTCCTAGAAATATATATGGAAACCTGAAATGATTACAAAATAATTAAAATTAAAAAAACTGTGAGAAAGAACAAGAGTGAACAAAATCTATTTTACATGAACAGGAAAGAATGTAAAAAAGATGGACACACCTTAACCAGGTGACCGAAGCAGTTTAAGGAAATCAGAGCCAGAATACTTTGAAGTAGCATGGTTGCAAATATACTGAGAAATATGAAAAGGTTTAGAAGAAGTAGAGAGGCGCTGAAATAGAAAGAACAAATTGAGGTAGCAGTTGATGAGGCCTTTGCTTGGATGAAGAAGCTTTTCATTTTGATTATATTTAGAATGAGGACTCTTGACAAAATAGTGTTGTACATAAGGAGCCAAAACCAGAATAAATGATTAGTCAATAGAATTAACTTTTGTTCAGTTTAGAGTGGACAATGGATATATAATTCTACTACTATAGAGCAAGCCTTTCTTTAATGGAGAAATCCATCTCTAGGATAACACATTAGTTCATACTATTGATGAAAGATTATGATGTTATGAAATGTAGAATGGCCCTCCTACAGCTAAAGAGGTGATGGTGTTTAGTAATGTAAAACAAGTTATTGCAAAATAGGTACAGGGAAGGCCTAGTCAGGCCCTGTATACAAACTGAATTGTAGTAGTATTTGTAGTATTAAACAGAAATCCATTGATATACTAAATACATTTCTACATATCTTTCCAAGGTGAAGTTTAAAACATAACATAAGTACTTTACAAGGATTGGATCCTTGCAAGGTTAGAAAGCATACAAATGTGGAGGGACACTCAGTACCTAGTTTATCAAAGATGTAAGCTGTACACCTCTCAACAATGCAAACTTTAGTTAGGAGGTTGTACTATGTGAAAAATCCTGTTCTAGATTTAGGAACAATTAATTGAGCACTATTGTATGGTACTGTTGCAAAGGTAGAAAAGGTTTGTGATGATGTGCAGTTTTGTTACTTTTGTCCAGAACAGGACTTTACTGAAAGTGAAGAGTTGGTAACAGGAGGAGTTGCAGATTAGATCACATGTATTATATTTGATAGCTTTGAAGAAGAGATTACAAAATTGAACACAGCGTGTTCTGAAAAACCAGAGTATGTTTGCATATGTTTTCAACACACTCACTACAAGATTCAAATACGGACTGTTGACTTGTATTTAAAAATTGAAAAAGAAAATAATGATAACCGAGAAACGTTTGCTGCATACTTATTTGTAGAGGAACACTTTTTCTTGTCCAGATAGAAAGTTATATGTAAGTACTCTTACAATAACTTAGTTAATAACAAAATGTGTGCTAGAGCTGTGCATAAAAAGTTAGTACTGGTTGCCATTCCAGAACCACTTGAAGGTTTAAATGTTTATGAGTAAATTCTTTTCCAAAGTATACTTCACCATATGGAGCCAAAGAAAGGCAAGTTGCCACAAACAGAGCTGCACAAAGGTCTAAAAGGTAGAGAAGTGTACTTGATGACTAGTGTTTTCTCAAAATGTTCAGGAGGATGCTCAAGAATTTTTTTGGACTATTAAGGAACAGGATGTGTTTATCAAAGAATTATTTGGTGCCAATTATAAATGGAACAATAATTATGAACATTACAAATTCACCTCTAACACTGAAATTAATTTGGAATGATTCCTCCACTTGATATTACCTGATTGTAAAGCTGTGGCCTTTAAAAATTTAACCAAAAACACCCATCAAGAAAAGACCTGTACAAACTGCAGATTAGAACTTATTTGTATGTTGTTAGTACAAACGTATGGAAAATATGTCATAGTCATGTTACAATGTTGCAGAGAGGATGGTAGTAAATGAGAAACTGATATTACAAACTTTTTAGCTGGACACATTTCCATTTCAAAAAGAAGTTTCACAACTATAGCAAACACATTTCATGAAGGGATTAATATAACCTCTACACAGTACACAGAATATTAAAGTTGTAAAAGAGGATGGACAGAGTGCAATAATATAGAAATGTCATTCAAATCAAGACTAAATAAAAAGCTTATATCTGCTATTTTTAGAACCGAAGTTCTAAAGACAATTTAAGATAACACAGAGGCACATGCATCTAGCTATTTTGCGATCGCAAACTGTGCGATTTGCAAATATCTGCCGTTTGCGATCTCAAAATAGCACTAAGCAATCCATCATTAAAATTCGCTGAATAAATCAGAATATTGCTAAATTTGTGATTCCCAATTTTCTAATCATGAAACAGCAAATTCGTATTTGAGAATTTACAATTAAGTAATCACAAACTAATTTATCAAACATTCGTAAATTGCGATTACATTAGGAGTCACAATTCTTCACATGCAAAATACCATCAATCCAAATCAGGTGTTAACCAGGTGAAAACTATTTAAACAGCCCCAGAAGGCCTCAGAATGTTCCACAATGGCTACGCCATGGAGTACTGGATGAGGATACAAGCAGCAGCACAGAGAAGGAGGATACAGGAACGCATTTTAAGATTGCGCATTACATTGTTGGGGCAGAGAGAGGAAGAGATTATTGAGAAATATAGGATGAATTCATCCATGTTCTATGAGCTGAATTAGATCCACTACTGTAGCGTCAGACTTGCAAAACACATGCCTCCCCACCCATGTGCAGGTCCTATTTTCACTGCACCTCCTAGCCTCAGGTAGCTTCTAGGGCGTAATGGCTGCAGAGGGAGGTTTTTCTCAAAGTGCACTATTGCGTTTCTTTAATGCATTCCTGGACACTATGTTGCTGAGGATACACCACCACATAAGATTTCCTTTAACCACAAGAAGTGCAGCAAACCAAATTTGACTTTTACCAGATAGCCCATCCCCCCATGTAATTGATTGCTTTGATGGGACGCATGTAGCGATATGTCCCCCTCAGTGAATGAGTACATTTACAGGAATAAGAAGTCATATCATTCACTGAATATGCAAGTCATTTGCAATGCAAAGAACATGATCACAGACATAGAGGCAAGATTCCTAAGTCCTACATCGTCAGACACAGTGGTATACATACACGTCTCCTTGAGGGTGAATTTGGCGAATGATACCTGCTTGTTAAACATATGTAACTCTGTTTTACTGATTCTCTGGTCCTTGTTAGACATAGCAGTGAGTAATCTGTTGCCTTCTACCCCAAAGGTGACAGCGCATATGCTCTGTGCTCATTCATACTGACACCATGCCTGAATCCAAATATACCGAGTGCACAGCGGTACAATGCAGCCCACCTATTGTAGTGTAGTTGCTATCAGCCATATTCATCAACCTGAATTGCGCTCGCAAATGGCCAGATTCTGAGAATCTGGCCATTTGCGAGTGCGATTTTTGCATTTGGGATTCATCATCCCAAATGCAAAAAATCGCTATTTGCGAAATCGCATATTTGCGAGGAATTGGATTTAAGGAATCTCTAATAGAGATTCCTTAAATGCAATTCATCACCCTATTTGAAATTGCGAATTCGCAATATTTGGTCGCAATTTACCATGAAATCTGACTTTGTGGTAAATTGCGAAAAAAGAGTAAAAAGCACTTTAGTGCATTTTTTTCTTTTGCATGTTACACACAAACATGTCCTCTGGACATGTGTGTGCACAACACCTGTTCAAATGTGCATTTGAGGGGTGCTACAGGGTGTCCTTTGGACACCCCTGGCACCCTTCAAATCGCAATCTTATTTGCGATTAGCAAATTGCTAATCGCAAATAAGGAATACTCCCCATTCATTCCTATGGGCCTTTTGGCCCATAGGAATGAATGGGGAGTTTTTCCTTATTTGCGATTAGCAATTTGCTAATCGCAAATAAGGAATCAGTAGGAATCGCAATAATTTTTGCTAATCCTACATGAATCCCGTTTTGCGAGTCCTTAATAGCGAATCGCTATAATTCGCTATTAGGGCCTCGCAAAACGGGAGATTGATGAATATGGCTGATTATTCCCAATAGGCTCTGTGCATTGGAATAACATATACTATAGTTTAGACGTAGGACTGAAGTCGGCTAGGTCTCTATCGTATGTATTAAACTTAATTGTGAGTGCCAGCTTGCTCAGAGGTCACTAGAAACTTTCTCGAATAAACAAGAAGGGATTATTTTCTTTCAACCGCATAAACATGGCAACTTTGTTTCCCAAGAATAAGAAATCAATCTCTAGAGTCGTGGAAACGATAGATAAATATTTTACTCAGTCAATCCTGCATGCTTCGTTTCACCAGAGGTGCTGAGAAAATAGAGAGACGGGCGTTTTCAATAAAAAAGTATTTATTGAACAGTCTTCTTTCTCAAGCATAAAAAATGTACTGCTACAATAGTAATACTGGTTATAAAGTACAAGGCATATAATACGAACAGTATTATAAAGTAGTATTGTAAAAGCATGATATGGTTTCTAAGCCAAAGGTTGCCTAAAATGTATAAAATACAAACAGTGATAAAGTAATGACTAAAAGTACTCAACTGGTGCTTCTAAAATACCGCTACCCCGGTGTACCTAACCTAAGTCTAGTACAAGGGAAGAAGTAAGTGAGGAGTAGCTTTCGTTTATTAGTTCTCTGCCAAGAATCTATTCCAAGAATTCTCTAAGGGTCTAATCAGCTCCGTACCTTGGTTTTAGAATGAAGGAGGTCTTGTATCTCTCTCTCAGGACTCGATTTCCCAGATACCCGCAAGGGTAAGCTGGAAACACGGGAGCTGGATTTCTCGGCAGGAGAAAAGACAGCGTCTCTCAATGCGTCAGCTGGAGGGTCGGCTTGCTTCGGCACTTGCTGCTGCAGGGCGTCGGGCAAGTAGTTAGTCGATCTGCTCCAAACCACTGTGTGTTTGTCTGGGCAAATGTAGGCATATTTATACCTTGAAGGTGCCGAATTTGACGTATGATTAGACTTAATAACGTCACTCAAAGACTCAATTCTTTTAAAACTCCAGGAGTTCTTGGATAAATCAATATTCAAGCAGGGGGAAGTCCCTAGCTGCTGAAGGCGGGTTTTCCCAAGAAATCGTTGTTGATTCTCGGAACTTAGTGGAAGTAGCCATGCCGCATTTGGGCTGCAAGGCTGCAAGGCTCAGGCCAAATATGGTAATGATTTCTATGCCTATATAAGGATTGGATAATGTATACCTATATAAGGGCATGAATCGGGAAAATTGACACTAGGGTCCTAGATTCGTTTACAACACTATCAACAAGCAATGTGATTGATTGGACCTGTGGCCTACTGAAAAGTTGCTTCCACTGCCTGTATAAAACGGATGGGGCATTGCATCACAGGCCACAAAATTGTTGTCACTTGTGCTATATTGCACAACATTGAAACTGCTAGAGTTGTACCCCTGGAACTATTGGATAGTGAACCAGATGAAGACGATGAGCAATGACAAACTCAATAAGCAGCAAGCACATTGAGTGCCCCAGAAGGAAGACAGAGAAGTGCAGAAATAACACAGAATTAATTTTAAGGTGGGTAATGATGATGCAAGAAACTACAGCGTTTAATTGCATTCGTGATTTATTTTAAAAAAAAATTAAACAAAAAGACTTCAGGTTGTGTTAATACACACATACCAATCAGAAAACATGCACTGTGTAAGCCAGAAAGCAACAAGATAACTTTGCCATATTACTTGTACATCAGCCTAGAAAAATGTGGATAATGGTTACCTCACCAAATGACATTCCTGTGCTCAATGCCACACTATTTTCGGCAGTGACGCGCTCCCATTGCCCATTCTGGGTGCTCTGCTGCATCCCTATTTGAGCCTTCTGATGCTGGAGTATTCCTTGTACTGTGCCTGCTGCATTAGGTCACTGGGGCTGTGTTGCTACTGGGGCTGGAGGCATCCTCTCTATCCCCTCCACCCATGACATTACTGGCTGCAAATGAAGTAGTTTGCAATTGCTCCACAGCATTGGTGACCTGTATCAGTCCCCTGGCCATATCATTGCAGCAATGTGTCATTATAACCTGCATGTCCACAGCACGTTGAGACAGTTGTGCTGTAGTAGTCTTCAGGCGGAGGATTGCCTTAGTGTAGCCATCGAAGTGGCAAATAAATTGATGGTGTATTTTGCAGTGGGACACCTGGTACTTCTTGCATCATGTTGCATAACTCCTTGACTGCTTGTATCATCTCACTAAAGTGTTGGTGTGTTTCCCTCCGACCTTCCAGCACAGCTATTGGCAGCTGTCACTCATCTCTCCCATGTTCCTTGCAAAAGATGAAAGTTGTGCCTGCATTGAACGCATGTGTTTGCATTGCAGGTGCTGTACCCTCAACATTGCATTCTCCAGCCCACCAAAGGATGTTGAACTGTCGCCTTCCTCATCTCTCATTTGTGCACCTGCCCTGCGCCTCCTGATGCAGACATTCCTACGTTGCACTTGGACTTGTGGTCTTGATGCTGGTGTCTGCCCAGTCTGTACTATTGGAGGGTAAGGATGGCTCTCCTCTTCCATATTGAGTTCAGGCAATGGTTCCACTGTGATCCTGCGTCTTGTGGGTGCAGGTGTTGTTGGCGATGGGGACATGCAATGTCATCTCCTGGCTGTGGCTGAGTCTCCAGGGGGCCTTCACTTTCATCTGACTCCTGCGTAGATGCATCTGTGATTTTAAACAGTGCAATTTCAGTTAGCATATTTGGACATGTATTACATCTTGCACATAGTATTGTTTAATAAAGTTATTTATCAACACACTGCGTGTGGTAATTCAACTTGTTTGTCATAATTTAATGCACCTAGGCTGGTTTGCTACCCATGTGCCTTTCCAAATTGAGTTGCTGACTGCTGTTCCCATAATGCATTTGTGCGTTACAAGTAAAATGTGGACTGAAGTACTATTCACTACACTAAGCCAGATCTAACTCACAGAGTATGTTTTGTAATTCTAGCATTGTATGACCATTTGTATGCATCATGCCTTGGGAAGTACAGGCGGTGCAGAGGTATCGATCAGCATCACTCCAACAGCAGTCTCAGGCTGTAGGGTATACTCCACCAGGTCCTCTAAGACTGTGGAGGCTGTTTTTGCGCACGGTCCTCCTATAGTGTTTTTGCATCAGCTAGCCCTGTCGCAACCCTTTCCTTCACCCGGATCCGCAGGTCATATTACAGCTTGCGCAGTTCTGGAATGGAGTGCTGTGTGACCCCCACTGCGCTGATTTGGATTTTATTCCCAGCCATAGTTTTCTCTTTTCTGACTCTGGGACCAACAGTAACTGTTTGCCAAACTGTTTTTCATGGCTCATCACCACTATGAGGATTTCCAACTCCTTTTCACTGAACTTCAGCTTTCTTTTGCGCTCCTTCTTGGGGTTCTGTGCACGAGCTGTCTGCTGTCTCCTCCTCACTCTCAGTACACAGGGAACAGCATGGGATGGTTCACGTCCTGATTATGCGGTTATAATGCTTCATCAGATTCACGGATTCGCTATTGGCAATTCGCTAATAGCGGATTCGCAAAAAATGTGAGTCGTAGTAGCGATTGCAATTGATACCAAATTGTGAATTTTTTGATGCATTGACATTTGCGATTACCAAATAGCAATTCGGTAAAAATCACTATTTGGGAATCGTGAAAATACCTTTTGATGCATATGTCCTAAAATGGGGTATTGTGTTGAAATGACTATGAATTATGGGGGTCTGAGACATTACTTTGCCTATTATGGGTACTGTTTACAGTAAATTGTTAGAAATGAAAGAAATGTTTTTAACTGGAGGAAAGGAATTTATAAAACATTACAGGACTACATTCTGTTACAACAGATACAAACTAAACAGAGGTACTATGATCCCAGCAGCCTTAAGTTGTATCTAAGAAGTCTCTTCTCCACTTCACTATTGTATCTTGTTTTGGTTGTCTAATGTTCAAAATGAAATCCTAATACATTTCTCTTTGTGTACATTTTTTCACAGTGCTTGAAGTGCTGCAATAAAAAAAGAATACAAATTAACAAGTAAGGGGGCATATTATCAAGAACAGCATTAACAATTATCGCCGGTTTAGCATCAGAAAACTGCTGCTAAAACAGTGATAATTGGCTTGATAATATGCCCTTGTGAGTTCCCATAGAAGCCCAGGTTCTGGTGGCAACCAGGTCTTCTATTGAATTCTCCAGGGCATATTATCAAGCCCATTATCGCCATTTTAGCTGCAGTTTTCTGTCGCTAAACTTACGATTATTGTAACACAGTTCTTGATAATATGCCCCATTGTTTTTCACATTCTACAAAATTACATCCACAGAATGCTTCCAGGGTTTTACAATGGTATTATGGTTAATGCAAAGGTTAGCAAAACGCTTTAGTCCTGGTGACTAGCCACGGCCCGTGGAGGGAGTTTCGGTGGGGCGGAGAGGCGGGGCGGGGGAGGGGCAGGGTGGGGGGTGCTAAAAACTGGAGTATGGATAATTGAAGGTAAGTAAACAATTTAATTAATAAAACGAATTTCATAGAGCACCCTGCATCGCAAAATGTGATGCCTGAACAAACTGCCGGCTTATCACGAGCATTTTACCGACCCCTGCAACCCATGATGAAGTGCTCTTAAGCACGAAACGTGTTGGTTTTGGGACGGTGAATTAATGCGAAGTGACTTTCCTGCAATGACGCCACAACCTCCATTAAAATTGTGGTAATACTTACTCCTGTGTGGGCCTTTCCATGTTGGGCGAACGATGATGTGGATATATATATATATATATATATATATATATATATATATATATATATATATATATATATAACCTACTGGCGGTCGCCAGTAGGTATATATAGTTAGGATTTTTTCCCTATGGGATTTCTGACAATTCTATGTCTAATAACTTTGGCGTTTGTGGACGGAATTGGCTGGAATTTTCTGGAAAATGGCACATTTTGTTTCTGAGCGGCTCCTGGAAATTTGGGGGGTGTTCGGCAAGGGGGGGCTGAGATAAAAGGGGGGTCCCAAAAAGTGTTTTTCCCATGTTAATTTCCATAGGGCGGTTGGCCTCACTTTTAGCCCGAACGGCTGAATGGATTTCCACCAAACTTGGCAAAATTGTAGGGATTGTTAGTCTGATGTGCCTTTGCTAGGTCTTAATATATGTGCTTCAGTGGATTTTGAGAAATTAACGTTTAAAACAAGATATATATCTGTAACAGCGCTCCGGGCAGCGATCCGGTTAGCGAACTTTTCGCGTATCGGAAGTTTGCGATGCGAAGCTGATTGGCTCTCTGGTGTCTGTCAACATTCTAAACAGTCCGGAGCGGCCGCCATCTTGTCTCTCGGTAGGATCGAGAGACAAGAGGAGGCCAAAACAAGGGGGAAATTACCATAAGGGGGCATAGTAGATCCTCGTTGACCCCCTAGGTTTTATGTGGAGGTTTTAAAAGGGCCCAGGAGGGTCAAAAAAAAAATTTTTTTTTTTTTTTTTTGCGTGGTAAGCGCCAAGTTCGCGAACCGGAAAGCGTTCTGGGCAGCGTACTATAAGGATAAAAGAATGATAGACTTTTCTAATACTGTATGTTAATTATTTGTTGTTTTTGAAGCTATGAAGCTCTAGCAGTACATATCCAGAAATGTAATTGATTTCAAAAAATCGTTTTTAAACACAGCATATAAATTAATTGTATATCTGCATTCAAGAGGAAATGACTGAAAATCTCCTTGAGACACATGAAAGCGTTTTCTAGAATGCCCTAGCACCATTTTTTGGACATTATTAACATGGCTATGTAACTCCCATAATCAAAATCTAAATTTGCCAAGCACAGGTGGGAGCGTATTTACAAGACACTTGCCACATGAGGAACGCTTTCCATTTAAAAAGGAAAAAATAACATCAAAGACACTCAAATGCCTTATAAATATGACCCAAAACAACCTATGAAGCTCTAGCAGGACATATCCAGAAATGTAATTGATTTCAAATAATGACTTACTTCATTGGTAGGCCTTCACATGTATTATCTCCTTTGTTTTCTTCAGTGAAAATCTTATCTGCAACCATGTGTTGGCCTCACCTCAAACAAACAAAACAGGTGATGGACCGAATGTGGATCAATGGCACACATTCACCCCAGTCCAAAGATCTGGGCCTAAACAAATCTTTAGATAGGCCACACCTTATCGTCATCCTGAATTAATCATTTAAAATATTAGGGAGAGATTTATGATTGTTGTATGCCTGTTTTGTACCACTGTGTGTCATTTTTGTGATGCAGTGCTGATGCAAAAGATTTGCTATGTTAAATAATAAGTAGGGCATTAGGTTTTTGATGACTGTTATTCATTTACTGTTTGGTAATAGTGCTTAATAACATTTTTTATTATATTTTTCCACAGATTCAACTGCAGATCTTTTCTTAATTTGAAAAATGCCAACGAAAAATCGAATTAGAAAGGCTAGAAAACGTCAAAGACAGCAGGATGATATTTTATTGCAGCAGTCCTCTTCCCCAAATACTTTTCAAAACACCAAGAAAGCTCCGGGTAAGAGCACAAAATCATTCTTAAGAAATATTTTTAGTAAAAAAAGTATTTATCCCAAAAATGTTTCAGTTCAGAAAAAGAAAAGCAATTTAAATGGAAAGGAAAGACCCATCAAAAATGTTACTGGTAGAGGAAGAGATAACTCTGTGCATGATAGTAGAAGGAAACAACAGTTTAGGGACATTCGAAAACGAATGTTCCGTAACAGGATAATAGTTAATTTATTAAAAAATATTAAGAAAGGCCAACAGAAAGTGGCATTTTATAAGAAGAAGAAAAATGTAGAGAAAATTATTGATCATGCTTTTGAAATTAAGCGAAAGTTGTTTATTTTGGTAATCAATAGAATTAGGAAACTAAGCAAGGTAATTTCTGATTTCAAAACAAAAAGTAGATGGAAGAGAGTAGTAAATCGTAGCAACTTTTGTGAAGTTTTTTCCGGAGAATGGATGCATAGTTCAAGTTGTGAGGCATTTTTTAATGAGGAGAGTTATTTTCAGGATAATGATTTGGTGTTTGCAGTTGACACCAGTGGTCGAGCTTATGAAGTGAAGGATGGTTGTCCAGTTGAAAAAGAAAAACTTGTGACAACAGAGACAGAAGAGGCGCTAAGTGATGAGGTTTTAGGAAGACGTCCTAAGGGTCCTGTGTACATTTGGAAGTGTAGTTCTATTTGCAGTGTGAGACAGGTTTCCATCAATTTGCTTTGTGATTTTATACGGACATTTAATAAGAAAAGTTTGAAGCAGAAAATGAAGTTGTTGCAAGATTTAGATCCTTGCAGAGTGAGACAAATAACAGGTTTGCGTGGTCATTCACTGGCTTGTCTTTCCAGGAGAGTATGCCAGAGTGTTTTTCATCATTTCAGGATGCTAGCAGTGCATCATAATAAAGTGAGAAAATTAGTGAGAATGTTGTATTATGCTAAGAGTCCAGCAATTATGCTTAAACAATTATGTGCTGCTCTTTTGCATGGTTCTGAAATAGATGTGAAGAATATTTGTGAAGAAATTGAGTTTTGTTACTTTGGTAGTAAAGATGAGAATGTTCAAATTGAAACAGAAGTAGAGGGTAATGTTGAAGATAATGTACAGGTTTCCAGTACAGATAATTTTCAGAAGGAAATTGCCACGTTTCAGATGAAATCAAGTGAGAGGCCTAATTTCACTTGTGTATGTTGTCGACGCACTTATTATAAGAATCAGACTAAGTTAGTGGATTTATATGCAAAAAGTGAAAGGGAAAATAATAGTGAATGGAAGGATTTTGCCACATACTTGATGGTAGAAAATTATTTTGATTTGGGATCGGATCAACGTGTGTGTACTTATTGTTGTAATAAATTAAACCAAAACCAGATGCCTGCTAGGGCAGTTCATAATAATTTGGAATTGGTTGAGATTCCTTCTGAATTGAAGGATTTAAATACTTATGAATCTATTTTGATTCAAAGTATCCATCCCTTTCAGGCTATTGTAAGAATGGAGCCAAAGACAGGGAAGTTGCCTCCAGCAGATTTACAGAGAGGATTAAAGGGAAGAGTTGTTTATTTGCCTCTAGATTTGAACAAAAACATGAACACAATTGGAGTAGAAAAAGTGGAAGAGGAACCTTTGGTTATCTTGGTTAATGGGGTTCCGACAAAGAATAAGAAAATATGGCAAGATTTAGTGGATGTTAGGAAAGTCAAAAAGGCAACATTGTATTTGAAGAAAAATAATAAGTACTATAAGAATGTATATGTTGCAGAAGAGGAAGTAAGTGATGAAGAGGATAGCGATTTGTGTGCTGGCCAAATTGAGAAAGTAGAGGCCTCTAAAAGTGAAGAAATATATGAACATTATAGTGTTCATCCTTTGCATTCCAAGGAAGTCATGGGGAATGCTATTGAGTTGTTTCAAATGAAACAAGCCAAAGGGAGTCCCATTAGTGTTTGGGAGGAAAGTTTGGAAGCTCGGTGTTTCCCTCAGTTATTTCCAACAGGTCTAGGAGGAAGATATGATGAGCGACCTCATCAAATTCCTGCGTCTGAATACCGGACTTTACGATTGTATGCAGAAGATCCTAGGTTTCGTCAATGCATTCCCTATTTGTTTCATCTCCTGTTTGAAAGCGATCTGTCTGGACTGTCATATGCAGTGAACCACATCTTAAAAAGTGGTATACAGATGCGAAATATCTCGGCAAGGGACTTTATGCATAAAGTCAATGTCCAAGACAGTATTTTGGATTCTCACTTAATTAATCTCATGGCGTGTCAGCGTGGTACTAATGAGTACTGGTACCGTCGTCATGGTGATTTAAAATGTATGCCGAGGAACTTAGGAACTCCGACATGGTTCCTCACTCTGAGCTGTGCCGAGTATGGCTGGGAAGACTTACTTGAATTTCTACGAGAGGCAAATGGAAATATTGAAAACATTGAATTCAGGACACCTGGAGAACTGTGTTCTTTGGATCCAGTGAATGTATGCAGGTACTTCAATCATAGATTTGAAGCTATGATGTCTTTCATCACAAATAAGAAGAATCCACCTCTTGGAGAGGTGTTGGATTTCTTCTGGAGAAAGGAATACCAAGCAAGAGGTGCTCCTCATATACATATGTTGTTGTGGATCAAGGATGCACCTAAATTTGGAACAGATCCGGATGACTTAGTGATGAATTTCATAGAACAGTATTCTACGTGTGCTGTTCCAAACGCAACGGAGAAGAAAAGCCTAAGAGAACAAGTTCTACGTTTCCAAAGCCATCGTTGTGGAAAGTACTGTTGTCGTAAATTCAGAAACAAGGACAAGTTCTACACCAAATGTCGTTTCAACTTTCCACGACCAGTGATTTCTAAAGGAAGAGTGAACAGTTTGATGTCTTCACTGCGACATATTGTGACGAGGAAATCACCCAAAAATACATACAATTTGAAAAGGAACGAAGAGTCCAAGTACATCAACGACTACAACCCAGTGATTTTGTCCATGTGGAATGCTAACATGGATATACAGTTTGTGGCTGACAACTGTATGGCTGTGGCTCGGTATGTGACATCTTACATCACCAAAAAAGAAAAGACAGAACTGAAGGATATGTGGGAGGACATTTCCCATGAAAAGAGCCTCAGCAAGAAGTTGTACAGTTTCAGTCTGAAGATGTTGTCGCATCGAGAAATCGGAGCTTACGAATGTTCTGATCGATTGTCTTCAGCAAGTCTCTATGCCAAATCCAGGAGTATCGTTTGGGCGAGTCTTGGTCTTGCTGCAACGCGAAATCGAGTTCTAAAACCTGTCCGGGAAATTGAGTATTTGGCAGAAAAGGAACCAAACAGTACCGACATTTTGAAGACCAACATGTTGGATACATATTATCCAAATCGAAGCAGTCACCTTGAGAATGTTTGTCTATATGAGGTTCTACAAAATTATATATTCAAGAGGAACATCAAAGAAGATATTGAGAAAGGAGTGTATGCTGTAATTGGAAGTGAGGGATGCCTGGTCAAGCAAAGAAAATGCCAATTAGTAAACCATCGAAAATTGAGTGGCGAATCTCCAGAAAAAAAGGAGTTCTTCTATTTAGCACTTTTGCAACTTTTCAAGCCTTGGCGTGCAGAAGAGGAACTGCTTGGAGATTTCCTCTGTTACGAAGACTCTTTCACTGCTGCTAAGGAGACCATAGAATGTCCTGCTTTTCACAAATATCAAGAAATGCTAACTTTGGAAATTGAGCAGGAAGCAACGATTGCAGCCGAGATTGCCAGAGACAGTTCTCAGGACAGTCAGAGTTCTGTTTCATTGAGTCAAGATCCACTTGGAGGACCTATTATCGAAAATGAAGCTGCCACTGCTATGAATGAAGTGGAAAGAGCCATGGCACATGCTCAGGAGGATTCAGTTAACTTAGAAGACTTGGAAAAACAACTCAACGTTGAGCAGAGGAAAATATATGATGAAGTTACCAAGCAAATTGAGCATGGATTAACTCATGAGAAGAAAGAGTGCTCATGTACATCGTTGAAGCCTGTCCGACTGTACGTGAGTGGAGAAGCGGGAACTGGAAAAAGTTTCCTCATTAAAGCAATTTCTTGTTATTTGCAGGAAAGGACTGAGTCATCGCTGTCTTGTGTTGTCACCGCTCCTACTGGACTGGCAGCACATAACATTAAAGGTATTACTTTGCATCGTCTACTGATGCTGCCAGTGGAGCATGACAACAAATTACAATACCACAAGTTATCTGGGGATGCTTGCTGTGAAGTTTCAAGAGTCTTGAGGAAAATGAAACTACTTATCATTGACGAAGTAAGCATGGTTTCCAATGTCATGCTTGCCTTTGTGCATTTGAGAATGCAAGAAGTACTTAAAACTGAATATGATGTGTTATTTGGTGGCAAACACATCATTGTTTTCGGAGATCTTCTGCAGCTGACACCAGTAAAAGGTCAACCTGTGTTCAAAATACTCAAGCATGAAGATACCAGGAAGTGCCTAGGGAGCATTGGCAACGTCAATATATGGTTAAACTTCAATTATGCTGAACTGCATGAAAATATGCGTCAGGCGAAGGATGAAGATTACAAGAATATTCTACAAGATATTAGAATTGGAAAAGTGACCGAGCATGGAAAAGAAGCTTTAAATGCACGATTACTTTCAAATTTATATCCCGAACAAGAGATTGTGCCTGAGAATATTTTTCAGACAATTACTGAGAAGAAATCCGGAATATGTTTGATGCCAACTCTTGCAGAATGTGCCATCTTCAACAACAAAATGTTGAATTTAGAAAAGCAAGAGATTGTGAAACTTGAAGCTATTGACAAAATAGAGCATATGGGATCAACAATTATTTTGTCAGAGAATTTGAAATCAAAATCGGATTCATTAGAGAAGACTATATCTAAAACAGCGGGTTTTGAAAAGACTTTGAATGTGTGTTTAAATTGCCGAATCATTTTGAGAAGGAATTTACATGTTGAAAGAGGTCTGGTAAATGGATCAATGGGTAATGTTGTTGATTTTGAGAAATACAGAAATAGAGATGGAATAGAATTTTTAAAAATTAAATTTGATGGCATTGAGGAAGTACAGCTAATTGGTCGTTGTTCTGCTAGGTTTTTGCTTGTTAAAGACTTATATGTTCGCCGTAAACAGTTTCCTGTTTGCTTGGCATATGCGGTGACAATCCATAAATCGCAAGGTTTAAGTGTAGACAGTGCATTGGTGAATATTGGCAGTTCTGTGTTCAAGGAGGGTATGGCATATGTGGCATTGTCACGAGTTAGAACTTTATCGGGATTGTACTTGATTGACTGTGATGTCACAAACATTTGTGCGGATCTAGATTGTGTTAAGGAATACAATAGGTTAAGAAGAGAGTATACGCCACATTTGCCTCAATATCCTTTGTTTGAGAAACGTGTGGTAGGCAGGAAACGTAGAAATATCAGTAATAGTAGGGAGGTTGTAGCAAAAAGACCAAAAGTCAATGAACCAAAAATTGTTAGCAGAAAGAAAGTGGATTCTGTTGAAGATGTTGTCGGTTTTCAATTTGAAAACAGCTCTGGTGTCAACTGCTATGCAAATGTAGTGGTTAATGTTCTCTTTTCACTAGAGAGTTTAAAAGAACAGATTCTGTTGAATTCAGAACAAATTTTATGCTGTTTGTTGAATTCTGTTTTCGAGAAATGTAGCACTGATCGAACAAAAGTAGAAAGTGTGTCTGAAGTTCGTTATCTGTTAGATGAATGTTCAGGTCAAACAGACTTCTCTGAAAATAATCAGCAAGATTGTCAGGAGTTTTTAATGTATATGCTTGATGTATTGCAAGATGAGGGTGTAGATGTAGATCACCTGTTTGGGGTTTCTTATCAATGGCAGCATGACTGCGAGAACTGTATGGTATCAAGTACTACTAGTGTAGACTCAGAAAGATTTATATATTTAACTTTGCCAGACAGTAAATCAGTCTCCTTTAATAAGCTAGTAAATGCAGCGGATCACAACATGGAGTGTAGCCAATGTAAATCTGAAATGATGTCAACATTATTTATACGTAGATATGGCCAGTATGTCATTTTAATGATCCAACGATGTAGGCCTGATGGATCAAAATTGTCAACTTTAATAAAATATTTTGTGGCTTCTCAGCTGTCAATATCAGGAAGGACTTTTGTAACTGTAGCAATTATCTATCACGATGGTCCTTCAACAACATCAGGACATTATACAGCTTATTTAAAGTCTCGAAACGGCTGGTCATTCTGCAATGATTCCGTTGTAACTTTCAAAAAAAAATTGCCGTTTGACCTTAAAAATTCTTACCTGGTGTTTTTAAAACCAACATTTTAAAGAAAGAATCTCGGGATTTCCTGTGAGGAATTGCAAAAGGTTCATCAAGTAGAGGGAATGTAAGTCTGCAATGCTGTCTAGATTATTGGTCCAAAACTTTTAATTATAATGTCATTTTAAAAATCCAACTATATAAACCTGATGCAAGTAAGTCTGCTTCATAGTAAGCAGTATCAGTGTCATAGGAAAAGGAGAACATGAGTGACAAAGAAGGGTAAGATATTAGTAGTCCAGGATTGTGAAAATAATTTTAAATGTTTTCTTTTTGAAAGTTGCGAAAATAGAAAATGACGGGATTTGATTGGAAGAATTACAAGACTTGTGAATCGCTGCAACATGATTTGGCCTAGTGGAAACATGTGGTAGAATGTGAGAAGTCTTTTCTTGTATGTAACATATTTTTCAAAACGATGGAGGTTTTCTTTCAGAAAGTGGCGGGCTGAAAATATTTATAGCACAACAGAGTGGACGCTGTTCATAGGACATCCTTCGACGTCATTGAAAGTAAGTTAATTTTAAGGAGTTTTGAATTCAGATTTCTTAGGTTGTATGGGTTTTTTAAACACAATCATTTTGATTGTGTTTTTTTTACCCCGCTGTTACATGATGAATACCTTCAAGTCACTGATTTAAGTGAAATTTGATACATTCTGAGAACAGCAAAAATAAACCATTTAACATGTATAATTAATGTTCTGCTTTTTGTACTTATGATATACATTTAGAAATGTGAGGTAGATATGGAGAAACTGAGTCTTCTGTAAGTGTCAATTTTAATGCTTACACTGCTGTACTTCTGGGTACTGTTTTTTTTTAAAAAAAAGAAATAGGCCTCACCTCAAAGAAAGCTCTTGAAAGCACACATCTTATTTGCATCCTGAAACAATCATTTAAAATGTTAGACACAATTTTATGATGGCTTTACATCTTTTTTGCGCTGCTATTGCATCACTATTGTGAGACATCAGCAGTGCAAAAGAAGCACCATATTCCAAAATAGACCTCAGTTCATCAGCATGAAGATACTGTTTGTTTAAAATATATATCTTTAGGATTGTGTAGGGGACGTAGAGAAGCAGAGGCTTCTGTAAATGTCAAAGTTGTTCAAAAACTGTTTCTTCTTGAACGTTTTCCCTTTTCTTTTCTAATTTTTTAATACATGTTTTAATATTTTTGGAAATGTTTGTTCTCTATTTTACAGATTGAAAGTATGAAAAAATATTTTAAAAAGGTAACAAGAATTATAAGGTAAATGTTTTCTACTCTTTTTACCCGCAATGCACTGCTGATGATGTCACTGACCATGTCATGAATGATGTAATAAGAGGACATGACTTACTTCATTGGTAGGCCTTCACATGCATTATCTGCTCTGTATTCTTCAACAAGTGTAAAATTGATCTGTAACCCTGAGTAGGTCTCACCTTAAACAAACCTCAGGAGAGATCACACCTTATCGTCATCCTGAATTAATAAATAGATCTATTAAACAGTATCTCTGGTTTACTCCCTATAGCTGTCTTTCTTTTAACATTACTCTCTGTTTACTTCCCTTATACTAACTCTTCTTTTTTTAAAAAAAATATTTTTTTGGTTCGCTTCAAGTTCGCGAACCGGGCAGCGAACCGGAAAGCGAACCAAAAGAAATAGAGTTTGCCAGAGTGCTAAACATTCTAGCAATTTTAATTGAAAGGGGAGGTAGTTCTGAAAAGAACTTTTTTTTAATGTTTTTTTTTGTTTTTTTTTTCTGAAAATTTTTTGTTTTTTTTGTATTTTTAGAACAGTTTTATGTTTTTTTTGTGTTTTTCATGGAGGGGAAACAACAAAAAAACAGGCATTGAAAATGGCTCAACAGGAGCAAAAAAAAATTACTGTTTGGGTGGGTTAGGGCACTTATGGTTTTCAAACACCAAGTTGATTAAGTTCACGCTCATGTTCCCACATGAGAGCATAGCACCACAATATATGCACGTAAACTTCATGTGCTTGAAGTTTGGCTGTATGTTTGGCACAGTTTCCTGTGCCTCTCTTCCAGTCAAAGATATAGTTGATGTTGATCTGGCCACAGGAGTTGTCGGGGGATTATCTTGAAGGTCCCTTAACTCTGCCCGGCTGTACTTTAATGGATGCCACCTGGCCATATGGCGATGCATAGTATAGTTGCCCATACTATACTTCTTGTCAGTGCCTCGAGATAATCTGTATTTGCAGATTAGGCAGGTGGCATATTTGGCATTAACCTTCTTCTCCCCTCGAGGGATTGAGAAAAACTGCCATATAAAACTTGTTTTCCTTCGGGAAACACGGGGCAACTCCTGAATAAATTAAGGTTCATCTGTGTCCTCTTCTTCTAGGTCCTCCTCTTCCTCCTCTCTGTTGGAGATGAATTGTGATGGTGGTCCTCTCTTGTCATGAGGAGGTTGAGGTGGTGGTGGGGGTCCACCAGCTGAAGCAAGGATAGAAGCCATTGCTGTAATATTGGAAAATGGTCTTTCTCTCACCAAGATGAAAGTCAGAGTGAGGAAAGAAGGAGGGGTTTACATGATTTGGGAAAAACAAAAGTTTTGAACCAATGAAAAGTGTTATTTTTAGGTCACATGACCTAGTCATACATCATTTGGAAACCAAAAGTGAAATGAACCAATAAAAAGTTTGATAAACAAGTCACATGACCTGTTCCGCTTACGTTACGCGGTGCGCGCCGCGTCCCGGATCGTTTCCGGTTCGCAGTCCGGAGCACTTCCGGGAGCGCTAACGCGGCGCGTCATAAGACGCATTACGCGACAACGTGATACGTCGCGCTTCCGCGACGCGTCACAGTTCCGCTAACGAAACGTTTACCGGTTCGCGTACTAGATCGCGGCATCAAGATGAGCTAACGGAAAGCTTCCCGGTTCGCTTACCGGAAGCGAAGAAAAAAAATATTAAAAAAAAATTATCAATAAACATCTAAAATATATTTTGGGATTTAAAGAAGAATACATTTTACAGCTACAGATGTTAGCTTTTAAAAAACCAATGAAATTGACTGAAAAAACCATAGGTTATAGACCATATATAGTTAGGAATTTGCATTTACAAAACCTTGAAAATTCACTGAAAAAACCATAGGTTATAGACCATATATAGTTAGGGTTTAGCATTTACAAAACCTTATTTTACTCGCATAAAACCATTGAAATTTCATACATAGTTAGTTGCGCTAACTATATATCGCGCACCCGCAATCCACTGCTCATGATGTCACATATTACATCATTCATGACATGGTCAGTGACATCACTGATGACATCACTGATGACATCTCAAATGACATCACTGATGACATCACTGATGACAACATCCAGTGACTGTATGTTTCTGTAAAGTTAAAATATGTCTTACATATTGAAGAATGAGTGGATGTATAAGTGTCTGGATGAAGGATTTAGTAGGTGCATGACTGACTGTATGAGTGAGTGATTAAATGTGTCTCACTGAGTGCATGGGTTAGTGACTAAACTGTCTTAATTTGTGCATCATTATGTCTGTTGTTCTGTAAACTGTTGCATGTGTTGATAAGTAGCTATATGAGTAACTATATGGGTTATTGATTGGTTGCCCAAGTATTTGTATGGGAGACTGAGTGTGTGTTTGGTTGGCTGGGAGGTGTATGACTCTGTGCATAGATGTGTGAGCAGTTGATTCACTAGATGTATGGTTTCAAAAGTGCATGTGGAAACAGCTGTATGGGCGGTTGACTGTGTGCATGAGTGCATTGGTGAGTGAATGGATATCTCAGTGCTACATGTCAAAGTAAGTACATATGTAAAACACAGTACATGTGAGAGTTGACATATATAAATAACTGTGCATAAGAGCCAGTGAATGTGTGAGTGGCTGTATGGATCATTGTGAACTTGTATCAGGGATTGTTTAAGAGAGTAAATATGTGTTAGTATATGTTTGAATAAGTAAAGTTTGTATAACTGTATAGTTGAGGAAATGGAGGTGTGATTGATTCTTTGCATGACTGACTAGGTGTGTGAGTAACTCCATGGATGAGTGACAGTCTGTGAGTGTCTGTTTACACTGATTGTATCTAAGGTTATATTAGAGTCTGAAGAGGTTCATCGTATTATCACATGAATGATATCATCAGTGATGTGATCAGTATTGTCAAATGAGATGTCATCAGTGATGTCATCAGTGATGTCATTTGAGATGTCATCAGTGATGTCATCAGTGATGTCACTGACCATGTCATGAATGATGTAATATGTGACATCATGAGCAGTGGATTGCGGGTGCGCGATATATAGTTAGCGCAACTAACTATATATGAAATTTCAATGGTTTTATGCGAGTAAAATAAGGTTTTGTAAATGCTAAACCCTAACTATATATGGTCTATAACCTATGGTTTTTTCAGTGAATTTTCAAGGTTTTGTAAATGCAAATTCCTAACTATATATGGTCTATAACCTATGTTTTTTTCTGTGAATATATATATATATATATATATATATATATATATATATATATATATATATATATATATATACATATCCGTTCCACACTCCTACTGATCAGCACTGGACTCCGATTCCCCAAACGTAGGTACAGACCACAAAACAGCGCTTAGATTACTTCAAAGGTGGTTTATTGTTCTTCTGTCCCCAGCATGACGCGTTTCGGCTGCGACACAGCAGCCTTGATCACATGACCATAAGAACCAATAGGTGCAATTTATATACTGTGTGTGACCCAATTGAAGAAACGTCAGCAATGCATAGACATAAAGAGAATACTTCGTTATAGGAGATATTGCTTAAAACCACATATCCATTGGTCTATATACTGAAGGAACAGGTAAAATGACATATTTACAAAAAAACTTTACAAAATATCGTACATTTCGATTACCACACGGAAATGATTATAATAATACAGCCATTCCATCCTCCTTTCTCCTTCTTTTAAACGATAAGCATGTTATTACTCTCCATATTATGACTAATATACAAGTCAAAACGCTGCAAAAGTTTCAACACTTTGGAAAAGTGCAGATATTATACTTATTAAAGTGCTTGATTGTGCAAATGTGCAAATTCAGTGAATCCTAAAACCAAGAATTCAAATTCATATGTACAAGGGAGTGCATTGGTGATGGCACGTTCAATGAGACCTCTATTTATGAAGAGTTACATGCCACCCACATACAGAATAGTTGTACTCATGATTATATCATTGCTGAAAACTAGATTAGATCAAACTAATAATAAGACAAAAAATGTACATTATGGCATAGTGCCATTATTTCTACAAGAAAAAACCCCACGGATAAAGGCATATTCAAAACCCTTACCCTACTTTACCCGATAGAAAACAAGGAATGATGCAGGGGAGGTCAATTTGGAGCACCCTATATACACTGTAAAGATGCCAAATAAGATGTTTTCTAGGATCCCTGTGTATATAAACCCACAGACTAACCGGGCCCTCTGGACAATGCAATGTTCTAATTTACTTTACCTCTGCCCAATCAGGTCACTGAAAGATGGTAACGCAGCAGGTAGGTGTCCAGTATTCCTGTTAATCCACCCGACTATAGGAAGCAATGGAGATCTTCCCCTGTGTTTAATCCATTAGGGATCCTGGTATCTAAAAGTAAGATATATTTACTTTCAAGCTGTCTTAAGGCTTTCTCCCTATTTCCCCCCCTGATGTTTTTGGGCACCGCATCAATAATGAAATACTTCAAGTCATTGAGATGTTTGTTGTGGATCAATTCAAAATGCCGGGCGACAGGGTAATTAACATCAGAATTGACCACGGCTCGTAGGTGTTGCAGAATGTGGTTGAAAGCCTGTAATTTAGTGCTGCCAATGTACCTGAGCCCGCAGGTACACTGGAGCACATAAACCGCAAAATCTGTACGGCAGGTGAAGTGCTCCTTGATCTTGATAGGATTAGGATCAAAAGCAGAGCAGTACTCGCTGGTATTTACGCCAAACTTGCATGCTCTGCAAGAGATGCATTTGAAAAAGCCACATTTATTAGAAATCCAATGAGTTTTAATTACTACCTCAGGGCTGGATTTGACCAAAACGTCCCTCATGGACGGAGCTCTTTTAAAAAACCACCGAAGGCTCATCTGATATAAGTGGAGCTAAACTGATATCAGTCTTCAAAAACGGCCAATGCTTTTTCAAAATCCCCCTCACCTTCCTGTGTTCTCCATTAAAAGTCGTTATTAAACTGATGTTTTTACTCACTGGCTCATCCTCCATATCCACTGGGCTAGATGTGAGGTCAGCATTAATTGAGGCGAGATAATTGTCCCTGTCCAATTGATTGGCTCTATCTCTTGCCTCTAGCAACAGAGAAGTATCATACCCTCGAGCACGGAATCTTTCAAAAGCCTCTTTCTGACATCGCTCAAGATCCATTGACGTACTACAGATCCTCCTCATCCTTAGAAACTCCCCGTAGGGAATGCTCCTAATCAGATGGTTAGGATGGGAGCTACTCGCGTGCAAGATTGCATTACCCGCTGTAGTTTTCCTGTGCAAACGGGTATGTAACCCACCCTCCGCAATGTAAATTTCCACATCAAGAAATTGGATAAGGTGAGTGCTGATCTGGGAGGTGAAACGTAAATTAAGATTGTTGACATTAATCTTGTTAACAAATTCATTTGCTGATTCCACCGAACCCCTCCAAATCATGCAGATGTCATCAATGAATCGCCAAAAATGTATCATACAGTTAGGGAAAAAATCAGCGAGTGTTCCCTTGATGACATGCTCCTCCCACCACCCTACATGTAAACATGCAAAGGTAGGAGAGAAGCATGCCCCCATTGCCACTCCTCTTAGCTGTTGGTAAACCTCCCTGTTATACAGGAAGTAATTGTTATTAAGACATAATTCTAGCATATTCAATAACATGGTGCTATGTTGACTGTAAGAGATACTTCGTTTACTCAAATAGTATCTTACTGCATTCAGCCCATCCACGTGAGAAATATTGGTGTAAAGTGAATTAATGTCTAAAGCAATAAGTACATAGTCATTCTCTCACTTGATACCATTGATCTTAGAAAGGAAATGGCCAGTGTCTATAATGAAGGATATATATATATATATATATATATATATATATATATATATATATATATATATATATATATATATATATATATATATATATATATATATATATATATATATATATATATATATATATATATATATTTTCACTGAAAAAACCATAGGTTATAGACCATATATAGTTAGGAATTCGCATTTACAAAACCTTATTTTACTCACACAAAACCATTGAAATTCCATATATAGTTAGTTGCACTAACTATATATCGCGCACCCGCAATCCACTGCTGATGATGTCACATATTACATAATTCATGACATGGTCAGTGACATCACTGATGACATCACTGATGACATCTCAAATGACATCACTGATGACATCTCAAATGACATCACTGATGACATCACTGATGACATCTCATTTGACATTACTGATCACATCACTGATGATATCATTCATGTGATAATACGATGAACCTCTTCAGACTCTAATATAACCTTAGATACAATCAGTGTAAACAGACACTCACAGACTGTCACTCATCCATGGAGTTACTCACACACCTAGTCAGTCATGCAAAGAATCAATCACACCTCCATTTCCTCAACTATACAGTTATACAAACTTTACTTATTCAAACATATACTAACACATATTTACTCTCTTATGCAATCCCTGATACAAGTTCACAATGATTCCTACAGCCACTCACACATTCACTGGCTCTTATGCACAGTTATTTATATATGTCAACTCTCACATGTACTGTGTTTTACATAATTACTTACTTTGACATGTAGCACTGAGATATCCATTCACTCACCAATACACTCATGCACACAGTCAACCGCCCATACAGCTGTTTCCACATGCACTTTTGAAACCATACATCTAGTGAATCAACTGCTCACACATCTATGCACAGAGTCATACACCTCCCAGCCACCCACACACACACTCAGTCTCCCATACAAATACTTGGGCAACCAATCAATAACCCATATAGTTACTCATATAGCTACTTATCAACACATGCAACAGTTTACAGAACAACAGACATAATGATGCACAAATTAAGACAGTTTAGTCACTAACCCATGCACTCAGTGAGACACATTTAATCACTCACTCATACAGTCAGTCATGCACCTACTAAATCCTTCATCCAGAAACTTATACATCCACTCATTCTTCAATATGTAAGACATATTTTAACTTTACAGAAACATACAGTCACTGGATGTTGTCATCAGTGATGTCATCAGTGATGTCATTTGAGATGTCATCAGTGATGTCATCAGTGATGTCACTGACCATGTCATAACTGATGTAATATGTGACATCATCAGCAGTGGATTGCGGGTGCGCGATATATAGTTAGTGCAACTAACTATATATGGAATTTCAATGGTTTTGTGTGAGTAAAATAAGGTTTTGTAAATGCGAATTCCTAACTATATATGGTCTATAACCTATGGTTTTTTCAGTGAATTTTCAAGGTTTTGTAAATGCTAATTCCTAACTATATATGGTCTATAACCTATGGTTTTTTCAGTGAATTTTCAAGGTTTTGTAAATGCTAATTCCTAACTATATATGGTCTATAACCTATGGTTTTTTCAGTGAATATATATATATATATACATACATACATATATAAACATATATCATCTGTATATCTATATAAATACAAACATAAATGCATGCATACATATACTTATATGCATACAGATGCATGTTATTTACATGAAAGTTGAAAAAACACTAATAAAAGCAAAGCTAAAAAGCCACCTCATTACAAACAGAATGGCTTTAACTTAAACGAGGGCGAGATCTATTGCATTTTCAATGCTTGTTTACTTTGGTTCCATCAAGAAGGCATTCAGATGTGTCACACATTTGCCATAAATTCTGAATGTTAGCACTCTAGTTGCACATTAGATCACTGTAGTAAAGCTACTGCTCACCAGGGACGTCTGCTGCTGGTATTCAAAGTGCATGTTTCAGTCTGCATGTCAGAATTTTTTTAATGAAATAGAAGAGGATTTGAGAAGTCACTCAAAATGATCCCTAATTTTTCTTTCTGAAGCACTAATCATACTTTCTATGGCAAAATTAACCCCCTCATGTTGTTCCTTTTTAAATTAAGTGTTTTCAGACTTACCACTTCATTCCAATCAAGATGGCTTCTGGTGTGCCATACTTTTGTCATAAGTAAGACTGTTAGCGCTCTAGTTGTTCTTTAGAACACTCTGGGACATTCTGTCATTGGGCTATACTTGGGGTACATCTGGGTGATATTTGGGCTACATTTAGGCTCTTTTGTCTCTGGTGGCCATCTTGGGAGACTGTATGTCAGAATTTTTTAATGAAATTGAAGAGGGTTTGAGAAGTCACTCAAAATGTGCCCTAATTTTTCTTTCTGCAGCACTAATCATAATTCATATGGCAAAATATACCCCCTCATTTTGTTCCTTTTTAAATTAAATGTTTTAAGAGTTACCACTTTATTCCAATCAAGATGGCTTCAGGTGTGCCATACCTTTGTAATAAGTAGGACTGTTAGCGCTCTAGTTGTTCTTTAGAACACTCTGGGACATTCTGTCATTGGGCTATACTTGGGCTACATCTGGGTGATATTTGGGCTACATTTGGGCTCTTTTGTCTCTGGTGGCCATTTTGGGAGACTGCATGTCAGAATTTTTTAATGAAATAGAAGAGGATTTGAAAAGTCACTCAAAATGTGCCCTAATTTTTCTTTCTGCAGCACTAATAATACCTTCTATTGCATAATATACCCCCTCATTTTGTTCCTTTTTAAATTAAATGTTTTAAGAGTTACCACTTTATTCCCATCACGATGGCTCCAGGTGTGCTATACCTTTGTAATACGTAGGACTGTTAGCGCTCTAGTTGTTCTTTAGAACACTTTAGGAGGCTGCAGTAGAGCACAAAGGAATCAACTGACAGTCTCTGTCCTTGTTGGATGTACATGTTTTACTGAGAATGTCAGACTTCATTTTCACATGACTGAGAAAGATAATGTGAATTTACAGAAAATATGCTTTCAGTTTAGCTTATAGATCCCCTTCCAAACCACTGTGGGAAAATCATGAGATATTAGTTTTCTTTCAAACAATATTCATGATATCACAGCAGAAGGTTTTTTCACATGGTAAAATCACCTTAGAACCCACCACAATTCCTAAAACGAGTATGGTACCATCAACAAATGATTTATAATGTAACTAAAGTCCTAAAACCCTCTATTAACTACAATGCTTTTTAATGAGGTGCTATCATGTATATTGGTCCCAAGATGGCTGCCAACACTTCTTGGATGAAGTGCTGACAGCCAATCAGATCAGATGTGTGGTTAGGCTCCGCCCAGATATATATCTTTTTTTGAACCTAAATTACTCAAAATCCACTGGAGCACATATATTGAGACCTAGCAAAGGCACATCGGGCTAACAGTCCCTACAATTTTGCCAAGTTTCGTGCAAATCCATTCAGCCGTTCGAGCTAAAAGTGAGGCCAACCGCCCTATGGAAATTAACATGGGAAAAACGCGTTTTGGGACCCCCCTTTTTCTCGGCCCCCCCTTGATGAAACCCCCCCAAATTGTCAGGGGCTGCTCAGAAACAAAATGTTCCATTTTCCTGAAAATTTCAGCCAATTCCGTCCACAAACGCCAAAGTTATTAGACATAGAATTTTCAAAAATCCCATAGAGAAAAAATCCTAACTATATATACCCACTGGCGACCGCCAGTAGGTAATATATATATATATATATATATATATATATATATATATATATATATATATATATATATATATATATATATATATATATATATATAAATATCCTTTATTATTACCTACTGGCAGTCGCCAGTAGGTATATATAGTTAGGATTTTTTCTCTATAGGACTTTTGAAAATTCTATGTCTAATAACTTTGGCGTTTGTGGACGGAATCGGCTGAAATTTTCAGGAAAATGGCACATTTTGATTCTGAGCAGCCCCTGAAAATCTGGTGGAGTTTCGTCAAGGGGGGGCTGAGAAAAAAGGGGGGTCCCAAAACGCGTTTTTTCCATTCATTTTTCCGTAGGGCGGTTGGACTCACTTTTAGCTCGAACGGCTGAATGGATTTGCACGAAACTTGGCAAAATTGTAGGGACTGTTAGCCCGATGTGCCTTTGCTAGGTCTCAATATATGTGCTCCAGTAGTTTTTGAGAAATTAATGTTCAAACCAAGATATATATCTGTAACAGCGCTCTGGGCAGCGATCCGGTCCGCTTACTTTTCGCTTATCGGAACTTTGCGCGCAGAAAGCTGATTGGCTCTCCGGTGTCTGTCAACATTCTAAACAGTCCGGAGCGGCCGCCATCTTGTCTCTCGGTAGGATCGAGAGAGAAGAAGAGGTGGAAAACGAAAGGGGAATTTAATGAAAGGGGGCAAGGTATCCCCCTCTTGACCCCCTAGGAATGTTGTTGGGGTTATTAAAGGGTCCCGTGGGGAAAAAAAAAAAAAAATGATTTTTCACGGTAGAAGCGCTTCACGGGCCGCGAACTGGGCCGCAAACTGGTAGCGAAACGGGAATTCGCCATTTTGTGCTTCGTTAATTAAATTACTAGGTATAAGTGGGTGCGGGAGACGTATCCTAATCCCCTATGTTTCCTGAGGGTGGCTGAGGAGGCTGATATATGTTGATACATCTCTTCCAGCGGCTGTGCGTGAGCTTTTTTTTTTTTTTGCTGCGTGACAGTCCGGAGCGGCCGCCATCTTGTCTCTCGGTAGGATCGAGAGAGAAGAAAAGGTGAAAAACTAAGGGGGAATTTAATGAAAGGGGGCAAGGTATCCCCTCTTGACCCCCTAGGAATGTTGTTGGGGTTATTAAAGGGTCCCGTGGGGAAAATAAAAAAAAATGATTTTTCACGGTAGAAGCGCTTCACGGGCCGCGAACTGGGCCGCAAACTGGTAGCGAAACGGGAATTCGCCATTTTGTGCTTCGTTAATTAAAGTACTAGGTATAAGGGGGTGCGGGAGACGTATCCTAATCCCCTATGTTTCCTGAGGGTGGCTGAGGAGGCTGATATATGTTGATACATCTCTTCCAGCGGCTGCGCCATCTTGCCTTTTTTCCAATGCCACAATTTTGTCGTGCACGGCAGCCATTTTAGATGCCAGGCTGGTCCCAGGCTATCACCTAACCCTGCGGATGTAGTTTATGGCCCCAGCTGTAGAGAATTCAGACATGCCAATCCTCCCGATTCAGGCGTGTGACTACTGATTTCAGTGCTAGTCTCCCGCCTCCCGATTTCTGCAAGCAAAAACCCGGGGGCATATTACGAACAACTAGCGATAATTTTTGTCTCTAACTTGTTTAGAGACAAAAATTATCGCCGTACATCGGCGATTTTTATCGCAGATAAACCTTGCTATTATCGCAGAAAAGTCAGCGATATTCATGTATTATCGAGCAAATGCTCTTAGCCATGTTATCCACCTCCCATTGGATAACATGGCTAAGAACTGCTCAGGGCAGGTGTTAGATTTTGGAGATATTCGCGCTTAGCGCGAATATCTCCAAAAGTTGGTAATAGAAGGTAGCGATGTTAGGGACTGTTTCCAGTCGCTAACATCTTGGCACGCCACTTTGCATGTCATTAGTGATAAGTATCACTGACATGCAAAGCGGGGCCCAAGATGGTCGCTATCTCCTTTTAGCTGTCACTAACTGGTGTTAGCGACAGCTTGGTAATAGGGAGATAATTTTATCTCCGCTTTCAAGGCTTTTAAAGCCAAAAAAGCGGAGATAAACCCCCTTGATAATATGCCCACGATTCCTTGGGGGTTTCAGCTGACAGGGCTTGGTATTGTGTTACATGGTAATTTTTCCAGGAAACGTCAGAGGGTCGATGCAGGGGTTCTAGAAGAGGTGATAAACCATTTAAGCCTCATGAACAAGCGCATGGTCTTTTAAAGATTTGTGAAGTACTCGGAGCGGCGGTGTGTGTGTTTCCTCTTTCAGGAGCGGGCGGGGGGGCACTGCCAGCAACTTGCTAGGTCAGGTAGTGTTCAACACGTGCATCACCCTTTCTCTGCTTGCTATTGCGCTCCATGCTTCGGAAAGGTAAGAAAAAGAACGTGCATTTGAGTTTGAAATGTCCGATCCTGCAGCAGCACACTTCCAAAGCCCACACATGACAATAACCCGATTCAAGGCCCCATTCACCCGTTTTAAAAAAAATAGATAACACTCCAACAAAGTAAGGTTATAAAACTTTATTAACTATTAACTTTAACGAACGGAACAAAAACTAAAAACATTTAAACATTTCTCAACACAAAAAGCAACAATGGTTAGAAGCTGTCTTTTGTGCGAATAGTCCCAAGGCAGCACAACGTGCAGAGTTCTGGACGGCACCCAGGTGATGTCGCCTGGGTGCCGCACTGGTTTAAGGATCCTACAATGCAGCACAGAAAAACAGCGTGGGGCGTCCCGGGTGGTGCGGGGGGAGGCCTCGTCAGTAGCGGTCTGTGTCCAGTGTCACATGGCTGACACAACATGTACGACAGGCACCCAGGTGATGTCCAGTAAACTGCCGCACTGGTTTTGGTATCCTACAATGCTACTCCGAAAATTGGCGTGCGGCGGCCCGGGGGGGGCGTGGGGGAGGCGGCGTGAACGGGCCTCCCCAGGTGGCGGCCATCTAGCTGAGTTGCGCCCGCTCTTGCGGCTACAGCGTCTCGCTCACCATGTTGTTGAGTTGCTCCCACTCTTGCAGTGCAGCGATAGGCGGCTGCCACATGGCTCTTAAAATGGCGGACGGCTCCTCGGTTTTGGGCCTGGTCCACTGAAATGGCCCTGGGACACTTTGGAACTCGGACGCTTGCCTGCTAGGGCTTGGGCTCCATTCTCGAAAAGCGTCCCCTCAGCCGTGAAGATTGTACAAAAGTCTTGGGGGCCCCCGACTCCCGCAGGCTTCCGGTGGGGAGCGGCTGCCATGATTGCTCGCGGAATGAACACGACGGAGCCACGAGATGGTGGTGCTCTCATGCTGACGCCAGCTTCAGTCTGAATGATCCAGAAACAAGGTGGGGCTTTCATCGTTTGGGAAAAAAAAATGTTCTAAACCAATGAAAAGTGTTATTTTTAGGTCATATGACCAAGCCTTCCATCTTTAGGAAACCAAAAGTAAAATGAACCAATGAAAAGTTTTATAAAGAAGTCACATGACCTGTTATGCGGCATAGGGCTACAAAAACCGTAGAAAATCCGTTGGCACGTGAGGCGGCGTCAGTAGCGGACCGATGTGCGAATAGGCCGAAGGCAGCACAACGCGCTGAGATCCGGATGGCACCGAGGTGGTGTCAAGCAAATTGCCGTACTGGTGTGGCCATCCTACAATGCTGCGCCGAAAGACGGTGTGTCCAGCTGAGTTCCGGTCACTCTTGCGGTACAGTGAGTCGAACGCGCCGAGATCCGGATGGCACCGAGGTTGTGTCCAGCAAGTTGCTGCACTGGTGTGGCCATCCTACAATGCTGTGCCGAAAGTCGGCGTGGGGTGCCCCGTTGGCTTATGAGGTGATGTCAGTAGTGGACCGATGTGTGAATAGGTCGGAACCAGCACAAGGCGCCAAGATCCGAATGGCAAGTCCTGGATATTGAGTGCCATAGTTGAGAGTTCTGAGCTGTGCTTGTAAGACTATTTGAAGCTTATTTGCACCTGCTGCAGTTTCACTGTTGCCCAAGGTGGTGTCCAGCAAATTGCTGCAGTGGTGTGGCCATCCTACAATGCTGCGCCGAAAGACGGCGTGTCCAGCTGAGTTCCGGTCACTCTTGCGGTACAGTGAGTCGAACGCGCCGAGATCCGGATGGCACCGAGGTTGTGTCCAGCAAGTTGCCGCACTGGTGTGGCCATCCTACAATGCTGCGCCGAAAGACGGTGTGACCAGCTGAGTTCCGGTCACTCTTGCGGTACAGTGACTCGAACGCTCCGAGATCCGGATGGCACCGAGGTGGTGTCCAGCAAGTTGCCGCACTGGTGTGGCCATCCTACAATGCTGCGCCAAAAGTCAGTGTGGGGTGCCCCGTTGGCTTATGAGGTGATGTCAGTAGTGGACCGATGTGTGAATAGGTCGGAAGCAGCACAAGGCGCCCTGCACTGTTGAGCTTTTTTCAATGCCTGTTTTTTGTTGTTTCCCCTCCATCAAAAACAAAAAAATATATATAAAACTGTGCAAAAATACAAAAAAATGTTTAGAAAAGCAGTGCTTGTAAGACTGTCTGAAGCTCCTTTGCACCTGCTGCAGCTTCACTATTGCCCTGGTGTGGACAAAGATCGCCCATGACTTAGGCTGATTGAGAGTTTGTAGAAAAATGGCTTCAGATTTTCCACATATTACTCTTCAACATTCTTCCTAAATGTAACAATGTGAGACTCACTAGGAGAACGGCTGTTTATCTTTCCTTTCAAAATGCTGCCAACAATATTTTCTGAATGGAAGACACCATCTTGTAGCATAAAGGGCCGAAAGGGGTTCTGGTCTGGCCGATTGTTGGTGAAGACATTTTGACTATATCTTGGACCTGCCCGGCCTCGCCCAAAATGGCGCCGGTATAAATGGGACTCGTAACTCCTTGCCCGCAAATGTATATCTAGAAAATGTTATTGTAAGTGGCCCTGTCTTATTTTAATTACAAAATGTACGTCCACCGATTCCGCAACTGTTAGACACCTTAGTTCTTGCAACCTAATGGCCCGCTCGTTACGTTCCTCTACAGTGTAAATGTCTCCTCATCATATACGATTTCAGTTTGCTCCGTGGCCGGCCCACGTGGTTATAGGCCCATATTTGTATACTGATATTTTCACAATAAAGGTTTTTAAAACAAAACACGGTAGTAGTATTTACATTGGTAAAGTTTTTACTTTTAGTCACTGTTTTCGAATCAGTAAAAGGCAAGTGAAATAAAGCAGTCCAATTACATGACGGATAAAAGGTATAATATGTAGGAACGCAGTAAAGATAAATGGTCAAGGGCAGTTGTGTTTTTCATTTCTGCAACATAAAGTGATCGATAAGAATCTGATAATCAGGCGTATCGGCGACTAAGACAGCAGGCCGAGTCTCTCTTACTCAACGGCTCCGTCATGGAACGAAGAAACGCCCTTTTTCTCGAAAAAGGAATATATTTTACTTGCAGGACAGTTGTAAATTTTCCGGGAAAGTACATTAGCCTGGAATATTATAACATATGTTTGAAAAAAAAATAATGTTCGAAAAAAATAAAAAGCGTAATTTTTAGGTCATATGACCAAGCTTTTCATCATTAAATTAACAAAAGTAAAATGAACCAATGAAAAGTTTTATTAACAAGTCACATGACCTGTTATGCTTACGTTACGCGCTGCGCGCCGCGCCTCGGATCACTTCCGGGTGCGCTAACGCGGCGTGTCATAAAACGCATTACGCGACAACGTAGGTCAAGAATATAGTCTAAATGTCTCCACCAACCAGCGTTCAGAACACAACCCCTTTCAGCAGTCCAAAAAGTTCTGTTAAATGACAACAGAGGGGACAGGCAACAAGAACCATCAGTCAAAGAGGGGAGAGCAAATTCTTCTCTTCCGGGTCATGTTGGGGCGCTACCGGAACTGATCGAATTGGTAGTCTATAGTGTTTCTGGATGTTTCAGACTAAAGCTGGCGTCAGCATGAGACCACTACCATCTCGTAGCTCCGTCGTGGCCATTCCACGAGCAATCATGGCAGCCGCTCCCCACCAGAAGCCTGCGGGAGTCGGAGGCCCCCAAGACTTTTGTAGAATCTTCACGGCTGAGGGGACGCTTTTCGAGAATGGGACCCAAGCCCTATCAGGGAAGCGTCCGAGTTCCAAGGTGTCCCAGGGCCATTTTAGTGGACCAGGCCCAAAACCGAAGAGCCGGCCGCCATTTTGAGAGTCCTGTGGCAGCCGCCTATCGCTGCACCGCAAGAGCGGGAGCAACTTAACTACATGGTGAGCGAGACGCTGTAGTCGCAAGAGCGGGCGGTAAACAGCTGAATGGCGGAAGAGGCACAGTGTAGCAAAAGCGGGCGGAATGGCAACTAAAACGGTAAAGGGGCGCCCCACTACAGCGTGTCTTCAGGTCAAACGGATTGTGGGACAAAGTCCAGAATAGAAGAGTCATCAAAAGGCAAAAAGTTCCGCCGGAGCCGGCCGCCTATGTCGGGGGCGATCTCAGGCTACACCAGTGCTATAAGACTTGGGGAGGGGGTCGGAGCCAAGCGTCTTCTCCGAGTCCGTGTCATCACACCGCCCCTCGGGGGCCTCCGTCAAGCGGTTTAGGGAGGTACCATATAACATTGTTTTCAAATGCAGTCAGGTCCACAAACGACCCTCACTTACTTTGGAATAGTGAAGCTGCAGTAGGTGGAAATGTCATTTGAGATGTCATCAGTGATGTCATCAGTGATGTCACTGACCATGTCATGAATGATGTAATATGTGACATCATCAGCAGTGGATTGCGGGTGCGCGATATATAGTTAGCGCTTCTAACTATATATGGAATTTCAATGGTTTTATGCGAGTAAAATAAGGTTTTGTAAATGCTAATTCCTAACTATATATGGCCTAAAACCAATGGTTTTTTCATTGAATATATATATATATATATTAGGTATATATAGTTAGGATTTTTTCTCAATGGGACTTTTGAAAATTCTATGTCTAATAACTTTGGCGTTTGTTGACGGAATTGGCTGAAATGTTCAGGAAAATGGCACATTTTGTTTCTGAGCAGCCCCTGAAAACTTGGGGGGGTTTCGTCAAGGGGGGGGGGGGGCGAGAAAAAAGGGGGGTCCCAAAACACATTTTTAACATTGAGTTTTCCATAGGACGGTTGGCCTCACTTTTAGCTCGAACGGCTGAATGGATTTGCACGAAACTTGGCAAAATTGTAGGGACTGTTAGCCCGATGTGCCTTTGCTAGGTCTCAATATATGTGCTCCAGTGGATTTTGAGAAATTAACGTTTTAAAAAACAGATATATCTGTGACAGCGCTTCGGGTAGCGCTCCGGTTCGCGTACTTGACGCGTAACGGAACTTCGCGAAGCGAAGCTGATTTGCTCTCCGGTGTCTGTCAACATTCTAAACAGTCCGGAATGGCCGCCATCTTGTCTCTCGGTAGGATCGAGAGACAAGAGGAGGAGAAAAACGAAGGGGGAATTTAATGAAAGGGGGCAAGGTAGACCCCTCTTGACCCCCTAGGAATGATGTTGGGGTTATTAAAGGGTCCCGTGGGGCAAATAAAAAATTTTTTTGTTTATCGCGGTAGAAGCGCTTCCCGGTACGCGAACCGGGTCGCAAACCTGTAGCGTAACGGGAATTCGCCATTTTGTGTTTCGTTTTAATTAAATCACAAGATGGAGGAAAAACAATGTGGGAAATGGGTATAAGGGGGCACGGGAGACGTATCCTGACCCCCTATGTTTTCTGAGGGTGGCTGAGGATGCTCATATATGTTGATACATGTCTTCAAGCGGCTGCGCGTGAGCGGAATTTTTTTTGTTGCTGCGTGACGTCTGTTAACGTTCGATTCGAAGGAAATCTGGAAGTGTTGACCGCCATTTTGTCACTGCGAGTAAATATATTGTTCATTTCAAAGCGTTGGAACATGGAAAAGGAAGAAGGTAGAGATTGTTTTGCTGCGTAGTTTTTCTCAGGGTGTGCAGTAAGGCCCCGGTTGTGCTTATACTCACTGTGGGGTCTTTGAACACTTTAGCAAATGATGATCCAAGCTGACGCAAAGGAGGGTGTCAGTCGGGGGGGGGGGAGCAATGGTGCAGTTTTCACTTTCATGTCTAAGTGTTAAAATCTGGTTTGCGATGTCAACATAATCGGCGCCACCTTGTCCCCAATCAGGCACGTATGCTCTAGCAAGCAGCAGCCATTTTGAAAGCGCTATGGCCCCTCTGCCCCTCGCCGGTCCCCAGCGCGTCTCCCTGGCGCTACGAACACCCCCCCTCTCTGACCTCCCCCGTTCTCTCTGTGGAAAATTAATCCGTATTGATAAACATTGTCTGCGCCATCTTGCCTTTTTTCCAATGCCACACTTTTGTCGTGCACGGCAGCCATTTTAGATGCCTTGACCAGACCCACTCTCTGCACACCGCCGATCCTCAGCAGGGCTCCCCACCCTCGCAAGCATCTCCCCCACGCACTGGTCACCCCCGCTCTCTCTCTCATGCATGGGCCATAAACCTCTCCCCATCTGCGCTGCTCTTCCCTGAGAATCACACCCCGTGCCCGCCCGACACCTCCCTTTCACCCTATTCACTACCGCACCCTTTGACACTCCTCTTCCTCTGTGTCCGATTGTCCAGGCCGGTCCCAGGCTATCACCTAGCCCTGCGGATGTAGTTTATGGCCCCAACTGTAAAGAATCACCCCTCTTCAAAGGAGTTACAGTAGATCAAGGCCCCCACCCCATGAGATCCATCACACCACACGCGTTCCGACTATCTGATAACGATCCTGTATTGTGATTGGGGAGGGGATTCTCACTGTAAGGGTGTGTGGGACCGAGCCTGAAGCGGAAGATTCCAGGGATGCCTTTCTGTACATCAAAGTCTTCACAAGAATGTGTCACATTACAAATATATAGCACTTCAACAAAGTAGTAGGATTATAACACTTTAATAACTTATAAATATATACAACGCTCCAACAAAGTAAACACGTTAAAAAAAAACATTTTAAAGAACTATTTACATGGCAGCCCGCTGCAACATCCATCTCAAAGCATTCACCGTCCGCTTGACACTGTCCTTGCCCCTCCCTCCCCGGAGTAGCAACAATGGGCTGCTTTGGCCTGTCTTTTAGTCGGCTTTGGGTTGTAAATAACCTACAAAATCCGTCGGCCTGTGAGGTGGCGTCAGTAGCGGACCGTTGTGCGAATAGGCCGAAGGCAGCACAACGCACCGAGATCCGGACGGCACCGAGGTGGTGTCCAGCAAGTTGCCGCACTGGTCTGGCCATCCTACAATTCTGCGCCGAAAAACGGCGTGGGCGCCCCGGGGGGGGGGGGGAGGCGGCGGGCCTCCCTCGCCTCCCCAGGTGGAGGCTCCTGAGCTGCAGTGGGGCGCCCCTTGGCGTTTCAGTCGCCATCCAGATGAGTTGCGCCCGCTCTTGCGGCACAGTGCCTCACCCGCCATCCAGCTGAGTTGCGCCTGCTCTTGCGGCTACAGCGTCTCGCCCACCATCCAGCTGAATTGCGCCCACTCTTGCGGTGCAGCGATAGGCGGCTGCCACAGGACTCTCAAAATGGCGGCCGGCTCTTCGGATTTGGGCCTGGTCCACTAAAATGGCCCTGGGACACCTTGGAACTCGGACGCTTGCCTGCGAGGGCATGGGCCCCAGGCTATCACCTAACCCTGCGGATGTAGTTTATGGCCCCAGCTGTAGAGAATTCAGACATGCCAATCCTCCCGATTCAGGCGTGTGACTACTGATTTCAGTGCTAGTCTCCCGCCTCCCGATTTCTGCAAGCAAAAACCCGGGGGCATATTACGAACAACTAGCGATAATTTTTGTCTCTAACTTGTTTAGAGACAAAAATTATCGCCGTACATCGGCGATTTTTATCGCAGATAAACCTTGCTATTATCGCAGAAAAGTCAGCGATATTCATGTATTATCGAGCAAATGCTCTTAGCCATGTTATCCACCTCCCATTGGATAACATGGCTAAGAACTGCTCAGGGCAGGTGTTAGATTTTGGAGATATTCGCGCTTAGCGCGAATATCTCCAAAAGTTGGTAATAGAAGGTAGCGATGTTAGGGACTGTTTCCAGTCGCTAACATCTTGGCACGCCACTTTGCATGTCATTAGTGATAAGTATCACTGACATGCAAAGCGGGGCCCAAGATGGTCGCTATCTCCTTTTAGCTGTCACTAACTGGTGTTAGCGACAGCTTGGTAATAGGGAGATAATTTTATCTCCGCTTTCAAGGCTTTTAAAGCCAAAAAAGCGGAGATAAACCCCCTTGATAATATGCCCACGATTCCTTGGGGGTTTCAGCTGACAGGGCTTGGTATTGTGTTACATGGTAATTTTTCCAGGAAACGTCAGAGGGTCGATGCAGGGGTTCTAGAAGAGGTGATAAACCATTTAAGCCTCATGAACAAGCGCATGGTCTTTTAAAGATTTGTGAAGTACTCGGAGCGGCGGTGTGTGTGTTTCCTCTTTCAGGAGCGGGCGGGGGGGCACTGCCAGCAACTTGCTAGGTCAGGTAGTGTTCAACACGTGCATCACCCTTTCTCTGCTTGCTATTGCGCTCCATGCTTCGGAAAGGTAAGAAAAAGAACGTGCATTTGAGTTTGAAATGTCCGATCCTGCAGCAGCACACTTCCAAAGCCCACACATGACAATAACCCGATTCAAGGCCCCATTCACCCGTTTTTAAAAAATAGATAACACTCCAACAAAGTAAGGTTATAAAACTTTATTAACTATTAACTTTAACGAACGGAACAAAAACTAAAAACATTTAAACATTTCTCAACACAAAAAGCAACAATGGTTAGAAGCTGTCTTTTGTGCGAATAGTCCCAAGGCAGCACAACGTGCAGAGTTCTGGACGGCACCCAGGTGATGTCGCCTGGGTGCCGCACTGGTTTAGGGATCCTACAATGCAGCACAGAAAAACAGCGTGGGGCGTCCCGGGTGGTGCGGGGGGAGGCCTCGTCAGTAGCGGTCTGTGTCCAGTGTCACATGGCTGACACAACATGTACGACAGGCACCCAGGTGATGTCCAGTAAACTGCCGCACTGGTTTTGGTATCCTACAATGCTACTCCGAAAATTGGCGTGCGGCGGCCCGGGGGGGGCGTGGGGGAGGCGGCGTGAACGGGCCTCCCCAGGTGGCGGCCATCTAGCTGAGTTGCGCCCGCTCTTGCGGCTACAGCGTCTCGCTCACCATGTTGTTGAGTTGCTCCCACTCTTGCAGTGCAGCGATAGGCGGCTGCCACATGGCTCTTAAAATGGCGGACGGCTCCTCGGTTTAGGGCCTGGTCCACTGAAATGGCCCTGGGACACTTTGGAACTCGGACGCTTGCCTGCTAGGGCTTGGGCTCCATTCTCGAAAAGCGTCCCCTCAGCCGTGAAGATTGTACAAAAGTCTTGGGGGCCCCCGACTCCCGCAGGCTTCCGGTGGGGAGCGGCTGCCATGATTGCTCGCGGAATGAACACGACGGAGCCACGAGATGGTGGTGCTCTCATGCTGACGCCAGCTTCAGTCTGAATGATCCAGAAACAAGGTGGGGCTTTCATCGTTTGGGAAAAAAAAATGTTCTAAACCAATGAAAAGTGTTATTTTTAGGTCATATGACCAAGCCTTCCATCTTTAGGAAACCAAAAGTAAAATGAACCAATGAAAAGTTTTATAAAGAAGTCACATGACCTGTTATGCGGCATAGGGCTACAAAAACCGTAGAAAATCCGTTGGCACGTGAGGCGGCGTCAGTAGCGGACCGATGTGCGAATAGGCCGAAGGCAGCACAACGCGCTGAGATCCGGATGGCACCGAGGTGGTGTCAAGCAAATTGCCGTACTGGTGTGGCCATCCTACAATGCTGCGCCGAAAGACGGCGTGTCCAGCTGAGTTCCGGTCACTCTTGCGGTACAGTGAGTCGAACGCGCCGAGATCCGGATGGCACCGAGGTTGTGTCCAGCAAGTTGCTGCACTGGTGTGGCCATCCTACAATGCTGTGCCGAAAGTCGGCGTGGGGTGCCCCGTTGGCTTATGAGGTGATGTCAGTAGTGGACCGATGTGTGAATAGGTCGGAACCAGCACAAGGCGCCAAGATCCGAATGGCAAGTCCTGGATATTGAGTGCCATAGTTGAGAGTTCTGAGCTGTGCTTGTAAGACTATCTGAAGCTTATTTGCACCTGCTGCAGTTTCACTGTTGCCCAAGGTGGTGTCCAGCAAATTGCTGCAGTGGTGTGGCCATCCTACAATGCTGCGCCGAAAGACGGCGTGTCCAGCTGAGTTCCGGTCACTCTTGCGGTGCAGTGAGTCGAACGCGCCGAGATCCGGATGGCACCGAGGTTGTGTCCAGCAAGTTGCCGCACTGGTGTGGCCATCCTACAATGCTGCGCCGAAAGACGGTGTGACCAGCTGAGTTCCGGTCACTCTTGCGGTACAGTGACTCGAACGCTCCGAGATCCGGATGGCACCGAGGTGGTGTCCAGCAAGTTGCCGCACTGGTGTGGCCATCCTACAATGCTGCGCCGAAAGTCAGTGTGGGGTGCCCCGTTGGCTTATGAGGTGATGTCAGTAGTGGACCGATGTGTGAATAGGTCGGAAGCAGCACAAGGCGCCCTGCACTGTTGAGCTTTTTTCAATGCCTGTTTTTTGTTGTTTCCCCTCCATCAAAAACAAAAAAAAATATATAAAACTGTGCAAAAATACAAAAAAATGTTTAGAAAAGCAGTGCTTGTAAGACTGTCTGAAGCTCCTTTGCACCTGCTGCAGCTTCACTATTGCCCTGGTGTGGACAAAGATCGCCCATGACTTAGGCTGATTGAGAGTTTGTAGAAAAATGGCTTCAGATTTTCCACATATTACTCTTCAACATTCTTCCTAAATGTAACAATGTGAGACTCACTAGGAGAACGGCTGTTTATCTTTCCTTTCAAAATGCTGCCAACAATATTTTCTGAATGGAAGACACCATCTTGTAGCATAAAGGGCCGAAAGGGGTTCTGGTCTGGCCGATTGTTGGTGAAGACATTTTGACTATATCTTGGACCTGCCCGGCCTCGCCCAAAATGGCGCCGGTATAAATGGGACTCGTAACTCCTTGCCCGCAAATGTATATCTAGAAAATGTTATTGTAAGTGGCCCTGTCTTATTTTAATTACAAAATGTACGTCCACCGATTCCGCAACTGTTAGACACCTTAGTTCTTGCAACCTAATGGCCCGCTCGTTACGTTCCTCTACAGTGTAAATGTCTCCTCATCATATACGATTTCAGTTTGCTCCGTGGCCGGCCCACGTGGTTATAGGCCCATATTTGTATACTGATATTTTCACAATAAAGGTTTTTAAAACAAAACACGGTAGTAGTATTTACATTGGTAAAGTTTTTACTTTTAGTCACTGTTTTCGAATCAGTAAAAGGCAAGTGAAATAAAGCAGTCCAATTACATGACGGATAAAAGGTATAATATGTAGGAACGCAGTAAAGATAAATGGTCAAGGACAGTTGTGTTTTTCATTTCTGCAACATAAAGTGATCGATAAGAATCTGATAATCAGGCGTATCGGCGACTAAGACAGCAGGCCGAGTCTCTCTTACTCAACGGCTCCGTCATGGAACGAAGAAACGCCCTTTTTCTCGAAAAAGGAATATATTTTACTTGCAGGACAGTTGTAAATTTTCCGGGAAAGTACATTAGCCTGGAATATTATAACATATGTTTAAAAAAAAAATAATGTTCGAAAAAAATAAAAAGCGTAATTTTTAGGTAATATGACCAAGCTTTTCATCATTAAATTAACAAAAGTAAAATGAACCAATGAAAAGTTTTATTAACAAGTCACATGACCTGTTATGCTTACGTTACGCGCTGCGCGCCGCGCCTCGGATCACTTCCGGGTGCGCTAACGCGGCGTGTCATAAAACGCATTACGCGACAACGTAGGTCAAGAATATAGTCTAAATGTCTCCACCAACCAGCGTTCAGAACACAACCCCTTTCAGCAGTCCAAAAAGTTCTGTTAAATGACAACAGAGGGGACAGGCAACAAGAACCATCAGTCAAAGAGGGGAGAGCAAATTCTTCTCTTCCGGGTCATGTTGGGGCGCTACCGGAACTGATCGAATTGGTAGTCTATAGTGTTTCTGGATGTTTCAGACTAAAGCTGGCGTCAGCATGAGACCACTACCATCTCGTAGCTCCGTCGTGGCCATTCCACGAGCAATCATGGCAGCCGCTCCCCACCAGAAGCCTGCGGGAGTCGGAGGCCCCCAAGACTTTTGTAGAATCTTCACGGCTGAGGGGACGCTTTTCGAGAATGGGACCCAAGCCCTATCAGGGAAGCGTCCGAGTTCCAAGGTGTCCCAGGGCCATTTTAGTGGACCAGGCCCAAAACCGAAGAGCCGGCCGCCATTTTGAGAGTCCTGTGGCAGCCGCCTATCGCTGCACCGCAAGAGCGGGAGCAACTTAACTACATGGTGAGCGAGACGCTGTAGTCGCAAGAGCGGGCGGTAAACAGCTGAATGGCGGAAGAGGCACAGTGTAGCAAAAGCGGGCGGAATGGCAACTAAAACGGTAAAGGGGCGCCCCACTACAGCGTGTCTTCAGGTCAAACGGATTGTGGGACAAAGTCCAGAATAGAAGAGTCATCAAAAGGCAAAAAGTTCCGCCGGACCCCGGGAGCCGGCCGCCTATGTCGGGGGCGATCTCAGGCTACACCAGTGCTATAAGACTTGGGGAGGGGGTCGGAGCCAAGCGTCTTCTCCGAGTCCGTGTCATCACACCGCCCCTCGGGGGCCTCCGTCAAGCGGTTTAGGGAGGTACCATATAACATTGTTTTCAAATGCAGTCAGGTCCACAAACGACCCTCACTTACTTTGGAATAGTGAAGCTGCAGTAGGTGGAAATAAGCTTCAGACAGTCTTACAAGCACTGCTTTTGTAAACATTTTTTGTTTTTTTTGTATTTTTGCACAGTTTTATATATTTTTTTTGTTTTTGATGGAGGGGAAACAACAAAGCACAGGCATTGAAAAAGGCTCAAACTCAGAACTCTGAACTATGGCACCCAATATCCAGGACTTTCCATCCGGATCTTGGCGCCTTGTGCTGCTTCCGACCTATTCACACATCGGTCCACTACTGACATCATCTTATAAACCAACGTTATGTAAATAGTTATTTAATAAAATGTTTTACCCTGTTTCTTTGCTGGTGTGTTGTCTATATTTTTAATATTTGCATAGGGTTTGTCGTTATTTTGGGCGGGGTGGGTGACGGAGCCGAGCTGTCTTGCAGCCCTCATGGTGTGGAGCTCAGTTCATCTCACTATTTTCGTATTTCTCATGAAGGGTTGTTTATAATATTTCTATTTTAGCTAGGTCAAAAAGAGATCCAATTAGTGGCCTACTGATTTTGCTCGATTACTTTTATTTTTTTACACGATTTTTCACGATCTGCAAAGACTAAACAGAGTATTGCGACTTTGTGCTTGTTTGTAAATAGAGAATGAACCAAAGAGAATCAATTGAAAAACAGTAAATGCTTGGATAATAATCAATCAAATGGAGAGACAAGCAGGCAGGACGGATTACAACGGGGGTAAAGGCCTGCGTTAACTACTCTTCACTATCTGCAAAGAGAGAGTACTACTAAGAGAAATGAGGGGAGGGGGGCAGCGTTCAAAGCACATCAGCGTGCATAAATACGAAAATGTTTTTATCTATCACGTACTTTACATTTTAAAGCTTTTCATATTTGCTATTAAAAAACCAATGAAATTCACCGAAAAAACCATAGGTTATAGTGGATATATAGTTAGGAATTTGCATTTACAAAACCTTGAAAATTCAATGAAAAAACCATTGGTTTTAGGCCATATATAGTTAGGAATTAGCATTTACAAAACCTTATTTTACTCGCATAAAACCATTGAAATTCCATATATAGTTAGAAGCGCTAACTATATATCGCGCACCCGCAATCCACTGCTGATGATGTCACATATTACATCATTCATGACATGGTCAGTGACATCACTGATGACATCACTGATGACATCTCAAATGACATCACTGATGACATCACTGATGACAACTCAAATGACATCACTGATGACATCTCAAATGACATCACTGATGACATCACTGATGACAACTCAAATGACATCACTGATGACATCTCATTTGTCATCACTGATCACATCACTCATGTGATAATACAATGAACCTCTTCAGACTCTAATATAACCTTACATACACTCAGTATAAACAGACACTCACAGACTGTCACTCATCCATGGAGTTACTCACACACCTAGTCAGTCATGCAAAGAATCAATCACACCTCCATTTCCTCAACTATACAGTTATACACATCTTACTTATTCAAACATATAATAACACATATTTACTCTCTTATATAATCCCTGATACAAGCTCACAGTGATTGATACAGCCACTCACACATTCACTGGCTCTTATGTTCAGTTATTTATATATGTCAACTCTCACATGTATTGTGTTTTACATACGTACTTACTTGCGCATGTAGCAATGAGAAATCCATTCACTCACCAACACACCCATGCACAGTCAACCGCCCATATAGCTGTTTCCACATGCACTCTTGAACTCATACTCCTAGTGAATCAACTGCTTACACATCTATGCACAGAGTCACGCACCTCCCAGCCACCCACACACACACTCAGCCTCCCATTCAAATACTTGGCTAACCAATCAATAACCCATATGGCCACTCTTATAGCTACTGATCAACACATGCAGCAGCTTACACAACAACAAACATACTGATGCACAAATTAAGACAGTTTAGTCACTAACCCATGCACTCAGTGAGACACATTTAATCACTCTTTCATACAGTCAGTCATGCACCTACTAAATTCTTCATCCAGACACTTATACATCCACTCATTCTTCAATATGTAAAACATATTTAAACTTTACAGACACATACAATCACTGGATGTTGTGATCAGTGATGTCATCAGTGATGTCATTTGAGATGTCATCAGTGATGTCATCAGTGATGTCACTGACCATGTCATGAATGATGTAATATGTGACATCATCAGCAGTGGATTGCGGGTGCGCGATATATAGTTAGCGCTTCTAACTATATATGGAATTTCAATGGTTTTATGCGAGTAAAATAAGGTTTTGTAAATGCTAATTCCTAACTATATATGGCCTAAAACCAATGGTTTTTTCATTGAATATATATATATATATATTAGGTATATATAGTTAGGATTTTTTCTCAATGGGACTTTTGAAAATTCTATGTCTAATAACTTTGGCGTTTGTTGACGGAATTGGCTGAAATGTTCAGGAAAATGGCACATTTTGTTTCTGAGCAGCCCCTGAAAACTTGGGGGGGTTTCGTCAAGGGGGGGGGGGCGAGAAAAAAGGGGGGTCCCAAAACACATTTTTAACATTGAGTTTTCCATAGGACGGTTGGCCTCACTTTTAGCTCGAACGGCTGAATGGATTTGCACGAAACTTGGCAAAATTGTAGGGACTGTTAGCCCGATGTGCCTTTGCTAGGTCTCAATATATGTGCTCCAGTGGATTTTGAGAAATTAACGTTTTAAAAAACAGATATATCTGTGACAGCGCTTCGGGTAGCGCTCCGGTTCGCGTACTTGACGCGTAACGGAACTTCGCGAAGCGAAGCTGATTTGCTCTCCGGTGTCTGTCAACATTCTAAACAGTCCGGAATGGCCGCCATCTTGTCTCTCATTAGGATCGAGAGACAAGAGGAGGAGAAAAATGAAGGGGGAATTTAATGAAAGGGGGCAAGGTAGACCCCTCTTGACCCCCTAGGAATGATGTTGGGGTTATTAAAGGGTCCCGTGGGGCAAATAAAATTTTTTTTTGTTTATCGCGGTAGAAGCGCTTCCCGGTACGCGAACCGGGTCGCAAACCTGTAGCGTAACGGGAATTCGCCATTTTGTGTTTCGTTTTAATTAAATCACAAGATGGAGGAAAAACAATGTGGGAAATGGGTATAAGGGGGCACGGGAGACGTATCCTGACCCCCTATGTTTTCTGAGGGTGGCTGAGGATGCTCATATATGTTGATACATGTCTTCAAGCGGCTGCGCGTGAGCGGAATTTTTTTTGTTGCTGCGTGACGTCTGTTAACGTTCGATTCGAAGGAAATCTGGAAGTGTTGACCGCCATTTTGTCACTGCGAGTAAATATATTGTTCATTTCAAAGCGTTGGAACATGGAAAAGGAAGAAGGTAGAGATTGTTTTGCTGCGTAGTTTTTCTCAGGGTGTGCAGTAAGGCCCCGGTTGTGCTTATACTCACTGTGGGGTCTTTGAACACTTTAGCAAATGATGATCCAAGCTGACGCAAAGGAGGGTGTCAGTCGGGGGGGGGGGAGCAATGGTGCAGTTTTCACTTTCATGTCTAAGTGTTAAAATCTGGTTTGCGATGTCAACATAATCGGCGCCACCTTGTCCCCAATCAGGCACGTATGCTCTAGCAAGCAGCAGCCATTTTGAAAGCGCTATGGCCCCTCTGCCCCTCGCCGGTCCCCAGCGCGTCTCCCTGGCGCTACGAACACCCCCCCTCTCTGACCTCCCCCGTTCTCTCTGTGGAAAATTAATCCGTATTGATAAACATTGTCTGCGCCATCTTGCCTTTTTTCCAATGCCACACTTTTGTCGTGCACGGCAGCCATTTTAGATGCCTTGACCAGACCCACTCTCTGCACACCGCCGATCCTCAGCACGGCTCCCCACCCTCGCAAGCATCTCCCCCACGCACTGGTCACCCCCGCTCTCTCTCTCATGCATGGGCCATAAACCTCTCCCCATCTGCGCTGCTCTTCCCTGAGAATCACACCCCGTGCCCGCCCGACACCTCCCTTTCACCCTATTCACTACCGCACCCTTTGACACTCCTCTTCCTCTGTGTCCGATTGTCCAGGCCGGTCCCAGGCTATCACCTAGCCCTGCGGATGTAGTTTATGGCCCCAACTGTAAAGAATCACCCCTCTTCAAAGGAGTTACAGTAGATCAAGGCCCCCACCCCATGAGATCCATCACACCACACGCGTTCCGACTATCTGATAACGATCCTGTATTGTGATTGGGGAGGGGATTCTCACTGTAAGGGTGTGTGGGACCGAGCCTGAAGCGGAAGATTCCAGGGATGCCTTTCTGTACATCAAAGTCTTCACAAGAATGTGTCACATTACAAATATATAGCACTTCAACAAAGTAGTAGGATTATAACACTTTAATAACTTATAAATATATACAACGCTCCAACAAAGTAAACACGTTAAAAAAAACATTTTAAAGAACTATTTACATGGCAGCCCGCTGCAACATCCATCTCAAAGCATTCACCGTCCGCTTGACACTGTCCTTGCCCCTCCCTCCCCGGAGTAGCAACAATGGGCTGCTTTGGCCTGTCTTTTAGTCGGCTTTGGGTTGTAAATAACCTACAAAATCCGTCGGCCTGTGAGGTGGCGTCAGTAGCGGACCGTTGTGCGAATAGGCCGAAGGCAGCACAACGCACCGAGATCCGGACGGCACCGAGGTGGTGTCCAGCAAGTTGCCGCACTGGTCTGGCCATCCTACAATTCTGCGCCGAAAAACGGCGTGGGCGCCCCGGGGGGGGGGGGGAGGCGGTGGGCCTCCCTCGCCTCCCCAGGTGGAGGCTCCTGAGCTGCAGTGGGGCGCCCCTTGGCGTTTCAGTCGCCATCCAGATGAGTTGCGCCCGCTCTTGCGGCACAGTGCCTCACCCGCCATCCAGCTGAGTTGCGCCTGCTCTTGCGGCTACAGCGTCTCGCCCACCATCCAGCTGAATTGCGCCCACTCTTGCGGTGCAGCGATAGGCGGCTGCCACAGGACTCTCAAAATGGCGGCCGGCTCTTCGGATTTGGGCCTGGTCCACTAAAATGGCCCTGGGACACCTTGGAACTCGGACGCTTGCCTGCGAGGGCATGGGCCCCATTCCCGAAAGCGTCCCCTCAGCCTTGAAGATTGTACAAAAGTCACCGGGGCCCCCGACTCCCGCAGGCTTCCGGTGAGGAGCGGCTGCCATGATTGCTTGCGGAATGGCCACGACGGAGCCACGAGATGGTGGTGCTCTCATGCTGACGCCAGCTTCAGTCTGAAACATCCAGAAACACTGTAGACTACCAATTCGATCAGTTCCGGTGGAGCCCCAACATGACCCGGTAGGGAAGAACTTGCCCTCCCCTCTTTTGACTGATGGTTCTTGTTGCCTATCTCTTCTGTTGTCATTTAACGGAACCTTTTTTGACTGCCGAAAGGGGTTCTGGTCCGACCGCTGGTTGGTGGAGACATTTTGACTATATCCTTGACCTACCCGACCTCGCCCAAAATGGCGCCGGTATAAATGGGACTCGCAACTCCTTGTTGTGTACTGGTTGCCCAGCCTTGATATCACGAGATACGTATGCAGTTTTGAAGCACATGGCGGGCGGGGACGAGTACTGATTGAACATTTGGACATCCCTATTGATATTAAGTTCTGATGTGTTATTGATTACTGTACTATTGAAAGTTGAAATTAACGTCACCCATGGTGCTTGCCCGCAAATGTATATCTAGATAATTTTATTGTCGTACTTTAATTATAAAATTTAAGTCCACCGATTCCGCAACTGTTAGACACCTTAGTTCTTGCAACCTAATGGCCCGCCCGTTACGTTCTTCTACAGTGTAAATGTCCCCTCATCATATACGATTCCAGTTTGCTCCGTGGCCGGCCCACGTGGTTATAGGCCCGTATTTGTATACTGACATTTTCACAATAAAGGTTTTTAAAACAAAACATGGTAGTAGTACCTAGATTGGTAAAGTTTTGAATAATAGCCACTGTTTTCGAATCAGTAAAAGGCAAGTGAAATAAAGCAGCCCGATTACATGACGGTTAAAAGGTATAATACGCAGGAATGCTGTAAAGATAAATGGTCAAGGGCTGTTGTGTTTTCCACTCCTGCAACATAAAGTGATCGATAAGAATCCAATATTCAGGCCTATCAGCGACTAAGACAGCAGGCCGAGCCTCTTTTGCTCAACGGCTCCCTCATGGGACGAAGAAACGCCCTTTTTCTCGAAATAGGAATATTTTACTTGCAGGACAGTTGTAAATTTCCCGGGAAAATACATTAGCCTGGAACATTGTTAGTGATAAACTGTAAATGCATCTGGGTCCTTTGCTTTACAAGTCAGAGTGAGAAAAAAAAAGGTTGGGCTTTCATCATTTGGGAAAAAAAAATGTTCTAAACCAATGAAAAGTGTTACTTTTAGGTCATATGACCAAGCCTTCCATCATTAGGAAACCAAAAGTAAAATGAACCAATGAAAAGTTTTATAAACAAGTCACATGACCTGTTATGCTTACGTTACACGCTCCGGATCGCTTCCGGGGCGCTGCGCTTCGCGCCTCGGTTCGCGTTCCGGTGCGCTTCCGGGTGCGCTAATGCGGCGCGTCATAAGACGCATTACGCGGTAACGTGATACGTCGCGCTTACGCGACGCGTCACAATGTTGATTTCTAACGAGGTAGTTGTGCTAACGGAACGTTTACCGGTTCGTGGACCGGATCGCGGAACAAAATGAAGCTAACGGGAAGCTGCCCGGTTCGCGAACCGGCAGCGAAACAAAAAAAATAATAAAAAAAAATATATATATTACAAAAATATAAAATATATTTTTGAATTAGAATAAGAATACATTTTACAGCTTTTGATATTTGCTATTAAAAAACCATTGAAATTCACTGAAAAAACCATAGGTTATAGACCATATATAGTTAGGGATTAGCATTTACAAAACCTTGAAAATTCACTGAAAAAACCATAGGTTAAAGATCATATATAGTTAGGGATTAGCATTTACAAAACCTTATTTTACTCGTACAAAACCATTGAAATTCGCATATATTGTTAGTTGCACTAACTATCTATCGCGCACCCGCAATCCGCTGCTGATCATGCCACATATTACATCATTCATGACATGGTCAGTGACATCACTGATGACATCACTGATGACATCACTGATGACATCTCAAATGACATCACTGATGACATCACTGATGACATCTCATTTGACATTACTGATCACATCATTGATGACATCATTCATGTGATAATACGATGAACCTCTTCAGACTCTAATATAACCTTAGATACACTCAGTGTAAACAGACACTCAGAGACTGTCACTCATCCATATATATTTCACAACAAAGAAAAATGCCCCAGCATTGAAAGAGCACACAACGGCGCCCTCGTACCATCAGGTAAGTTCAAGCCTCGCTGCAGCTCGCTCCTTCACTGCCTTATCTCTTCATGATGCCACCGACGCGTTTCGAGGCTAGAACACCTCTTCTTCATGGGCTTTAAGCAGGAAACCGGGAATTGAAACATCGCCTCCATGTGCAAGTTTTTATTTGTAAAACACGCCCACAGTGAGCTGAGCTACACTTGATTATAGTAATCATCGCATTATGGAACTCGTAGTTCCATGGAGGTACAGTCTTTCCTTTGTAGGCTCAATGTCAGTCCAATTTAAAAAGCTGTGCAGAGGAGCACCATCGCCAGTGGCAGAGGCTGAGATGTTGTACTGTTCGGCATTATTGCAGCACAGCGTTCATATGCAAATTAGTGAATCTTCTTGCTCCGATGCCTACTAAGGTAAAAACAATTGCTTTTGAAATGTGGAACGAACATTGAACTTACAAAAAGTAAACCTTCAGCACACACTACGGACTTTATGTCCCATCATGCAATAGGATGATTGCACTAAGCAGATGCCCACTGGGGGCCATGAAAGAAAGAAATAATACCGAAAATAAGTTGGTGTGAGCCTTAATGAATGTTCCAGCAGCCCGTGAAGAAGAGGCCTTGCTGCCTTGAAACGCGTTGGCAAGAATAATTACAGTTGGAGCAGGGAGCCAAACTGCATTTTAATGCCTGATGGTGAAACGCTGTTGAGTGCCTTCTGAAATGCTTTAGGGCACTTTGGTATGATATATATATATATATATATATATATATATATATATATATATATATATATATATATAAAATATATATATACATATATACATATATATATATATATATATATATATATATATATATATATATATATATATATATATATATATATATATATATATATATATATATATTTCACAACAAAGATGCCCCAGCATTGAAAGAGCACACGTCTGAGTGCTTGTGAGGAACGCTGTGTTGTTTTGGATATATATATATATATATATATATATATATAAATATATATAAATATATATATATATATATATATATATATATATATATATATATATATATATATATATATATATATGTGTGTGTGTGTGTGTGTGTGTAAGCAATAACAACACAATTATAAGTAAGAAAATGCAACTGTTAAATACATGGAATAAAATACATGGAATAAAATACATGGAAATAAATACAAGCAGATAATATTGATAATAATACTGGACGTCCACTTTAAGAAATCAGACAGATATATATATTCATGATTATAACCACTGGAAACTTGAATGTGCAAACAAACACACACACATATAACAATGCCAATAGTCAAAAATAACACATCAGTTGATTATAACCACTGGAGATCTAAATGTTCACACAGACATATTTACACATCACAATGTCAATAATCAAACAAAAATACATCACTAATCGCTTTAACTGTGCTTTTTTGCCAACTTGGCTGGAGGACCCCTTGACAGCCAGGCAGAAGTCTCAATCAGGACCCTAGTGGTACAAAAGAGGGTGGTGATGGACGGAGCATCTGAATCAATCAAACACTCACACCCAGTCAAAAGATCTGGGTTTAATTCATCACCGTTCTTTAGCCCACTCTGCCACCCCAGTTCAGACATGGCTATATGCAAATCAGTTTGACCCTGTGCCTCATGGGTACAGTCCAGCCCGATCTGCCAAGCCATGTCTTCCCTGGACCGGAAACAAGCTTCCGAGGACCGGTTTCTGGCCTTCCAGCCGTCTTCAGCCCTGCTTGCTTGAATCTAGTGGCAAAGTGAGCAAGGGACTCACGTCTGAGCATACCCTGCCACACTTATGGCGGCCAAAAGCGGTACGAAAGGGGGTGGTGATGGATGGAGCATCTGAATCAATCAAACACTCACACCCAGTCAAAAGATCTGGGTTTAATTCATCACTGTTCTTTAGCCCACTCTGCCACCCCAGTTCAGACATGGCTATATGCAAATCAGTCTGACCCTGTGCCTCATGGGTACAGTCCAGCCCGATATGCCAAGCCATGTCTTCCCTGGACCGGAAACACGCTTTCAAGGACCGGTTTCTGGCATTCCAGCAGTCTTCAGCCCGGCTTGCTTGAATCTAGTGGCAAAGTGAGCAAGGGACTCACGTCTGAGCATACCCTGCCACACTTATGTACTCAATCAGGACCCAATCAGGACCCTAAAAACAAGTTTGCTGTGGCAACACGTCTGTTCCACAGCTAGCTCCCGTCTGGACGCCAAGATTTCCCGCCTTTCATACCTTTTACTCAACCTGAGGAAAAGGTTCTAAAAACCTCCCCCTCTTTCTTCTGTTACAAAAAACCGAGCTGACCGTACTGGTCTGTGTCGGGGTCAAGACAGAAGCTGGCCAGAGAAGTGTATTTTGACTATGAGACAGAGCTCTACCTTTCACACATTTCTTTGGCAACAAAAATCTCTGCTCTGAAAGGTACCAAGCACGCATTGCACACGTTATCTCAGTGCAGATTACGAAAGTCACCAAAAGTACAGAAAACCTTGAACTTGAATAGCCTAAACAACTTGAGTGATATAGAGGTCTGCTTGTGTGGGCAAAGCTCTGACTAGACAGAGTCAGATTTCAAAATGGTTTGAGGGCATGTCAAAACCAATAGTAAGAACTTCATAATTCTTCCCAATGTTCAACACAATGCACCTTTGTGCACCACTGCCTATAACACAAGACACTGCATCTCCCAATGTACAACATAATGCATATTTTAGCACCACTGCATATAACACTGCACTCCAAGACAAAGAAGTACATTTCACACATTTCCCTATCCATTGCTTTCAAATGCACATCCCACACGTTCTGTTCCTGGCAAGACTGTAAAAAGCAAACACTGCTCCTCTGAAATTAGAAGGAGATATAAAATAAATCTTCAAGGAAAAAGGCAAATGCAAGAAATATGATGTCTTACACTCATGAAAATACCCAAAGTCAATTAAAACAATGGTAGTCAAAGGTCATCATGTGGTCCCAATACATGAGAGTATACATGAGAGTAACTCTGGCACTACACTTACTCAGACAGTGATGTACCCCCTGACAGGCCCACTCAGAGACTCAGACACCCATGGACAGGCCCACTCATACACCGACACATCCACTGAGAGATCCATTGAGAGACTCAGATAACCCCTCACACACTCACTCAGAGACAGAGTTGCTGACTCGCGAGCACGATGCACAGTTCAGCATCATGTGAATCTGGGCAATACCTCACTTAATCTCCCCAATGGCCCCCAGCACATTGAAACCTTAAAGGGTCATATGTTTGTGCTTTACAAATATGGATAATTTATTACAAAGACTCATGCACCCGCTCATACAAACACTCAGACACAAATCCACCCTGTCAGTGACCCAGTCAGAGACTGAAATAACCATTCACAGATCCACTCAGACACTGTTGTACTCACTGAAAGACCTACTCAGAAAATCAGACACCCAGACACAGACCCAGTCTGACACTGACACATCCACTGACATACTCATTCAGAGACTCAGACACCCATTCACAGACCCACTCATGACTCGAGTGTGCGTCCCGTACGGCCAGCCGGAGAAGCGCTCCCCGTCATTCATTGTGGGGGCATTACATTAGGCCTGCCGCCCCTGCCGGGAGAGTTTAGGGTAGCCTGTATCTATCCCTGCATCCGCCTATCTCGGTGGTTCATTTTTTCGACTACTCCGGCCATAATTATATAAGGAAGCCAGCGTAGACACGACTGTTTCCATCCAACTCGTATCGCTAAACTTTTGACTTCTCAACTTGGAACCAGAACTTGAATCTCTTCATCTCGTGGACATCCTTTTCCCTGAAGCCTACTAGGCCTGTAATGCTAATCCATATGGTGAATTGGACTACCTAGCGAGCAGGGAATTACAGCTCGTCTAATTTTCCACGTCATTTTAAAAAAAATCATCTCTCCCACCTGTGGCCTTTCCTCCCTCCACCTCACCTCCGCCCTGATGAAGGTGTAGCCCGTGCTGGGCTATATACCAAAACGCGCATCAGCGTTTGTTCCACCTGAGGAACCTACAAAACCACCTGGGACTCTATGTCATCTGTTCCCTATCCATCTTATGCATCTGTGGCAATTGTGTGAAGTGTTGCATGAAGTGTGAATGATTGTGTTTGTGTGTTGGTGGTATGTGTCGTGGGAGTATGGGCTATGAATAGGAATTAATCCCCTTTTCTAATTTTTTATCATTGTATATTTAGAATTGTCCTCTTTGAACATGTCTGTCCATACTACTAAAATACAAAATGAAAATGAAAAAATGAATTATATAATAACCAATAATAAATAGGTTTGATAATACATATGTGTTGATTCATTTGTGAGATATCCACTTATGGTTCAGAGTGCCATTTAGTCTTTTGGACCTCTTGCAGGCCACTTTTCTAAAATTACAGGGCAGGTTCCCTTCCTTGCTTGATTCTTGTTCTTTCCCCGTCTACCTGCCCTATATTGATGTGGGGTCCCCCGTTTCTTTGAAATCATGCACTCACACACCCACTCAGACAATAATGCACTGTAGTGACAGTGTGTTTGGCTATATTTCTGAGTGATGATGACTTAAGCTTGCTACCATCCTAGATCCCTATTCTTAGCTTGTTTTGGTCCTTTTCAGGCCTCTTTTCAGACCTAGAAGCATAAACTAGAGGATAGCTGCTTTATATGATGATAGATCTCTTATACCTGACTCTAATCCATCTATTGCCTATTGGCTTTGACATAATTATGTGTCCTTTCATCATTCTACCTATAGTAGAGGGTGGATCCTGTAGTTCTGACTTTATATAACCTATTGGTAGGGTTTGTGTATAGAGCTAAGTGTCTATTTCCTCCTTTTCAGACCTACAAGGCCCAGAACCAGAGAGACTCCATTTTGCTTTCTGCCTCTGCTGACTGAGGAGCTTGCAGGGTAAAGGTAATGTTTATAGTTAAGCCTGTTGTGTGCTAGGGGAAAACAAGCGGAGACTGGTTCTTATCGAAAGAATGTGTTTGTCTCTTGGGTCCAGACGTAACATGCAGATGGTCACTGCAGTTGCGCGGAGAGCCTCGGAGCTGGCACAGGAATTCGGTGGGAGGCAGCTTTCTGTTGCAAATTTCCATGAGGAGAGAGCATTCCATATTAGCGAAGTGCAGAGAGGCAGAGAGCAGTCAGATGGTGTTTGGAGCAGAAGAGAGAAGGCAGATGGTTTTTGCAGCTGAAGAAAGCAGTCAGAAGCAGTTACTTGTCAGAAGGAGTTGTGCTCAGTTGGAGCAGGCAGTTAACAGCTGGAGTTTGGAGTGATACCTTTTGGAAGAGACTGAAGTTATATCGTGGATTAGTCTGTGGGAGCAGCTGGAGCGAGTTGGACATTGGAGCTGGAACAATCAGACAGAGTGAAGAAGCTAGTGGAGCGAACGGTTATCAGAGCGGCAGAAACTATATCATTAGACTGAAGTTGGAAGGTGAAGACAGTTCGTGGGAGAGAGGAATCCAGTGCAGAGTGATCGGGGCAGATGTGTGTCCAAGAGTGTAGGGGAGAATCTGAGATGAGCCAAGGCACAGACGAGAGAGGGACCCAGATGACAGCTAGAACAAGACTTCATAATAATCAGGTGATATCTGTCCTGTTATATTAGTGCCCATATATATATATATATATATATATATATATATATATATATATATATATATATATATATATATATATATATATATACATTAATCTTTTCCTTTATTTCCTAAGCTATATTCCCTACTGTATTGTTACACTGAGTAATCCCTTTTCTTTCAGCGGTGTGCAGTCCTGTTATAATTCAACTATTTGCAGTTCCTGTTAGCTATATGTGGATGTGTTAGTAATTAAGCTTTATTCCTTAGATGTGTCTATTTCCCTTTACTTTTCAGGCTATGTCCAGATTGCTAGTTATTGTGATGTTTTAATTTGCTATTGTGTAATAAAGGGACCCCAGTTCTTAGTGAACCATTGTGTAACTGTTGTTTTTTTATGATAGAGTTAACCTTTCTTCTAGTCAGATGCTGTTATGTGGACGGATGCGTTTCCCGTCCGGGTAAGTGGTAACTGAGCAAGGGAGCAGGGAGCACTTATATCAGAGAATAACCTTTGCATATTGTAATTTGGCCCTTCTTGTGTGAGAGGATTGAACTGTCTATCTACCACATAAAATATAATATTACATTCCCAGTAGATATTAGATATATATAGAGAAACTTCCCAACAGAGAGAGAGAGAGCTGAAGGTATTTATAGGACAGAGAGAGTGGCATTAGTGAGAGCATTGATTGTGGTCAGTGTGTATACCCACAGGATTGTGGCTTGTGTGAGAGAGTGAGAGCACCGGGAGGATACGGTGCGTAGTGAGATTGCTGCTAGAGAGAGTGGCATTAATGAGAGCATTGATTGTGGTCAATATATATACCCACAGGATTGTGGCTTGTGTGAGCAGTGATTGTGGTTAGTGTGTAATGGTAAGTAATCAGAACTGCCCCCTTCACTATGAATAGGAGGGTAGCATAGTCTGGGCCTGAGTTGCCGCGAGACTATAAGGTATGAGTGTGGCGTGGAATATGGAATTCCTTAGTAAATAGTGAGTATTCCTTGTAATCCTGTGGATTTAGTGGTGTTTTTGATGATATGAGCTTGTATATTGCTAACTCTCCATCCCCAGGAAGGTACCTAGGTACTGTGGCAAGTAGGCTCTGGGGAGGGAGGATTGGTGGTGTCTTGGTGAGCTGCTGATATCTGGTCTGAAAATCCGGTTGTTACATGCACCCAGTCACAGAACTACTCAGAGACTGAGACACCCACTGACAGACCCACCCAGACACTTCAATCTCACATATCTAAGTAGAAAAGCAGACAGACATTAAATCACTCAGTGAAACACTAAGAGAAGCACTTGAACATTCACCCACACAGACAAGCACAATTTATATATATGTACTGTTAATGGAGACAGTTGCTGACAGACTTAAAACACCTAATACTAACTAACACAGCCAGGAGACAATCTGTAAAGTCACTTAGACATATTTTTAGAGAATCGTAGATGTCACAAAGAGAGGCAGTCATATAAAAACCAAGGTACATAGCTATGGAAATACACTTCTATAATGGTACTGGGACACATGACCTTTTCACGGTATCATACAGAGAAATAGCCCTTCATTCAAATCTCAGGCCTGGTACACTTGAGCCTCTGTATGTAGTTTTACTGCTAGTGCTATCTATTCATTTAAAAGTGCTAGACAAGGTTAACGTGCGGTTCTATCATGTTTAACTCACAATTGAGGTAGGCTGTAGCTAGGTCGTAGGACAGAGTGCTAGGTGCTTAAATTGTAACACATGCACTCTGAACATTCAGTGAGGCATATGCACTTCTAGAGACCCATGTAGCCACGTATATATCCACCCTGCCACCCAGACTTCAATCTGACATACCTAAGTAGAAAAGCAGACAGACATTAAAGCACCCAGGGCATGGTACGAGAAGTACCTAAAGATTCACTCATACACACAGGCAGAACTGATATATATTTAGCACTAATGGAAGCAGTTGCACACACACTTAATTAATCCAAAACTCAATAACACACCCAGGAGGCATTCCATGCAGCCCTTACAGACACATTTAGAAAAGTATACATGTGGTAAAGAAAGCTAGCCATCTAACAACAAAGTTACATAAATATGGCGTCACATTCTTACATAGGACCTGAGGCATGTATTTACATATTTGCTGAAGAACTGATCTTTTCAAGGTACCATATTGAGAAATAGCCCTTTATCATATCTTGGGCCTGCTACTCTTGAGCCTCGGTATGTCGTTTTACTGCTAGTGCTATCTTGTCCTTTAAAAGTTCAAGACAAGGTTAAAGTGCTGTTCTGCCATGTTTAACTCACCACAGAGGTTCCTGTAGCTAGGTCATCGGGCAGGGTACTTACAATGTAGGACATGCTCTGAAGTTTGAATGTGGTATATGCACTCCTAGAGATCCATTTGGCCCATTATACTCCCAAGCTGCCACCCAGTTTGAAACGCACATACACATTAAATCACAGCTCTAGATAGGAACTGAGAAACTCATTCAAATTTCTGCTGAAGAACTGGCACTTTCAAGTCTACCTTGCAGAAAAATATCCCTTACATTATGTCTCGGGCCTGCTGTACTTGAACCTGAGCATGCAGTTTTACTGCTACGTCTGCCTTGTCAGTGAAAACTCCTGAAGAAGGTGTAAAATACTCTTCTATAACATATACCTGTCCACTGATGAAGGTTATAGCTAGGCCATAGTGCAGGGAGGTATGTGCTTATAAGGTAAGACATACTCTAGGGTTGCAGTGAGCGGAATGCCCTCCTAGATACCCATGTGGCCAATTATACATCCACCCTGCTACCCACACTTCAATCTCACATACTGAAGTAGAAAAGCAGAAACATACTAAAACACCCAGTGCAATGGTGAGAGAAGCACCTAAACATTCACTTACACAGACAGGCAGAACACATGAGTATCTTGTGCTAATGGAGGCAGTTGCACACCCAGGAGACAATCCATGTAGCTCCTTACAGACACATTTAGAGAAGTATACATGTCACAAAGAGAGGCAGCCATATACCAACAAAGTTACATAGATATGGAAGCACATTCGCACATAGGGACTGATACACTCATTTACATATCTGCAGAAGAACTGACCTTTCCAAGGTATCATATACAAAATTAGACCTTGCATCATATCTTGAGCCTGCTACACAGTAGTTTTACTGTTAGTGTTATCTTGTTATTTAAAAGTCCTAGACCAGGTTAAATTGCTGGTCTACCTAATTTAACTCTCCACTACGGTAGCCTGTAGCTAGGCCATAGGGCAGGGTGCTGTTGCTTAAAAGGTAAAAGACACACAGATGATGTACAGAATGCAGAGCAAATCAAACATTTGCCCCCAGTCAAGAGATCTGAGTTAAATCCATCATTCATTTGCTCACCATGCCACCCCAGTTTAGACCCAGCCATATGCAAATCAGTCTTGACACTGTGCCTCATGGGAACAGTCCAGCCTGAACTGCCAAGCCAGCTCTACTGATCCCTTTAACAAAAAAATCTGGCATTGATCCATATGACCTTACAAACTACAGGCCGATCTCCCTCTTACCCTACCTATCAAAAATTCTGGAAGCTCATGTCTCTAACTGCCTCTCAAACTTTATTGAACTAATTGAATATTTAGAACCAAATCAGGCTGGCTTTCGCCCATGCCACTCTACCGAGACAGTGATACTTGCGGTCCAGAATACCCTGAGATCTAACGCAGACAGAGACGTCCATCAGGCACTGGTGCTTCTTGATTTGTCAGCTGCGTTCAACACGGTTGACTATTCTATTCTTGTCAACCGTGTTGAGCAGGCCGGCCTCAGGGGCCCTGCCTTGAGCTGGCTGGAGTCCTTCATCTCTGAACGTACTCAGTCAGTTAGACTGGGGTCATTCACAGCACCAAAAACCGTCTCTACCTGTGGTGTCTAAGCATGGGCGGAAAATCCGTTCCGCTCGCGGATTTTGCGGATTTTCGGTAAATTCGCGATCCGCGAACGCTCGCGAATTTACCGAAAATCCGCAAATTCGCACGCAGCGGATTTTTTTTTCTTGGTGATACAATTTTGCGGCGTGCGGCGTAAGTTCGCAATTGCGAATATGTAGGTGCGGCGGGCAGCAACAATCTCACACTCGCGAAATTACAAAATTTGCAATTCTGCACAAGAAATCCACTAGCAAGCAGCATAGACCTTCTGAAAATGATGATTTTTATCACAATAACTCCTCAGGTTGACATTTGCCTGCCCTTTTTTGGATTTGAGGCCTTTTGACTTTCTTTGGAGCACTTTGGATTAGAAATCAACTTTCACAAGTAAGTTTGTTTGGGGCATTACATTTGCTGTTCTGCAGAAAAACAAGTTTTGCTAAACTGAAAGCACTCAGCAGGTGCAAAAGCTCAAATTCATCATCAGTATCCATTCCCTGTAGTGCTTCCCAACTGGGGCCCCTCCAGAGTTCAGTTGCTAGTTGCAACAATTGTATGACCCTGCTCTGACCCTCACAGCGATCATAGAATAGCTACAAGTAGGCCACAAAGGTCCTGGAAAAAATATTGCACTGCAACAGAAAGCAAATTACAGATAAGGAAGCAGGTGCTAGACTGGAATTTTAAAACAGTGACACATTAATAAATCAACCCCAAATTAATTCATGTCAGTTGAAGCAGGGCAGGTGTGCTTGCTTTTTCCCCCCATAATCTACAGTGATGATGATGAACCAGAGGGTGGCATTGATGTACCAGAGGGTGGCATGGGTGAAACAGAGGGTGGCAGTGTTGAAACAGAGCGTGCTGTGAACCTGTGATGATGAACCAGACGTAGAAACAACATAGTCGCGACCGTTGCGTGCCGACAAGTAAGTTCGCAATTGCGAACTGGTACAAAATCCTCGCGAACTGGCAGAAACCCTTGCGAACACTATAAAAACAAAAAAATCCGCAAATTTGCGAGAATTGGCGGATTTTGCGGATTGCGAGTTCGCAAATATGCAAATTTGCGCCCGCCAGATTCGCAAAATTCGCCCATGCTTAGTGGTGTCCCCCAGGGCTCGTCCCTGTCCCCATTGCTTTTCAATTTATATTTACGTCCATTACTGTATTCTTTGAAAAAATCACAGAGTTAAAATTTTTAATTATGCAGACGACTTGCAATTGGTTTTCTCACTGGACTCCCCTGATGCTGTGGTGGAATTTCAGGAAACCATGACCCATATCCAGAGATGGATGAATCTGAATCACCTCAAACTTAACCCGGGCAAGACAGAACTTATCTTGCCCGGGAAAAGTGAAATCAGTTGGGGTCCCCACTTCTGGCCGTCAGATATGGGAATTCCACCCACTAAATCCCACACAGTTAAGAGCTTAGGGGTGACTCTCAGTGAGATTCTTTCGCTAAAAAGTCATATAGGGATGGTAGTTTCATCCAGTTTCTTTCAACTGAGAAAGATAAAGAAAATTTTCCATCTCTTAAATTATTCTGCCTTGATTCAGGCAATTAATGCGTTAATACTATCGCGGCTTGATTGTTCAAACAGCCTGTATCTTGGTCTTCCAGTAGGTCAGTTGAAGAGACTACAATACGTTCAGAACCAGGCAGCCAGACTCATTTGTAAACAATCTAAATGGCAATCCATCAGACCAGGATTAAAAAAACTTCACTGGCTGCCAGTAGCTCAGAGAGCTACATTCAAAGCTGGTTTTATCATTTTTAAAGCTTTGCAGGGTAAGGACCCGAAATTCATTAGGAATTTGGTTGGCAAATATACCCCTTCACGGAATCTTCGCTCGGCCCAACAAGAATTGTTAAGGATTCCCCCTTACAAGAAAAAACGCCAAGGCGGCAGTAGTTTCCATTTTCTTGCCCCCTCTTTATGGAACTCCATACCATTATCGCTAAGACTGAGCGACGATCTTCTTTCCTTCAGACAGGCCTTTAAAACCTTGCTTTTAAGACAAGCTTATTTTTAACATAAATTGATGTGAAAATCACCTTTGCTCAAAGGACCTAGGTGTTATGCTATGTTCCCAAAAAACGTCAGTAGCGCCATGAAGCCTACGGGCGTACGAGCGCTGTACAAATAAAAATTTAACATAACATAACATAACCAGAAACACACATCCTGAGACTGGTTTCAGAACATCGCCCCTCATTTTTATTTTGCTTTTGTCACCCAGAGTGGGACGGGCATACCCAGAGGTGGGTCCCATGCTCTCCATGCCACTGGAGTGAAGCTAGCGTGGCTGATGAAGAGTGATGCCCTAAAACCCGTCCCAGCATGTTTGTTTCTGGTCCAGGGTGGACCTGGCCTAGCATTTCGGGCTGGACTGTTCCCATGGGGAACAGGGTCAAGACTGATTTGCATATGGCTGGGTCTAACCTGGAATGGCATGGAAAGCAAATAAAACACTGGATTTAGGCCCAGGTCTCTGTACTGGGGTGCATGCTTGACATTGATCAGCATTATGTCCATCAATTGTACTTTTTGCATTTGCTTAAAAGGTAAGACAATTACTCTGGAGTTGCAGTGAGTGATGTGCACTCCTAGAGATCCATGTGGCCAATTATACATACACCCTGCCACCCAGACTTCAATCCGGCATACTTCAGTAGAAAAGCAGACAAACACCAAAAGACACAGTCAGTTACTAAGAGAAGTACCTAATAATTCACTCACACAGACAGATAGAACTGAGTATCATGCGCTAATGGAGGCAGTTCCACACATACTTAAATAACCCAAGACTCAGTAACACACCCAGGAGGCAATCTGTGCAGCCGTGCCAGACACATTTAGAGAACCATACATGTCACAAATAGAGACAGGTATTTTCTAACAAACTTACATACACATGCATGCACAGCCCCAGATAGGAAATAAAACACTCATTCGGTTATTTGCTAAAGAATTTACACTTTGAAATGTACCATGCAGAGAAGAAGCCCTTGAATCAAGTCTAGGGCCTGCTACACTTGAGCCCGTACATGCAGTTTTACTGCTAGGCCAACCTTCATAATTAAAAGTCCTACAGAAGGTTTCATCTGATGTTTTACCACATATAACATACCCCTGCAGCTACTTGGTCATACAATTTGATGAGGCTGATGGTGTCAAACAGATTGGATGATTCGTTGTACATTTTATGTTAGTGAAAGTCTTATATGTCAAGCGAAAGCAATTCCTGATGTCTCTAGCGTATGCTGTAACCATCCAAAAATCACAAGGTTTAAGTGTAGACGCAGGTTTTGTTTATTTTGGAAATACTGTATTCAGAGATGGAATATCATATGTAGCATTGTCATGAATTAGAACATTGTCCATTTTGTTTTTGATTGACTTTGATGAGAAGAAAGTTAGTGCTGATGCAAGCTGTGAAAGGAAATATACTCGGCTAAGAATTCTATAGGCTCCTTATTTAGGCCAATGCCCTGTTTATAAGAAATGGTTAATCTTCCAAACTAGAAGATTACAAAACAGTGTATGGATGCTCAAGAAAAGGAAGGACAGAGGGAGAATCCTTTAGGATCAAAAATGAGAAAACTTGTGAATAATGGAGACATTGTAGGTTACCAGTCTGAACACAGTTCAGGGGTCAACTGCTTTGAAAATGTTGTTCTGAATGTTCTGTTCCATTTGCCACATGTAGTAAACCAGATTGAACAATACACAGATAAGAGAATCTGTTCTACACTATGTAGTTTGCTTCAACATTCACTGGGTGAAAGAGGTCTAATACATTCTGTTTCAGGAATCCCAGATCTTCTAGATTTATCTACTGGATCAGTAGTGTTTTCTTTAAATATTCAAAAAGACACACACGAGCGTATTATGGTAGTGCTAGAAGTGTTTGAGCAAGAAGAAGCCAATCTTAATGAGTAATTTGGATTGAGTTACAACCATGAGTGTGAAGATTGTGGATTCACCTCAAGCACTGTAATTAATTCCGAACAATTCCTCTATTTGACATTACCAGATCCAAAACCATGCCTTTTGAGAAACTTGAAAAAGGCCAACAAAAAATGTGACCTGTCGAAACTGAAGATCAGATGTCATGTCTACTTTGTTTCTAGAAACAAGTGGGAAATACCTTATAGTGATGCTACAAAGATGCAGAGCGGATGGTTCAAAATTGGAAACTGAAATAACAAACTTTGTAGCTGGACGAATATCAATTTCAGGAAGGACTTTTGCTACTTTGGCTATCATATTTCATGAAAGAGTTAATACAATCTCTGGACACTATATTGTCTATTTAAGATTTCAATCTGAATGGACAGATTACAATGGCATTAATCTAACATCTAAACCAAGACTACCTAGGAGATTACCAAACTCATATTTCTTCTTCCTTCAACTAAACATCTGAGGACAATGTCTAGATTTAAAAAAAGTGGTATATGGTGTTATTACATGGTTCATCTGTTTATTAGACATTGTATGTCCTTTTGGGGGTAATGTCTTCAAAATGTTGTTCCAAATGCAGGAATCCTTTTTACTTCAACAAAGGAGTTAATATAACATCTAAACACTACACTTTCTAATTACATTTAAAATCTGAATGGGTATATTCCAATTACAGCAGCCTTACGTTGAAACTAAAAGCTGTCTTCAAAACTAAATATATATTCTCCTTTTGTTTTCCAACAACAACTTCTACATAATGCTGTTGGGCTTAGTGACAGTTCGGGCTGGACTGTTCCCATGAGGCACAGGGTCAGACTGATTTGCATATAGCCATGTCTGAATTGGGGTGGCAGAGTGGGCTAAAGAACGGTGATGGATAACACCCAGATCTTTTGACTGGGTGCGAGTGTTTGATTCGTTCAGATGCTCCGTCCATTACCACCCCCTTTTGTACCGCTTTTGGCCGCCATAAGTGTGGCAGGGTATGCTCAGACGTGAGTCCCTTGCTCACTTTGCCACTGGATTCAAGCAAGCCAGGCTGAACACGGCTGGAATGCCGAAAACCGGTCCTCGGAAGCTTGTTTCCGGTCCAGGGAAGGCATGGCTTGGCAGTTCGGCTGGACTGTTCCCATGAGGCACAGGGTCAGACTGATTTGCATATAGCCATGGCATAGCTGGGGTGGCAGAGTGGGCTAAAGACCGGTGATGGATCAAACCCAGATCTTTTGACTTGGTGTGAGTGTTTGATTGGTTCAGATGCTCCGTCCATTACCACCCCCTTTTGTACCGCTTTTGGCCGCCATAAGTGTGGGAGGGTATGCTCAGACGTGAGTTCCTTGCTCACTTTGCCACTGGATTCAAGCAAGCCGGGCTGAAGATGGCTGGAATGCCAGAAACCGGTCCTCGGAAGCTTGTTTCCGGTCCAGGGAAGGCATGGCTTGGCAGTTCGGGCTGGACTGTTCCCATGAGGCACAGGTTCAGACTGATTTACTTATAGCCATGTCTGAACTGGGGTGGCAGAGTGGGCTAAAGAACGGTGATGGATCAAACCCATATCTTTTGACTGGGTGTGATTGTTTGATTGGTTCAGATGCTCCGTCCATTACCACCCCCTTTTGTACCACGTTCGGCTTACTGACGGCAATGTTTCCAAAAGGGTCTTCGAAAATGAAGAGCCCTTTTAAATAGGAATAAAGAGTTAATATAGCAACTAAACACAATGCTCTAAATAAAGTCTTAAAGTGGATGGACATACTCCAATTAATGCAGGCCTAATATGAAACCAAACACCGCCTTTAAAAGTAAAAAACTTATGTTTCTCCAACCAAACATGCACATGCTATTTCTGGCAAAAATGTAAAACATGGGATTTAGGGGCACATGCATCAAAAGGCTTTTGCAAGCGCAAACGGTGCGATTCACAAAAATCAGCTTTGGCCTTTTGCGATGCATGAAAGTGTTGGGGACGCACAATTTAGGTAAACGCAATTGTTTGCGATTTCCTAAATTGCGATTGCATTTAATGAATCGCAATGTGCGATTCCTTAAATACAATGTAAGAACACTCTGAAAGAGCAATTTTGCTATTTGGGGCCGCAAATTACTGAGCAATTAAACTGGTCGGTAATTCGCAAAAACTTTGAAAAATGCACCAAAGTGCATTTTGCAAAGATTCATGTTGCACAAACACATCCCCTTGGGGCATGTGTGTACGCAACATGAGTGCAAATCCCAATTTTCAGGGATGCAACAGGGTGTTCTTTTGACACCCTTGAGTCCTTGAAATTGTTTGCACAATATGCAAGTACCTATTGGTACTCGTAAATTGTGCATGCAATTTCGCATTCATGCCTATGGACCTGTCAGCCAATAGGAATGAATGGGAAGCCATTCCTTAATTGCAACTTGCAATTTGTGAGTCGCAATTAAGGATTTTTTAGGAATCGCTATTTTTATATCGATTCCTACATGCATAGGCTTTTGTGAGTCCTTAATTGCGATTCCTTAATATTCGCAATTAAGGATTCGCAAAATCCTACCTTGATGCATGTGTCCCTCAGTCTTTATGGATCATAAGTAGTTTACACATCCTTTGGAAAGGGGAGACCACTTGGTCACCCCGAACGTATGGATGGGTGCCCGATCCCCTGGGAAACCGTTGCGGGCGGGGGGCGTGTCCCGGCCGGTATGCCCATAGCGGCGTGGCCGGAGCACGCCCCTACCGCCCAAAAAAGGGTTGTCCTAAACACCCGCCCGGAAGTCCGTGTACCGATGGGCGCGATGGGGGCGCGGCCCGCCTTCCCGCTGCTGGATAAAAGGCGCGGAAACCCAAGGAAGCGTCCTCTTGTTCCTGTGCTCTGAAGGCTGCACCACTCGTCGCTCGTGAGCCCTCAAAGGAACAAGCTGCAGTTTTTTGAACTTGTAATCGTTGTTTTTCTGTTTCAATCATCAAGGCGTAGCTGGAGTTTGAGTCACTTTGGGAAGACAGGCTGAGCTAACGTTGAACACGGACATGCCTGGCAAGAAGTCTGGAAAGAGGTCCGAGATGGAACGTATGCTGAGTACATTGGTGAACCAGGTTTCGGCGATGGACCGAAAGTTTGGTAAAGTAGACCAGCTTGGTCGCGGCTTAGCGGCCCTCAGGAAACAAGTTGAGGCTCAAGCTGGCCCCTCAGGGCGACCTAAGAGAGTCATAGGGCCGGCTATGCCAAGCGTTACCCCAGGGGGGGGAAAAGGGGAAAAAGAGGAGGGTGAAAGCAGGTCCTAGCGAGGCCCAAGTCCCGATGGAGGTACCACCGATCCCAGTAGCGCCAGCGGCCAGCCAAGTACCCCCACCGGAGGGGGGTTTGCCAATCCCTGTGGTTATCACACCGCTAGAGGACGATCAAATGCCCCCTGAATTAGCGCTTCAGTTAGCGGCTGTGTTACCCTGGTTGAAAAAGGGAGCGGGGGGATCCGCGGCTGTGGAAGACCCGGCCGAGGAAGCTAGACTGATTATTGAACAGTTACGGCAGACAAGGGGTGCTGGGGCAGCGAACGTGCCTTCTATTTCCCCACAGGTGGCGAAGGTGGTCCCAGCAGATAACCAGGATAAGGCGACGGACACGGCTGGAAGTGCGGCGGGAGCCGGTAAGAGATCGCTACCGATGATGGGGGAGGGCGCAGTACCCTCAAGGCGGGAAAGCTTGGCGCAACATGTTCCCATGGTTACTAAAGAGATGGTGTGGGCTAACAAATACATTACTATGTTTTCACTGTTGACTGATCATCGAGAGTTAGAATATGCCAAGACCCAGAAAGATTTATGGCACCCCAGTGTTTGGCGGGCAAAAATGGCGGAATTCAGGGTCGAGGAGTCGATGATGAACTGGATCAGGGCCTTTTCTATCTTTGTGGCAATTATCGCTGAATGTACACCAGAATTGTTGAGTGACTTGGCTTGTTATCAGAGCAGGATCACGAGCTTCCATGAGAAGTATGGAGGTGAGGAGTGGAAAGGGTACGACGTGGCTTTTAGAAAAGCGAAAGAGTTTAACGAAGCATTGACTTGGGATTGTTTGGATACGGTATCATGGCATGCGCAGCTCTTGCCAGGATCAATGGGTGGTTCAGGGTCAAGCACTAATGGCTCCAGGGCATTCCCACAGAGGCAGTCACAGCCCTTTCGTCAGAACTACGGGGGGGAGTCTCAGCATAGATCGGGCGGGAACGGAAACAAGCGAGGGGTGTGTTGGGGTTTCAATAAAGGAACGTGTAGCAGGCCGCAAGGAACGTGTAGGTTCAGGCACGCGTGCTCCTGTTGTGGTAACACCTCACACCCTGAAACTAGCTGCCGATCCAGGGCCAATGGCACCAGAGGCAAAGGGGCCACCAAGCAGGATTGATACGGTGCCCCGGAAGTCCATATCTTCGCCCGTAGATATCTTGGCTGAACAGATACCCTGATCATGCGTCCGCCGGGATTCTGCGAGATGGCTTCTCATAGGTTTCAGGATCCCGGCGGGTGATTTTTGAGGGACCGCCTCTTGTAAGAACCAACTGTCCGTTCAGCACAACCCGGCAGTTGCCGCCAAAAAGATCGTCAAGGAGGTTAGCTTTGGGCGAGAGCAGGACCTTTTTGTGACCCACCAACGGCTGGTTTTGTATGCTCCCCATTAGGGGTGGTGCCGAAGAGGGACCCGGGGGAGTACAGGCTCATTCATAATCTATCGGCACCAAAGGGGGCTTCTGTCAATGAGGCGATCGACCCTGAGATTTGCAGTGTAAAGTATGCATCTTTCGATGACGCAGTGGTACTGTTGAATCGCTTAGGCCCCAGTGCGTTGTTAGCAAAGTCAGACATTGAATCTGCATTCAGGTTGCTTTCGGTACATCCCCAAGATCAGCGCTTGTTGGGTTTTTTGTTTCAGGGGAAATACTACATGGATATGTGCATGCCAATGGGTTGTTCAATTTCATGTGCCTATTTTGAAATGTTTAGCTCCTTTCTGGAGTGGGTGTTCGCAAAGGCCACAGGGCACCAACATGGGATGCATTATCTTGATGATTTCCTCTTTCACGGCCCAGCGGGCACTCGGGACTGTGCACGGGCACTGCAGGACTTCTGCGTGCTCATGCGGGGTTTCGGGGTTCCATTGGCGCCAGGTAAGACAGTGGGGCCGACTACCTCCCTGGAATTTTTGGGCATAGACCTAGACTCCGTGGAGGGGTGCTTCCGCCTGCCTGCCGGCGGAGAAGATCGCCAAATTCAGGGCTTCCTTGTTGCAGTGTCTCCGGACTGAGAAAGTTACATTGCACCAATTACAGCAGACAGTGGGTCAGCTTAACTTTGCATTAAGGGTGATACCGATGGCTCGCCCTTTCTCTCGATCCATTGCCCAGTCCATGGTAGGCCTCAGGGAAGGGCACCACCGCACGAGACTGTCAGCGGAGGTTCGCCCGGACATGCTCATTTGGCTGGCATTCCTGGCGGCCGAGTGGTCTGGAGCAAACCCCCGGCCTCGTCGGCGGAACTCGGCCTATGGACCGACTCGGCGGGCAGAGTGGGGTTTGGTGCGATCCTCGGAAACCGTTGGTTGGCACAAAGATGGCCGGCATGGTGGCAAACAAACGGCTTGACGAGTAACATTGGCTTTCTAGAACTCTTCCCCATCTGGGTGGATCTGTCGGCATGGCCGGAGGATTTCAGAGACCGCTCGGTGGTATTTTGGTCCAGTAACATGACTGTGGTTGAGTGCATTAATCAGCAGGCAGCACGCTGCAAATGGATATTGCGATTGTTGAAAGAAATTGTGTTACGATGCTTGAGATTAAACGTACAGTTCAGGGCAAAACATGTGCCGGGTGTACTGAATAATGCAGCTGATGCGCTCTCTTGTTTCAAAATGCAGGCTTTCAGGTATTGTTTACCCTCAGCGGAGCTAGTGGCGGCACCATTTCCCGAAGCACTATGGCAAATCGGTGCCTCGGACTACAAAACCTTGTGGCAGCCAGTTTAGCACCCAGGACAAGGAAAGCTTATGAAGGGGCGTTCCGCTCGTACTGCACCTTTTTGGGTCCGGCAGGGGAGCATAGATGGGGGAAGGAGGAGTCCTTGGTCCAGTTTTTAGTGGCACTTCATGGAGAAGGCTGGTCGGCGGCAACCGCAATTCGGTATAAGGCCGCCATTTCATTTATGGCACAGCTCCATAAGATCAGGGACCCGACGGACTCCTTTCTAGTCAGGAAGGCTCTGCGCGGCTGGCGGCGCTTAGAAGGGTGCAGAAAGGATAACAGGCACCCGATAGGATTTGATAAGTTGACCACCTTGCTGGCCAAACTAGAAGAGACATGCTCCTCGCCTAGCGAGGTAATACTATTCCGGGCAGCGTTCGCATTGGCGTTCTATGGGGCCCTGCGGGTGAGCGAGCTAGTGGCGGCAAATAAGAGAGATACGGAAGGAGGTCTGCGCAGGGATCACATCCAAGTAAGGGGGGACTCTCTGCTGATCTCGATAGCCAGGTCAAAGAAGGACCAGGAGGCCCAGGGGAATAGTGTTGTGTTGCACCGCGCCCCAGGTAGTCCTGGTTGTCCAGTAAGGCATGTTGAGGCCTACCTAAAACAAAGGTTGACAACGTGGGGGGGCCTTGCTGCGACATATGGACGGCACCCCGTTGACAAGGTTTCAGTTTCTGAGGGTGCTGGCAATTACGATTGCAGCAGCGGGCCTGAACCCGAGTGATTTTGGGACTCATTCATTTAGGATAGGGGCCGCCACAGAAGCTATGGCTCTAGGTCTGCAGGCAGATGAGGTAAAGCAGTTAGGCCGTTGGTCTTCGAACTGTTTCAAGAGGTAAGTGCGACTGCACATGTTGTAAGTTACTGATGAAGTGCACTCACGCTTGTTGTCTTTTGTTTGGATTACAGTTTCACGAGCCTGTGATGCAGGGTGGAAATTGGGACCGGCCCAGCATCAGCCAACCACCACTTTAGGAATAAGGAATGGAAGACGTGTGGTCTGGGTCGTGGGCCACTCATATGTGAGGCGTGCCGGGGGCATATTCAAGGCAGGTGATGCGATCCACACATCTGAGGAATATGGGTTCAGGGTGTCCTTCCATGGGAAGGGTGGCCTCTGTATTGACCGACTGCAAAGTTTTGTGGAGGAATTATTAGGGCGGCACAGGTCCCCGCTATCTATAGTCATAGTGCACATTGGGGGCATTGACTTGGTAAGACTGGGCAGACGAGCTGTAGTTGAGCACACACTTTCTGTAGTAGCTGGTTAGCCAAAAGGCTCCCGGGATGTGCGATTGCCTGGTCCCACATGATTCCCAGGAGGGTATGGCGGGGTGGTTTGTCCACAACAGCGTTGAACCATTCGGTAAAGAGGATCAACAATAAAATGGAGAAATTGTTTCGCTCTGCCCATCTCCAAAGCATATCTCATGGGTGCATCTGGGGCGATCACTGTTATTCTGATGAAGGGGTACACCTGTCCAGGGTGGGTAATGACTTACTGATAGTAGACATGATAGCTTGGCTAGTGGGTTTGAGGAGACATGACCTATAGGAGGTGTGGGGGGGCCAGATAGTCGGTCAACTATCTGGCCTGTGGCGGTAAGGTCATGATCGGTGAGCAGTGATTTCAAGGTCCATAGGGGGGGCGCCACCCACTATGGATGGGAGCGCCCGGGGGGAGGCGGCCATTGGCCCCTCCCACAGGGGGGCGGCACCCATTACGGATGGGTCACCCAGGGGGAGATGGCCATTGGCCCCTCCCAGGGGGAGACGGCTATATGCCCCTCCACAGAATTTCCCTGGGGCCGGATATCCGCTCTGGCGGAAGAGAGTGCGGGGAAAGGGGGGGAGTCCACGCTGTCCTTCTTACGGATACCTCGCACGGGAACTCGGACGACCTTAAGATGGCATCGAGTGAAAGGGGGCCCCCACGACAAGGGAAGTTACAGTTGGCTGCAAGGGTAAAGTCCTCTGCGCATGCATCACTCAGGACAGGAATTTGGTGATAGGGATCTGACACCGGTTAAGACCTTGCTGTTGGCCCTTAATGTTAGGATGTACAAATTTGAATGTAATGCATTTGTCATGATGTTAGACTCGGCTAGGAAATCTTTGTATTAGAGATTTGTTAAGGTTAGCCTGAATACCTGTCTTCATCAAACGAAATTGAAGTTGAATTTGTACATGATACATGAAACGTTTTAATTTAAAGTTTTAAATTTTGTTTCATATTTTAATAAATACGGCCGGGGGGGTCGTGAGGCCCCCCTGCCTTCCAAAAGTTCAAAACTGTGTCTGTCTCCTCCCATTGGGATTGGTGTTGGAAGGGGTGGCGGGCATCCCGGCCTATATGGATAGGGGAGACCACTCGGTCACCCCAAACGTATGGATGGGTGCCCCGATCCCCGGGAAACCGTTGAGGGCGGGGGGCGTGTCCTGGCCGGTATGCCCATAGCGGCGTGCCGGAGCATGCCCCTACCGCCCAAAAAAGGGTTGTCCTAAACACCCGCCCGGAAGTCCGTGTACCGATGGGCGTGATGGGGGCGCGGCCCCGCCTTCCTGCTGCTGGATAAAAGGCACGGGAATCCAAGGAAGAGTCCTCTTGTTCCTGTGCTCTGAAGGCTGCACCACTCATCGCTCGTGAGCCCTCAAGGGAACAAGCTGCAGTTTTTTGACCCACCCACCAGCCCCTGTTGCAAAATATTGGAAATGAATAAAGTCGTATGTTGCTATTTGATTGTAATAAAACAAGTTTATTGGAATCATTGCTTTCATCGTGAATTGATGACAAGGGTATGCATGTAATTGAATACTTGCTTATAGTCCTTTTCTCCTTTGTAGAGATGTAAGTAATGGATGCAATAAAGATTGTTCGGTGTTTTTAGGCCTTTTTTTCCTTTGTAGCAATGTCGAAGTCAGTGGATTTATCAAGCTGTTTACAAGAGTAAGCATAGTTTTTCTTTCCCATAGTAGGTAACTAATTGTTGTATTTATTTAGTCTTCGGTCGGGCGGTAAGGTCATGATCGGTGAGCAGTGATTTCAAGGTCCCTCGGGGGGGCGCCACCCACTATGGATGGGAGCGCCCGGGGGGAGGCGGCCATTGGCCCCTCCCATGGGGGGGCGGCACCCATTACGGATGGGTCGCCCAGGGGGAGACGGCCATAGGCCCCTCCCAGTGGGAGACGGCTATATGCCCCTCCCCAGAATTTCCCGGGGGCCGGATATCCGCTCCGGCGGAAGAGAGTGCGGGGAAAGGGGGGAGTCCACGCTGTCCTTCTTACGGATACCTCGCACGGGAACTCGGACGACCTTAAGATGGCGTTGAGTGAATGGGGGCCCCCACGACAAGGGAAGTTACAGTTGGCTGCGAGGGTAAAGTCCTCTGCGCATGCGTCACTCACAAGTGAGGGCGGAATTTGGTGATAGGAATCTGACACCAGTTAATACCTTGCCGTTGGCCCTTAATGTTAGGATGTACAAATTCGAATGTAATGCATTTGTCATGATGTGAGACTCGGCTAGGAAATCTTTGTATTAGAGATTTGTTAAGGTTAGCCTGAATACCTGTCTTCATCAAATGTAATTGAAGTTGAATTTGTACATGATACATGAAACGTTTTAATTTAAAGTTTTAAATTTTGTTTCATATTTTAATAAATACGGCCGGGGGGGTCGTGAGGCCCCCCTGCCTTCCAAAAGTTCAAAACTGTGTCTGTCTCCTCCCATTGGGATTGGTGTTGGAAGGGGTGGCGGGCATCCCGGCCCATATGGCCTACCAGGGGTGATGGTTTCAATAGAATCTCCAAAATTGAACACTACCTCACATGTTTTTCTGATATTGTACGAGATATAATAGAAATATATTTAACATATGTTTTCTCAGATTACTGTAGTAAGTATTGAAAACATGAATTATTGACTTGTAATGAATGAAATGCACTGTATCACTTATTTGTAGTGAGCTACTTTGCACATTTAGGTTATTTTTTACAAGCCCTTGCTTGTTTTTCCCCTACCGTTCAAGGAAGATGCTTCATACAAACCATAATTTAGGGCGAAGAAGTATCAAAGCTGAGAACAATAAAAAAAGGAAAATTTTATTTTTACTATATTGTATTATGGTCTTATAGTACAAACAATATTTATTGTTGTGACTGGGTAATTTTGAAGATCAAATACTAAGATATCTTTATCTTCTTTTTCAATGGTGGTTGCTGTTATACGTCATTAGATGTCTCCAAAAAGTTCTTCTAACACATACGTATTGCTTGCTGATATCCATGAGGAGTGTTTTAAACAAAACGTGTACTTGCCATACATTCACATTAGATTTTTTAAATTTCCTAATTATAAGTGTCAGTGCAATACAGCTCATTTCTAGGAGGTCATGCAACAACTTACTCAATTATTCAGGCACTTGTTTTATCAGGCACTTATCTGTACAGTGTGCTATAGAAGCAGTCACTCAGCGATAGAGGCACTGATATACCCACTAATTCACTTAAATATTAGGGGCCTGATTTACAAGCCCCTTGCACCACTTTTGCGTCACTTTTAACATGGAAAAAGTGATACAAAGTGGTGCAAGGGGGCTTGTAAATCTGACCCTGGATCACAACTCCACTCATTCACTAAAACAGTCAATGATACATCCATCGATTCACTGACACATCCACTCACGCACGCATGCAGCCATTTACACAGCTTCTAACATACCCATAGAGACACTTACACTAGCTCTCACTCCCCCATATAGCCACTCAAGCTAAGACTTACCCATACAGCCAGTCACACAGGTACTGAGTGTCTCAAACAGCGACTCACAAAACCATTGAGTTTCCTATACTACCACTCACACAATCAGTCCCTCTTTTGTATGACTGCACACACACCCACTCAGTCACTTATCCAGCCACTTACATAGTCTAGTCACTCTGTCATACAGTCACACACCCACTCGCTGACCCATAGATCTAATTACAATTCTACTGACTCACCCATAGAGCCACCACAGGAAATGCCTCATTTGACATGGCTAGCCCCCATTTTTTGCTCGATGTAATTTCGAAATGTAAGTGCACTGGGTCCCTGCTAAGGAGGTTCCCAGTGCCAGATCTCTTTCCCAAAGCAGTACCATGATTATCACAACTTCAGCTAACCTTGTAAGTCCCTAGTAAATGGTACCCCTGGTAACTAGGGTGTGGGTACTGAAGAAAGCCAATTGGGGCTGCAGCATGAATTGTGCCACCCCGGGGACCCCTCAGCAAGAGCATGTAAACTGCCACTGCAGGCTGAGGGACTTAAAGCAGAGAAAACTGAAGAGTCGAATAGCATATAGCCCTGTGTGCCTTGCCTTCACACACTGCATGAGATAAAGGCAAGTTACCCCACCTGCAGTGTTTTACAGCCCTAAGGAAGGGTAAACTATATCCCATGTGTAATCTGCATGAGTAGATATGACCCTACAATATCTGAGCCATTTCTGGATATGTAAGTGCACAGCAAAGCCATAAAGACTACATGGGCTGTAGCGGGAATTCCGTTCTCCTACAGAACTGTGCTTTGAGACCTGGAACCTCGGTGAATTAGGATGGCCCAAAACTCACCTCAGTACCCAAAATCCCCCTACCGAGTTAGCTACAGTGTCTCATTGGTCATAACAAACTCCCAATGTTTAGACAAACCAGAACATGAACTTAGATTACCTCAGGATTCGTGGAACACATGAACACTCTTTCACTATATAATCATTTCAAACCAGAACGTGGAGTAAATGAGGACACGTGCATATTTGAAATATTTATTTACTAATGCAGGGTTCTCAAACGCAGTATCTTATATAATACAAGCAAACATATTATAAGCAACAAAGTTATCAGCATAGTTATCAGTCCATAAAAGGTGAATGGTGACAGCATACTAAGATGCTGTAATGAATAGGAATTAACAAAACCTAATTCTCACCCTCCCTATTTAGCATAGTATTTTATATCTATGAAGGTCTCATTTGGGTTTTAGCAGGGCTGGCCCATACCTCAAAATCTCAGTGGCAGAGGATCACATCATCTTCCACCAGCTCTCTGCATGCGAAGCACCATCAAGTATGTTACGTGTGTGTTCAGAACAAGCATATAAAACCCACCTAGAGCTCGATCAGGAGATTCAATCGTCGCGCGATTGCGCAAGTCATAAACTCGTTCCGACTGCGCAGGCAACGGAGACGCAGGACGAGAAACCTGTGTTTGTTGTTGTTGCTGTTGCTTTCCCTGTTCCTGTTTTTTAGGCCAATTTTGTTTCTTGGATTTGGGCTGAACTTCCGTTTCCGAAGTTTGTCCCTGGGGCTGCTTTTACTACTTAACAGAAAAAGGCTTAAGACCCCTACTATTGCGACCCACGGTTTTATAAGCCGTTACAATAATTTCTGCTAACTGTTGGGGTTTCTCGGCATCGGGAAGCGCCGCCAAAGCGTTAGCAACCTGAAAGTTCACTGCATCCCCCTTGACATTAGCAAGTATGAGATGGCAAAACAAATCAAAGGCGCCACACAGGCGCATGCCCAACTCAACCGCAGACTCCGGTCCGTGATCATCTTGAACACGTTTAAGGACAGTAGACAGCACTGACATAGACGCGGTGCCGTAGCACCTCGCATAGACCGCTGCAAAAGTCTTACCCCAGGCCTCACAGTCAATGAGCTCAGGGGCCAAATCTTTTGGCAAACGTAGGGTAAGAATCCGGTGTTTTTCACCAGGAGTCGTATTAGGAAATACAGCTTCCAGCAGGTCAAATATCTCGGCAATCCAGAAAGGAAAATCATCCTTATTCTGGGGCTTCTTGCCCATTACGGCATTGACCATGACAGGACTGAGTTTCAAACCACCCTGTCTGGCCGGAAGCGCCGCACCTCCCAGGGCTCCACCTTGAAGATTACGGCCCATGTAATGCACTAAGGCTCTAATCACGGCAATAGCGACTACGTGTAGTCGTCGAAGTTCAGCTACGGTACAATTGCCGTGTAGAGGATGAGAAGTAAATCCAGCCAAAACAGGCCAGCTAGCGTCTGCAATGGACAAAGGACCCAACCTCGGAGCAGTCAAAGTGTGGGGTAGGGCGCCACCAAACCAAACTCGATGCTGCCAAACGTCAATAGGAACTTCCGGTGCCCTGTACGGAGTATACTCATTAGGTACAGCCGTGGGAGTGTATGTGTAGAACACACGAGAATTAGCGTCCACCTCTGGAAATGTCACCCATGAATAAAATAGTTCGTAAGGGTAAGCAGCATCCGCACTCACCACCATTATCACAGCCAAGCCATCCAAAGGGACATTGTAATTCCGCAAATGATCTCGCACCGCAATACGACTATGCAGCGGTATGTCCACGGCTTGGGCCATGACAGCACAGGCAAGTTGAAAAACAAAGGAAACTCTGTAGCACAACTGGGCAGTAATTCGTGGAAACCTGTTTAGTAAGAATCAAGCTTGAAAAGACCTATTCCAAAAATAGGTAGGTTTTTCCGACACCACCGTTTCCCGGAAACGGCAGTGAAGGGGTTAAGGTGTGAATGATATACTACTCGAGTGTCATGATATAAGGCCAACAACGTATGGGCGCCATGTAGCGGGAATTCCGTTCTCCTACAGAACTGTGCATAGAGATCTGGAACCTTGGTGAATTAGGATGGCCCAAAACTCACCTCAGTACCCAAAATGCCCTTACCGAGCTAGCTACAGTGTCTCATTGGTCATAACAAACTCCCAATGTTTAGACAAACCAGAACATGAACTTAGATTACCTCAGGAATCGTGGAACACATGAACACTCTTTCGCTATATAATAATTTCAAACCGGAACGTAGAGTAAATGAGGGCACGTGGATATTTGAAATATTTATTTACTAATGCAGGGTTCTCAAACGCAGTATCTTATATAATACAAGCAAACATATTATAAGCAACAAAGTTATCAGCATAGTTATCAGTCCATAAAAGGCGAATGGTGACAGCATACTAAGATGCTGTAAAGAATAGGAATTAACAACACCTAATTCTCACCCTCCCTATTTAGCATAGTATTTTATAGCTATGAAGGTCTCATTTGGGTTTTAGCAGGGCGGGCCCATACCTCAAAATCTCAGTGGCAGAGGATCACATCATCTTCCACCAGCTCTCTGCATGCGAAGCACCATCAAGTGTGTTACGTGTGTGTTTAGCACAACCATATAAAACCCGCCTAGAGCCAGATTTTGGCAACAGCGTGTGTGTTATGTCTATGGAGGTGCGAAATCAGACCTCACAACAACATCGTGTCAAGTTATCCTTGGAGCCTTCAGCACTCACCTTGCAGACAGTGTACCGAGCAAAACTGATATCAGAGCAATAACATAATATTTCTCAAGTAAATCACGAAGCGCTTCTGAGTTGAAAGCTAAAACAACAATTATGTGTTGTGTGCAAAATGCAGCAGAAAGGAAAAATGGTGTTTAAACATTTAATAAGCTCATGCTAACTTAACACAGTATATAGAAAATAATTAGCTATATGACAGGGCTAGATACTTGTCATTACAGTGAGTTTCCTAGCTCCATGATGGCTTCACTATACCCTAAGAAAATTGGTACCAAACATCTTGTCTTAATAGATCCTCACTGAAGTCAGTGGAAGATAAATTAATACATGCTGACAGGATCCCACAGATACTCACTATTCCATACAGATACTCACACACTAGCCCATTTATCTAACCACTCACTAAAACAGCCACTCACCCATACTTCCACTTACACACTCAGTCCCTCACTCATATTGCCATTCAGATACCTACTCACTCATCCAGGCAGTCACTCACACATCCACTCTCCCACCCATACAGCCACTCACACAGCCAATCAAACACCCACTCACTCACCAATACAGACATTCACACATCTACTAAGTCACCCACAGAGCAACTCAGACACCCACTTATCTACCCACAGAGTCACTCATACACCTGTACAGTCACTCAGATACCCAATCATACACGGATACAAACAGTCACAAAGTGAATCACATAAACTATGTTAAAAAAAGGAATTACTCATTAGTAGTACACAAAGTATACTAATTTAACTTGTGGAACCTTATTATTAACCCTGAGCGAAGCACTACACTACGCTCTCGTAGTTTGAGAAGTTTTTGCAACTTCACATTACGTGAATTGTACGTAGCACAGTGCAAACACGCATAGCGTAGTGCAGCAGTCATTTTTTGCTTGCTTGCGGTCTTCAACAGCAAGTTGGAGACCGCGAGCGAGCAAAGTGACATCCCGGCAAGACTTTTCCTGGTTCGTGATCAGCAACATCAAGTTGCCAATCGCGAGCGTGGAAAGTAAACCTCCCGGGGAGATTCTCAATGCGGGGAGGTCAGGTTTCTCATTGTGAGTGGTCGCATATGCTCGCGACCGCTCACGATGAGAAACTACCTGTCCGCATTGAGAAAGCTGCCACTCAAGTAGAAATCTACCCGAATGGCAGAAAATGACCGCTTGCACTGTACAAGATGCCTAGCTACGCGTAGTGCTACTACACGAATTATGCCCAGGTTACTTATTATATATATTTAACAGAAAAAAACTTTTACAAAACCATCGCAATCACTGGGTGATGCCATCAGAGATTTCAACAGGGACATCATTTGCAATGTTGTCAGTGATGTCATGTGTGATGTCACTGATCATGTCATGAGTAAGGTAATATGTGAGGTCATAAGCAGAGTGCTGTGGGGGCACAAGTTATAGTTTGCCCAGGTAACTATAACTGCTGAATTTAGCTGGTTTTGTACGACTGAAATGTGAGCCTAACTATAACGTCCATGTAACCTTTGTTTTTTCCAGTAACTTTTCAAGGTTTTTTTAATTCTATTTCCAAACTATATCATCCCGGTGACCTTTGTTTTTTTCTGTGAATTTTTAACGTTTTTTTAATCTATTTCCTAACTATAACATCCCTGTAACCTTTGGTTTTGGTCAGTAAATATATATGTTCAGAGATGTTATACTTTGTAATTAGCATTTAAAAACCTTAGATATTCACTGAAAAAATACAGGTTACAGGAACAATATAGTTAGGAATTAGCATTTAAAAAACCTTAGAAATTCACAGAAACAGCCACAGGTTACAGTAACATTATAGCTAGGCTATCATTTCACTCATACAAAACCTTTGAAATTAAGCCTTTACAGATAGCTGAGCTAACTACAACTTCCGCCCTCGCAATGCACTGCTGATGATGTCACATATTATAGCAAACAAATGATGGACGCAATGCTGACAATGCAAATGTTCTTCCCCAGTCAAAAGATCTGGGTTAAATCCATTGTTCTTTTGCCCACTACGCCATGCCAGTTTGGACCCAGCCATATGCAAATAAGTCTTGACCCTGTGCCCCATGGGAACAGTCCAGACCGAACTGCCAGGGCAGGTTCTCTCTGGACCAGAAACAAGCATCCTGGGACTGGTTTCAGGGTATGTCACCCTTCTTCAGCCAGGCTAGCTTGAATCCAGTTGCACAGTGATCAAGGGACCCACGTCTGGGCATACCCATCCCACTTAGGGCAAAAAGTGTTACAGTAAACAATTGATGGACGGAATGCTGACAATGCAAACATTCTCTCCCAGTCAAAAGATCTGGGTTAAATCCATTTTTCTTTTACCCACTATCCCACCCCAGTTTGGACCCAGCCAAAGGCAAATCAGTCTTGACCTTGTGCCCCATGGGAACAGTGCTGACTGAACTGCCAGGCCAGGTCCTCTCTGGACCAAAAAAAAGCATCCTGAGACCGGTTTCAGGGTATGTCACCCTTCTTCAGCCAGGCTAGCTTGAATCCAGTGGCAGAGTGTGCAAGGGACCCACGTCTGGCATATCCTCTCACTTAGGGCGAAAAGTGTTACAGCAAACAAATGATGGACGGAATGCTAACAATGCAAACATTCTCCCCAGTAAAAAGATCTGGGTGAAATCCATCATTCTTTTGCCCTCTACGCCACACCAGTTTGGACCCAGCCATATGCAAATCAGTCTTGACCCTGTGCCCCATAGGAACAGTCCAGCCTAAACTGCCAGGCCAGGTCCTCTCTGGACTGGAAACAAGCATCCTAGCACCGGTTTCGGGCTTTCAGGCAGTGTTGTATTTGTGAAGTTGTTTTAAAGAGGTACTGTGAATGAAGTTAATGACAAGATTACAATTGATAGAGTTGTTAAAATATATATAAAATGATTAGTTAAACTTGTAAAGTGTATTGTGTTGTAGTACATTCAATTCATGCTATTTGTTTATTTCTTTTATATATGATAAAGATTTCAAAAGGTAGACATATATGCATGCATGCTTTCAGGAATATGGTGAGATTTATAACAGACTCTTGTGTAGGTTTGACTTTTTTGGGGGGTACGCCCAACACCCTGAGTAGTTATAGAATTGTAAAGCTGCAGTACAAAAGTGTACACCATGTGATAGACCTCACTTTTGTGTTGCAATTTCAGCATTCTGCTACTACTCAGGATGTTGCACTCCTCCAATCACTCAGGCACTACCACAGTACTTCTCCAATCACCAAGGCAGTACTCATGCACTTATAAAATCACCCAGGTACCTCCTATATAATTCTGTAATCCCCAGATATTACCCCTGCACTTATGGAATCACCAGACATTGACTATGTTCTCCTCTAATCCCCTTGACATTACTCCTGCAATCATGCAATCACCAATGTGTTAGCTATACACTGGTTTAATCACCAAGGCACTACCCTTGCACTCCTCCAATCACCCTGTCAGGATATATGCACTCCTTTAATCACCCAGGCAGTACCCATGCACTTTTAAAATCACCCATGTACTCCTGTAATCCCCCAGATATTACCCCTCAACTCATGCAATCCCCCAGACATTGCCTATGTACTCCTCTAATCCCCAGACATGAACTATGCACTCATGCAATCACCAATGCATTAGTTATACACTGGTTCAATCACCTAGCCAGGGGTTTCCAAACCGGTCCTGGAGGGCCGGATCCATGCCAGATTTTTGGGAAGTGTGGCTCACTGGTTAGAGCAGGCAGACCCTGAAGCAGAGGTCAGACCCGGGACCAGGGTTCAATTCCCAACGCGGCAGGGTCTTGAGCTCAAATGTACACAGACTCGATAATTCTCGCTTCGGTGCCTGACCTAATCATGGGTTCACACTCTGCAACTCTGGGCATTAAGCTTGCTTAATCTCCACAACGGCCCCCACGGCGGGATGCCTGGCTTTCACCTTGGGGATGCCCTGTAGGGGCTATCTTATTATTATTATTATTATTATTATTATTATTATTATTATCTCACAGGGAAAAGCCAGGACGGGTTCCCAAGGCAAGCGCTTAGAGACCCCTGGGTGATAAGCGCTATATAAATCCAATATACAATACAATACAATACAATTGAGATACATGTAGTTATTCTAAAAATCTGGCATGGATCCAGCCCTCCAGGAGCGGTTTGGAGGGCCCTGACCTAGGCACTACCCTTGCATTCCTCCAATCACCCTGTCAGGATATATGCACTCCTCCAATCACTTAGCGAGTACCCATGTACTTATAAAATCACCCAGGCACTACTTTTACACTCCTCCAATCACTGAGACACCACCACAATACTATTCTAATCATCTAGTCAGTACCAATGAACTTATAAAATCACCCAAGCACTACCCGAGTACTCCTCCAATCACTCAGGCACTACCCTTGTTGTTATGCAATAACCCAGGCACTCCCCTTGCAAACCTTCAATCACCCAGCCACTACATATGCATGTATATAATCACTCAGGCACTAGTCTTGCACTCCTCCAATCACACAAGCACTATCCCTGTAATTATGTATTCACTCAACCAGTAGCCTTGCACTTATAAAATCACCCAGGCACTGCCTTTGCACTATTTCAATTACTCAGGCACTACAACAGAACTCCTCCAATCACACAGGCAGTAGCCATGCAGTTATAAAATCACCCAGGCACTTCCTATGCACTCCTGTAATTCCCCAGACATTACACTTGCACTCATGCAATCACCCAGGCATTAGCTTTACACTGGTTCAATCACCCAGGCACTACCTTTACACTCCTCCAATCACTGAGACACCACCACAATACTATTCTAATCATCTAGTCAGTACCAATGAACTTATAAAATCACCCAAGCACTACCCGAGTACTCCTCCAATCACTCAAGCACTACCCTTGTTGTTTTTTTTTGTTTGTTTTTATTAGCAACACAAGAATCAACAGTATACAAAAATGAGTCAGATTAAGAGAAATAATCTAGACATCTACAAGGTTAACGTTAGGATGGCATTAGATTATTTAACAAATTTCTAGTTAGATCCAAACAAAATATATACATGTATCTTGACACATATAAAACAGAAGACAGTAATGATCTAGATTAAACATGATTTTTTAGATTAAAATATGAGAGACCTCCAGATCTTATTAAATTTAGCTAGAGATTTAGTACCCCTAAGCCTGGCCAACGCTAATTCCATACTATGAATTTCATTAAGGAGAGACCACCATTCCATTATATGTGGGGGTTTAGGGGAAATCCAAGCGCGAGCAATTATAAGTTTAGCACAGGTTACCATAATAGTAAATAATGGTTTGTGTTGGATATTCCTACCATTAGTGTCTAACATAACTAACGCAGAGTCTAAGGGGGGTATATTCCCTAATTTCAGTGTTATTATAGTCTGAAAAGATGTCCAGAATTCTGAAAGTTTAGGGCAGGTGTAAAATATGTGCACCAAATCTGCTGCGACCAACGCACATTTGGGGCACTTACTACGTTCACTATATATGCTATTCGAGGCCCATTTGGTTATTCTTTCAGGGGTATGATAAAGCATACAGGTGATTTTGAATTGCAGCAATTTTAAGCTTGACGATGAGACCAAATTATTAATATTACGTAGAGATGAACTTATTACTTCCGGAGTAATATTAGTCCCTAACATCCTACTCCACTTCTCTGATATTATATTGCAGTCTATGTTTCTATAAGTGTTGAGAGATTTATAACTGCTACTAATTAATGATTTAGTTTCCTGTGAATAGAAATTATCCCATATGCTTGAATCAGAAATATTCTTTAGTTTCATTTTTCGAGAAAAAAAATCGAATAGCTGCAGGTACTTGAACTTCGTAGAGTCAGGGATATTATATAGTATTTTAAGTGTTTCAGAACTTAGGAGCCCTTGTGCTCCATACAAATCCCCGAACTTTTTTATTCCATGTGTTCCCCAAATGTTAGTTAATCCATTGTTGAATATTCCCGGTAAGCCAGGGTTTCCCCACAAAATCAGATCAGAATGGAAAAAATTCATGTTACAGTAGGCCTGGATATTACGCCAACTTTTAACTAGGTCCCTCGCTATCTTAAGATAGCAAGCACTACCCTTGTTGTTATGCAATAACCCAAGCACTCCCCTTGCAAACCTTCAATCACCCAGCCACTACATATGCATGTATATAATCACTCAGGCACTAGTCTTGCACTCCTCCAATCACACAAGCACTATCCCTGTAATTATGTAATCACTCAACCAGTAGCCACGCACTTATAAAATCACCCAGGCACTGCCTTTGCACTATTTCAATTACTCAGGCACTACAACAGAACTCCTCCAATCACACAGGCAGTAGCCATGCAGTTATAAAATCACCCAGGCACTTCCTATGTACTCCTGTAATTCCCCAGACATTACACCTGCACTCATGCAATCACCCAGGCATTAGCTTTACACTGGTTCAATCACCCAGGCACTACCCTTGCACTCCTCCAATTAACCTTCCAGTATCTATGCACACTTCCAATTACTCAGGCAGTACCCATGCACTTATAAAATCACTCAGGCACTACTTTTGCACTTATGCAATCACCCAGGCACTACCCTTGTACTCCAATCACCCGGGCACTACCTTTGTTCTCATGCAATCACTCAGGCACTACCCCTGCATTCCTTCAATCATCCAGCTACTACCCCTGCAGTCTTTCAATCCCCCAGCGACTACCCTTGTACTTATATAATCAGTCAGGCACTACCCTTGCACTCTTCCAGTCACGCAGGCACTATCCCTGTAATTATGTAACCACTCTGCCAGTGTCCATGCACTTATAAAAACATCCAGGCACTACCTTTACACTACTCCAGTCACTGAGGCACTCCCACAGTACTGCTCCAATCGCCCAGGCACTAACAATGCAGTTATAAAACCACCCAGGCACTTCCTATGTACTTCTGTAATCCCCCAGAGATTACCTCTGCACTCATGCAATCACCTAGGCATTATCCGGGCATGCATGCAATCAGACAGGCATTACGAAAGCACTCCTTCAATCATTCAGCCACTATACATGCACTTATGTAATGACCCAGGCACATCCCTTAGACTCATGCAACCATTCAGGTACTACTACCTATGCATTGTTCCAATCAATCAGGCACTACCCATGCATTCTTCAATGTACCAAGGCAGTATCTATGCATTGCTCTTATCATGCTGGCATTATTTTTCCACTCATGTAATCACCTAGGCATTACTTATGACGTTCTTCAATCACTCAGACAGTACCCATGCGCTGCTCCAATCACCATGCACTAGACATGCACTCATGCAATCACCCAAGTATTACCTATGTACTTCAATCACTTAGGTAGTACTCATGCAGACCTCTAATTTCATAGAAACTACCTCTGCACTCATGTTATCACTCTGGCACTATCCATGCAGTTATCCATGCTCTCATTCATGACGTGTGCACTTGTTCCATTTACTGATGTACTCATTAAATCACTCAGGCAGTACTTATGTACTCATGTAATCAGCCAGTTACTATGTATCCTTTGCTGCAACTACCCAGCTAGTATCGTTGCACTCTTACAAACACCTAGTCACTACTGTTGCACTCCTTTATTCTTGTAGGCACTACATATACACTCATCTATGCATTCAGGGTCTATTCATGTCCTTACCCATGCACACAATCTCTAAGTATGCATTTATGCATTTAGTTGATTAGTATCCAATGTCTCCTGTAATTATACATACATTACCGTTGCACTCATACAATCATGCAGGCACTACCCATGAGTCATGTAGTCACTGAGACACACCCATCATAAATCTTACCTGTAAGTTTTAACATATTGCGGAAACCATTTATTCATCTTTCATTTCCTTTTGGTAGCAATATCATATATTAAAGCAATATATAAATAAATGTATACTTGTGTTTTCTATGTCTAGCATCCTCAGATGCATAATATGTATCAGAATACTTGTGCAAGTAGAGATATACCTTAATTACAACACCATACCGACCTTAAAACCTGACAGATTGGTGTTTAGATTTGTAGCAGATAATGAAAATTATGTGGTATACTTTAAGCATGGGCGAATTTTGCGAATTAGCGTATCACGAATTTGCGTATTCACGAATTCGCAATCCGCAAAATCCGCGAACTTTCGCGAATTTGAGAATTTTTCTTGTGTTCGCAAAGGTTTCTGACAGTTCGCGAGGGTTTTTTACCAGTTCGCAAACGCAAACTTACTTGTCGGGTCGCAACGGTCGCGACCATGTTGTTTCTACGTCTGGTTCATCACAGCACCCTCTGTTTCACCACTGCCACCCTCTGGTTCACCCATGCCACCCTCTGGTACATCACTGCCACCCTCTGGTTCATCACTGTAGATTATGGGGGGAAAAGCACACCTGCCCTGCCTCAACTGACATGAATTAATTTGGGGCTGATTAATGTGTCACTGAATTTGAGCTTACGATTACAACAAGGGGGTTGCTGGACTGTTCCTAAGCGTGACTGAGGGAAAGACTAGCTGGCGTGACCAAAGGTGTAAATGTAACACCCAAGGGCATCCATTTTGTTGGATGGATTTGCCTCACACACCCCGAAGGATGTCATGCTTCATCATCGGCGGTTGCTCCTCGTCGGGGAGGCGGTGCAATCCCCGACGGGCTCACCTCAAAGAGGGGCTCTTTGGCGGAGATCTTTTTCCAACTGCCTTATGGTGAGGTGTGGGTGTGTGGGCAGGGTGGTATGTGATAGTGAGAAAGGGATATTAAAATGTAGCTAAGGGTACCGGAATGAACTTTATTCTGGGGGTCCCTAGCTGCAGTTAAAAACAGGGGGCTAGCTCACTAGGAGTCAACGAGTAAGTTCAGGTGAACCTAGATAGGGCTAGTGGTGCAAACGGTCGACATGTTTCTCGCAGTGGGCAATAGTTACCCGCGATTCATCAGGACCTATAAAAGGTGATTAACCACATGCTGGTGTCATGTGTGGGTTTGTGTGTGCATTACCTCTGTGAGAGTTGTCCTATGCCTAAACATGGAAAGGAGATAAAACAACAATGGTTAAAAACAATTTGCAAAATGCAAAGTCGGTCACGCCAATGGGGAAGAACTGTGAAAAGCGTGGCATGCTATAGGTGTACTTGTGGTTCAAGTAACAATCAACACATGCCTGAGTGGTTAAGTATGCCGAATGTCTGAAGTATGGCATACACAACAATCACTAAGTAGGTGAGGTGGGTATTTATGTGAAGTGTGAGGAGGTTTTTTAAAAAAAGTTAAAAAAGGATTAACATGCAGTAGCTATGCAAGCTCAATTGTGCAACTGGGTTCATACCCTGTGGAGGTATCAGTAAGTAACAGGGGGAGACACCCATAAAAACATGATGATTATAAAGTGAGCAATTTGCACACACTCTCTGACTCCAGGGAGCCTCAGTTCTAACAAAACTCCCATTATCCACTCACCTATCTGTCAAGAACTAACTGCCACCAGAGGGGTCGGCGGGATGAGGCATCAAGGATGAGTCAAAAAGTCAAGACTGGGGTAGGAAGTAAACAAAACCACCAGGCGACCATTAATGAGAGAGCAGTATCTACTACCTCGAGTGGCTCCCAGTCTAGAGCCCTCTTGTCCCGCTGGAGCACTCACCTCTGATCTCTTGCGCCCTGGCTGCTTGACCTACCCTTCTCCGCCGAGCTCGAGTAGATGTGAGAGCTCGGCAGGAAGGGTTATTTACATTGCTTACAGCGAATCAACACGGAGCGAGCGTCCCCGCCTCTCGGCGAGTCACGTGGTTACCGCCGTTCGTGGGGCGGCCATCTTAAGCTAGTGGGTCTATGGCGTTTGGTGGGCTATGGTGTGTATCCGCGCACCTTAAAACTGTGTAAAGTGCGTTAGGAGCCCGTTGCTCCGGGTGTTAGAACGCGTGGGAGCTGGGTTACAAAAAGTTAGACCTTGCTTGAGTGTTAACAATGTGATGGGGCGACCTCGTGATGCTAGCAAGTGTGGCGGCGGCCATGATTGAATGGTGTCACAGCGCCTAAGCCCCTGAGTGAGTCACGTGGTATCCGCCGTTAGCGGGGCGGCCATCTTAAACTAGTGGGTCTATAACATTAGGTTGGTTAATATGTATATTCGCGCTCCATTGAACTATGTGTAGTGCGCAAGTAGCCCGTTGCTCAGGGGGTTGAATCACGTGGGAGCCGAGTTATAATTAGTAATGCCTTGTTACAATGGTGAAAATGTGCTGGGGCGACCTCGTGATGTTATTATGTGTGGCGGCGGCCATGATGGATTGGTGTCATAGCGCCTAACCCCTGGGTGAGTCCCTAGATCAATTGTATTATAGGCGGATACGTGTTGTATCCCCGAGTGCCCACGTCTCTGAAGTAGAATACTCAGAGTTCATAGGTAATATACATTGGACAATGCAGGGTCGTTAATGCAAAATGTGTCAGCCAAATATCAAGCCCCTGTGGTACTATGGCATTAGTTTCGTTCGTGATGTTGACAATGTTGGGGGTAGAAGCCCATATTAGAGTGTTAGTTCAAGTATACTCTGCGGTATGAACCCATTGGGGGGAAGAAGGGGGGGGGGGGGGATTATCATTACAGATAGCAGCCCAAGACTGGATGTGGGGCTGCATGGAATGGTTGGCAACGGTGTTCAAAGATGGGATTGCAATGGCTCATAGCGAATGCCACGGGATGTCTTCATTGAGACCCAGTCTGTCAGAGGATAGACGGTGGACCCATCTCTGTTCCTTCCAAAAAAGGGCATTCTTGGGGCAATTGGGGCTAGACTCGAGTACTACCCATTTGACAGAGTCCTCATCATGGCCTTGGTCTACATAATGTTTACACATCTTTGTGTGTGTCCTTTTGCAGCGGAAGTTGCTCCGATGTTCAATGATCCTAGTTTTGATAGGGCGAGTTGTCATTCCGACATACTGCAAACCGCAAGGGCACGTGAGGAGGTATACGCAGTGTGAGGGGTTGCAATTGGTATGGTGCCTAAGCTCCCATGTGAAGGTCTCAGAGAGCTGTATAGTTTTAACTGTCATGGTGTACCGGCAGACTCCACACATCCCGCAGGGATAGTGGCCCGTGACCGGGGGAAGATGCCGCAGTGTCTGTTGGGTGTCTTTTATAGCCTTCTTAGGTCGGGTGCTGATTAGAATATCCTTTAGGTTCTGTGACCTCTTGAAGGCAAACCTGGGGTCTTCCAGGGTCATGTCACCCGTGCTCAATATTTCCCAATGGTGTTTGATAGTCTTCCTGATTTGTTTAGACCTAGGGGTGAACGTTGTCACACATGTGATGGGTTGGTTCTCAGTAAGGACCTTTTCCCGGCGCTCAAGCAGTGCCTCGCGATTGTTGTTCCTTGCCCGTTTCTTGGCTCTCAGAACATCGCTTTTAGGATAACCCCTGTCAAGAAGGTTCCTGGACAAGATTGTAGATTCCTTTTTATAATCACGCACATCACTGCAATTGCGCCTAATCCGCAAGAATTGCCCAAAGGGCAAATTGGTGCGCAAGGCCTTCGGATGGTGACTTTTATAGTGTAAGAGACTGTTGCGGTCGGTGGGTTTCCGATACATGGTAGTGCTTATTGACCCCTCGTCTAGTCTGATTGTTAAGTCCAGGAAGGCGATCTCCTTGGGTGATGAGGTCATGGTGAATTTCAAATGCGGGTTTAATGCATTAACCCACTCTAGAAAAGCTTCCTGGGAGGTTTTAGGCCCTTTCCACAAGATCAGGATGTCGTCGATAAAGCGTTTCCACATTTTAATGTTATTGCGGAAAGGATTGGACTCATGGTCTATGTGTGTATTTTCGAACTTGGCCATATACAGACAGGCTACCGAGGGAGCAAAGGTACTGCCCATAGAGGTGCCTTGGGTCTGGTGGTAGAATTTGCCCTTGAATTCAAAATAATTTTCTGTAAGCGCTAGGGTGGCGCATTCCATGACAAATGATTGCGGAGTGTCTGAAGTCCAATCCTCCTGGCTTATATGGCTGAGATACCCGCCACCCCCTCTCAACACAATCCCCAAAAGGAGGGAAACCGGAAACAGTCTTAAAGTTTTTGGATGTGGGATGGAGTGACCATCCCGCGGCCGTATTTATTAAAACAAAAAATTAAAACATTAAACGTTTTCATATTATGTACAATTTCATTATCACATTACGATGTTTGGCTAACCTTAACATAATCTCTAATACAGAGGTTCTCCTAGCCGAACTAGCATCCTACAAAAACATTCTCTAAGAACACTGAAATTGTACATCCTAACGTTTAAGGGCCAACGGCAAGGTCATAACCGGTGTCAAGATCCCTAACCAGACTTACCCCTCCCACTTGGGAAGGGCGACAGCACAGAGGCTTACCTCTAGTGCAACTACTAACAATTTCCCTTGTCTTGACGGGGGCACTTAAGACTCGACGCCATTTAAAGGTCGTTCGAACACTTGTGTGTGGTATCTAGAAGGTATCGTTGACCTCTCCCCACCCCCACAACTTACCGCATCTGCCGTCGCAGATGACACTGGCCCCGGGAAATTCCCCAGGAGGGGGCTGTAACCCCTCCTACAAAGGAAGGGGCCTTGACCGCCTTTCCTTTACTTCCGGCGACCCGCCCTTAGACGGGACCGCCTCCCCACCGAGGGGCCAATGGCCACCTCTCCCGAGCGCTCCCATCCGTGTTGGGTGACGCCCACTCATAGGGATCTACCAATTAGTGCTCACCGATCATGACCTTACCGCCTACCAAAATAAATACGACAATTTTATTCAAACCTATGAAAACATTGGTCGCTACGACCGAAAGAACATACTAGCAATGCAACACTACACAAATCATTTTAATCGTAACAACCTAGACGATATTCACCATACTTTATTATGATTAACCACAAACTGATACTGTCACAGCCTGTAAACGAAAACGGAAAAAACAAACTTATAAATCAACTTTATTGCACAACAACTTGCTGTCCTCAGGGGCTGGTGGGTGGGTCAAAATTGGCTCTTCGTTCCGTCCCGAGCTCACGTGTAGCGAGGAGGTGCAGCTTCGGAGCACAAGAACAAGAGGACGTCTTCTGGTCTTGCGCCTTCTTTTATCCATCTTCAGGGCGGGCGAAAACCCGCCCCTGCCCGCCCCGAGGGCGTGGCTGGCTGCGTCGGTGTCTAGGCCAGCCCACTCTAGGGCGGGAAAAGGCGCGCCCTGGCTACGCCGCTTCGGGCATACCAGCCGAGACGCGCCTCCCGCCCAAAAATGGCTTCCCGGGGGGATCGAGGCACTCAGCCATACGTTCGGGGGGACCGAGTGGTCGCCCCTTTCCATATGGCTGAGATACCCGCCACCCCCTCTCAACACAATCCCCAAAAGGAGGGAAACCGGAAACAGTCTTAAAGTTTTTGGATGTGGGATGGAGTGACCATCCCGCGGCCGTATTTATTAAAACAAAAAATTAAAACATTAAACGTTTTCATATTATGTACAATTTCATTATCACATTACGATGTTTGGCTAACCTTAACATAATCTCTAATACAGAGGTTCTCCTAGCCGAACTAGCATCCTACAAAAACATTCTCTAAGAACACTGAAATTGTACATCCTAACGTTTAAGGGCCAACGGCAAGGTCATAACCGGTGTCAAGATCCCTAACCAGACTTACCCCTCCCACTTGGGAAGGGCGACAGCACAGAGGCTTACCTCTAGTGCAACTACTAACAATTTCCCTTGTCTTGACGGGGGCACTTAAGACTCGACGCCATTTAAAGGTCGTTCGAACACTTGTGTGTGGTATCTAGAAGGTATCGTTGACCTCTCCCCACCCCCACAACTTACCGCATCTGCCGTCGCAGATGACACTGGCCCCGGGAAATTCCCCAGGAGGGGGCTGTAACCCCTCCTACAAAGGAAGGGGCCTTGACCGCCTTTCCTTTACTTCCGGCGACCCGCCCTTAGACGGGACCGCCTCCCCACCGAGGGGCCAATGGCCACCTCTCCCGAGCGCTCCCATCCGTGTTGGGTGACGCCCACTCATAGGGATCTACCAATTAGTGCTCACCGATCATGACCTTACCGCCACAGGTCCGGATAGTTGACCGGCTATCCGGACCCCCCCCAAAACTCCTACCTAAAGGTCATGTTTTTAAAGATTTCAACCAGGCTAAGAAGTCTCCTATGAGTAACTCATTCCCCGCCCTCGACAAATGCACCCCATCCCCCAAATACATACTGTCATCATTAATACAATTATGCGAGATCGAATGCAATGTCTTGGAACGGAACAACCTACTCACTTTGTTATTCAATTTTTTAACAGAATGATTCAAAGCGGGGATCGAGATAGCTCCCCGCCACACTTTTCGTGGGATCATATGAGACCACGCAATTAGGCACCCCGGAACTCTCCTCGCTAACCAACTTACCGTGGAAAGCATAGCCTCCAGGAGAAGTCGTCTACCGGTGGTGACCAAATCATTGCCCCCCAAATGCACTATGACTATGGACGGCGGTGACCTCATCCGCTCTAACAAACCCTCAAAAAATTCCTGAAACTGGTCAATACAGAGACCGCCCCTTCCGAAGAAGGACACTCTGTACCCGTATTCCCCAGGTACGTGAATCATGTCACCTGCTTTGAATACGTCTGCGGCTCGTCTCACGTATGAGTGGCCCACGACCCACACCTCCTTCCTCACAGCCGGTGACGTGCGACCGCTGGCCTGGTGTTGGGTCGACTGCACAGTCTGCCCTGCCGCGTAGGCTTGCGTAACTGCAAACAAACAAAAGACAAGAGGCGTGAGTACATGGTTACAGCTTCACAACATATGCAATCGCACGTACCTCTTATAACAATTGGAGGACCAGCGCCCCACACGTTTTACTTGCTCTACATTAAGACCCCTGGCTGTAGCTTCAGTGGCAGCCCCTATCCGAAAGGAGTGGGTCCCAAATTCGCCCGGGTCCAAGCCCGCTGCGGCAACGGCCATTGCAAGCACCCGTTGAAACTGAAACCTCGTCAGCGGGGTGGCGTCTGCATGCCTCAACAATGTCCCCCCCCATGATGCCGCTCTCTGTGCTAGGTAATCTTCTAAGCACTGTACCGGACACATGGATGACTCGGGGTTCCTGCGAATGATCGTGCAGTCCCCTCTCCCATCTTGGTCGGTCTTAGACCTGAGAAAGGAGACAATCATCGCATCCCCCCTGATCTGAACATGTTCCCTGCACAAGCCCCCCGTCACATCCTGTTTGTTCCTTGCAACCAGCTCACTAACTCTCATAGCCCCGTGAAACGCCAGCGTAAATGCAGTCCGGAACAAACAGGACTCAAAAGGGGACGAGCATGTGGTAGGGAGTGTGGCCAGTAACTGGGACAACCTGTCTAGACCTATCGGTCGTCTTACGTCTACTCTGCGACCCTCTAGGCGTTGCCACCCACGCAGCGCTTTCTGTACTGTGAAAGACGCTGTTGGGTCCAGGATGCCATGGGCCCTGGCAACAAAGGAAATGGCGGCACGATGCCTTTGGGCCGTAGCCACCGATTTCCCAGCCCTACGTAAAGACATCAGAAAAAGTACTACACACTCTTCCTGACCCCAAAAACCCCCTCTCTCTGCCCCCAAAAAGGCTAAATAGGCCTGGAACGCCCCTTCATATGCCTTCCTTGTCCTGGGTGCTAGACTCTCTCCCACGAGGTGACGAAGTTCGGGGCACCGAGAGACCAGAGAGCTTCGGGGAAGGGTGCCGGCTCCGGGTCCGCTGAGGGAAGGAAACCCGAGAAAGCCTGCATGTGAAAACGAGACAGTGCGTCAGCAGCCTGATTCAACACCCCTGGGACATGTTTTGCTCTGAATACCACGTTCAGTTGCATACATAGTAGGACAATTTCTTTGAGCAGCCTCAAAATCATTTTACAATGGGCTGACTGACTATTGATGCATTCTACCACGGTCATATTGTCGGACCAAAAAACGACAGAATGATCTCTGAAACCTTCTGGCCAGGTTCTCAGGGCCACGAGAATGGGAAATAATTCAAGGAAAGCAATATTACTCGTTATCCCCTTCTCGTGCCACCATAGGGGCCATCTTTGAGCAGACCAGTTCGTGCCGAAGATGGCGCCAAAACCTATGCTCCCTGCTGAATCTGTCCATAGCCCAAGCTCTTCCGAGGACACGGCTGGCTTGTTCCAGACGACTCGGCCATTGAAGTCCGCCAAGAATGCTAACCATATCCGCATGTCCTGGCGGACCTCAGCCGATAACCTCGTGCGATGATGACCCTCTTTCAGGCCAACCATCGCTTGGGCAATTGAGCGGGAAAAGGGGCGAGCCATTGGGATCACCCTCAAGGCAAAGTTCAACTTCCCCACTAATTGTTGCAACTGATGCAGTGTAACCTTAGGTGTATTCAAACATCCTAGGAGGGCTGTCCTGAATTTCAACACTTTGCTAGCTGGTAAACGGAAACACCCCTCCATTGAGTCCAACTCGATCCCCAAAAACTCGAGGCAAGTCGTGGGACCCATAGTTTTACCCGGTGCCAATGGCACGCCAAAATGACCCATCAACACACAGAATTCAGCTAAGGCCTGAGCACATTCAGGATTTTCGGCGGGACCAAGGAACAAAAAGTCGTCAAGATAGTGCATTACATTTCGAAAACCCGATTTCTTAGTGAACACCCATTGCAGGAAAGTACTGAATTGCTCAAAATAAGCACATGATATAGAGCATCCCATTGGCATACACCTATCCATGTAAAATGACCCCTGGAACCCGAACCCCAAAAGACGCTGATCGTCTGGGTGTACCGGGAGCAACCGGAACGCTGACTCGATATCTGATTTCGCCATCAACGTTCCGGGCCCCAGGCGATTCAAGATGGCTACTGCCTCGTCAAACGATGCGTATCGCACCGAACAAACTTCTGGATCAATTGCGTCATTTACTGAAAGGCCGTGTGGGGCAGACAGATTATGGATCAAACGAAACTCACCCGGGTCCTTCTTGGGAACCACCCCTAACGGAGAACAAACAAAATCCGGTACCGGGGGTACACTAAATGGGCCGGCGACCCGTCCCCGGCTAACCTCTTTGTGAATTTTCTCTTGCACCACAGATGTATGTTGTAAAACGGAAAGTTGGTTCTTGCAAATCCCTACACCCTGAAAGTCCCCTACCGGGATGCGGAAACCATGTGTAAAACCGTTCCGTAGCACCCCGGCAGAAGTACGATCCGGGTATTCGCTGAGCCAGGGAATCATTGCCAAGGTATCAATCGGGGTTGGTAAAGGCGCCCCTCGGCCTAGCTTAGACCTGTTCGGCGCCTCCCTTACCCCCATTCTCACCCGTTTTGGCTCTGCACGATGACTCAGGATGGGACGACCCACACGTACTACACTCATGCTTGAACTTACACGATCCCGGAGGCCTGGTACATTTCCCCTTGTTGAAATTAAAACAGAAACCCTTTCTCCCTGTATTGCCTGCGGGCCTCGACTGGTCGTCGCTGCTCGTACTCGGTCGAAAGGGCGTCCCCACATTTTGGCGGGAGTAATCACCAACATTGCTCCCGACCAATGGCATTCTTAACATTCCCGATTCTTTCATTTTGTCCCATGTTAACGAATCGTAACAATCCCAAGTCAAACTCTTGTTATGCTCCTTTTCTTTCCGGAACAGATTGTCGTAACAAAACCAATGGTTACCTTGATACGTTGTCGAGTAACCCATAATTCGTGATTGGTAAACGGGAAACTCAGGGAGCAACTCGGGCCTACGTTCCCCCAAAATTGATGTGAAAATTCCCCACGCATTGCCCCAGTTGCCAATGTTCTCATTTACCTTAAAGGCGGCCATTTTAGCGCGCCAAACACTCGGATGCATTAAGTCCTTCTGACTTTTCACATGCTCCACATCATAATGATCAACAAGCAGGGAAAAAATATTCACGTACTCCCCCGCCCAGATCTTTTCCTTTATAGCTAAAGGCACATGTTGTCCCAATCTCTCTCTACGAGAGGGTGCTGACTCGTCCCTTGCAATCGGCAATGGCCGCTTACCTGAACCGGACGCAGCATCTGCCGCTTGCGGCTTGTCTATCCCCGCCACTCTAGCTGCCTCTTTCTTCTCACGAAGCCCTTTTATCAGCGCCTGTGCCTCGGCAGCCGTGGCGCCATCACCACTATCCCCCAACCATGCTGCTAGCTGTGCTGCCAGCTCGGGGGGCATGTCTTCCTTCGATGTCGGGGTGACGACAACGGGGATTGGATTCCCCTCTATCGGTACTGGGGTCGGCGCCTCGAGAGGGGCAGAGGGAACCGGGATGTCCCCACCGGCTGGAACCTTTCTCGGCCTCTTAGGTCTCCCTCCAGCCGGCGAAGGGCCCGAACCCTCCTCCCCATCTCGCTCCGCCAACCGTTTCTTTATGTCGGACATATCCTTGAAGAGTGCCCGAACCATCTGCTCAGTCGTCATTCTTTTTTCGCCTTTCTTGGGCATCTCTCCTACGAAGTATCTAGAAGACAAAGAAAAAGATCAAAACGCTCAAAATTGGCTCTTCGTTCTGTCCCGAGCTCACGTGTAGCGAGGAGGTGCAGCTTCGGAGCACAAGAACAAGAGGACGTCTTCTGGTCTTGCGCCTTCTTTTATCCATCTTCAGGGCGGGCGAAAACCCGCCCCTGCCCGCCCCGAGGGCGTGGCTGGCTGCGTCGGTGTCTAGGCCAGCCCACTCTAGGGCGGGAAAAGGCGCGCCCTGGCTACGCCGCTTCGGGCATACCAGCCGAGACGCGCCTCCCGCCCAAAAATGGCTTCCCGGGGGGATCGAGGCACTCAGCCATACGTTCGGGGGGACCGAGTGGTCGCCCCTTTCCAGTTTCTCCTCAATTGCCTCCAGAGTGGCCCTCTGAGGAATGTTCGTGTAGAGGGCCTCTACGTCCAGGGTGATCAATAGATCAATCTCCTCAGCGTGCTGGACACTGTCCAGGATGCGTAGCACGTCTGTGGTGTCCTGGATGTAGGAGGGGATGTTTTTGACAAGGGGTTGCAGAAAGTGGTCACAAAATTGTGAAAGGGGCTCCAGGACAGAGTCTATCCCTGAGACAATTGGTCTCCCTGGTACCGGTCTGGTTGCTTTATGAATCTTTGGTAAGATGTAAAAATAGGGGACCCTCGGGTCCTTTTTGATGAGGAAGTCTGCCTCCTTTCTCGTGATCCATTGATCACATTCTGCGCTTGCGACTGAGCTCGTGATGGTAGTTAGTAAGCGCTGGGTTGGATCGTTAGTGATGGGGGTATAGTACTTTTGGTTGCCCAGTTGTCTATTGCATTCTATCTCATAGTCTCTGGTGTTCATTAGAACAGTGGCGCCACCTTTGTCCGCTTGTTTTATTGTGATCAGAGGATCATCAGCCAGTGATCTCAGGACTGTCATCTCATCCATGGAGATGTTGCAGTGTGGTGTGTGTCTGTTCAATTTAGAGATGTCTTTCAACACCGCTTGTTCGAATGTGAGCACCTCAGAGGGAACCATTCCATTGTGCGGTGTGAACGTAGATGGATTATGTAGTCCAGAGTCATCTATCTGTTCACTGGGTTTGCCTTCAAAAAAGGCTTTTAACCTGACTTTTCTGAAGAACGACTTCAATTCCCTAGTCTCTTGGAAATGATCAATCTTGGGTGTCGGTACAAATCCTAGACCTTTTTGGAGTACCTCCACTTCTTTTTGTGAGAGGAGATGGTCAGAGAGATTGACCACGAGGCTTACTGTGGTCCTGATCGGCTCGTGCTCCTCGTGTCCATCCCTTGTGGGCGTGGTTCCTCCCATTGTACCCTCTTCTCTGGTGCGTTCCCTCTTTTTCGCCCTCGCCCTCTGCCCCAGCCTCTGCCTAAAAAAGGAGGGTACCACGTGACTCACTCAGGGGCTTAGGCGCTGTGACACCATTCAATCATGGCCGCCGCCACACTTGCCACACTTGCTAGCATCACGAGGTCGCCCCATCACATTGTTAACACTCAAGCAAGGTCTAACTTTTTGTAACCCAGCTCCCACGCGTTCTAACACCCGGAGCAACGGGCTCCTAACGCACTTTACACAGTTTTAAGGTGCGCGGATACACACCATAGCCCACCAAACGCCATAGACCCACTAGCTTAAGATGGCCGCCCCACGAACGGCGGTAACCACGTGACTCGCCGAGAGGCGGGGACGCTAGCTCCGTGTTGATTCGCTGTAAGGAATGTAAATAACCCTTCCCGCCGAGCTCTAACATCTACTCGAGCTCGGAGGAGAAGAGTAGGTCAAGCAGCCAGGGCGCAAGAGATCAGGTGAGATAAGGTGAGTGCTCCAGCGGGACAAGAGGGCTCTAGACTGGGAGCCACTCGAGGTAGTAGATACTGCTCTCTCATTAATGGTCGCCTGGTGGTTTTGTTTACTTCCTACCCCAGTCTTGACTTTTTGACTCATCCTTGATGCCTCATCTCGCCGACCCCTCTGGTGGCAGTTAGTTCTTGACAGATAGGTGAGTGGATAATGGGAGTTTTGTTAGAACTGAGGCTCCCTGGAGTCAGAGAGTGTGTGCAAATTGCTCACTTTATAATCATCATGTTTTTATGGGTGTCTCCCCCTGTTACTTACTGATACCTCCACAGGGTATGAACCCAGTTGCACAATTGAGCTTGCATAGCTACTGCATGTTAATCCTTTTTTAACTTTTTTTAAAAAAAACCTCCTCACACTTCACATAAATACCCACCTCACCTACTTAGTGATTGTTGTGTATGCCATACTTCAGACATTCGGCATACTTAACCACTCAGGCATGTGTTGATTGTTACTTGAACCACAAGTACACCTATAGCATGCCACGCTTTTCACAGTTCTTCCCCATTGGCGTGACCGACTTTGCATTTTGCAAATTGTTTTTAACCATTGTTGTTTTATCTCCTTTCCATGTTTAGGCATAGGACAACTCTCACAGAGGTAATGCACACACAAACCCACACATGACACCAGCATGTGGTTAATCACCTTTTATAGGTCCTGATGAATCGCGGGTAACTATTGCCCACTGCGAGAAACATGTCGACCGTTTGCACCACTAGCCCTATCTAGGTTCACCTGAACTTACTCGTTGACTCCTAGTGAGCTAGCCCCCTGTTTTTAACTGCAGCTAGGGACCCCCAGAATAAAGTTCATTCCGGTACCCTTAGCTACATTTTAATATCCCTTTCTCACTATCACATACCACCCTGCCCACACACCCACACCTCACCATAAGGCAGTTGGAAAAAGATCTCCGCCAAAGAGCCCCTCTTTGAGGTGAGCCCGTCGGGGATTGCACCGCCTCCCCGACGAGGAGCAACCGCCGATGATGAAGCATGACATCCTTCGGGGTGTGTGAGGTAAATCCATCCAACAAAATGGATGCCCTTGGGTGTTACATTTACACCTTTGGTCACGCCAGCTAGTCTTTCCCTCAGTCACGCTTAGGAACAGTCCAGCAACCCCCTTGTTGTAATCGTTGATACGGGCACACACTGTGACTGGACCTTCCACTCCCTTGAGTGGTAAACGGTGTCCATTGATCAAGTGATCTCCTTCCTCCCTTCTTTTGAAAATACTGAATTTGAGCTGGCACTTGCTTCCTTAGCTGTAAGTGCTTCCTGAATAATGATGAGCTTGAACATTTGCACCTGCTAAGTACTTTCAGTTTTGCAAAATTCGTTAGCACACCTGCCCTGCCTCAACTGACATGAATGAATTAGGGGCTGATTAATGTGTCACTGAATTTGAACTTCCAGTCTGACACCTGCTTCCTTATCTGTAATTGCTTTCTGTTGCAGTGCAATTTTTTTAACAGGACCTTTGTGGCATACTTGTAGCTATTCTCTGAGCCTGCTGTGAGGGTCGGAGCAGGGTCATAGAATAGTTGCAAGTAGGCAATGAACTCTGGAGGGGCCCCTCAGGAAGCACAACAGGGAATGGGTACTAATGATGAGCTTGAACTTTTGCGCCTGCTGAGTTCTTTCAGTTTTGCAAAAATCGTTTTTCTGCAATTTTACGGGATTCGCGGGGTGCGAATTTGCGCGAGATCGAATTCGGAAGCCGTGAATTCATGCGAATATGCGATTTGTTTTTTTGCGGCGTGTTAGTTTGCATGTTTTTTTGCGTTTTCGCAAGCCGCTGGTAGCGCAACGACGCCAAGTTACCCTAGCGGTTGTGCATGGGTGCGGCCATCTTGTTTGCGTGACGTATTTCCGTTTCCGGGCGCTATGTGTAATCTCGCAAAGTGTGCGGCTCGCTAGTACAATTTCGCGTGTGATCGCGGGGGAAATCTCGCGCGAACTTACCCACGCGGTCGTGAATGGGCGCTGCCATCTTGTTTTTCATTCATTGCTATGGTTCTGGGCGTGCTTTCTGTATCCTTTCTCAATCTCTGCCATCCTTTGCTTGTTTGAAGTTTTTTTAATCTATTTTACTTATTATCTATCCCTCTATTATTCTAGCTCTATATTTTGGTGTTTTCTGCTACTTTTGGTTAATTTTAAACTACTTTTTTAAACTCTTTTCTTTTCTTCTTCCCTATTCTATTTCTTATTTCTAATTTATCTTCCTTTCTGCCCAGACCATGGTAAAGGGAGCCAGGAAGCAGCCCAAGAAGGGGAAGGGTCCCGCACCCCGTGCCTGGCTCCCGTGAGGGCGTTTGAGGGGGGAGCTAGTGATGCCACAGGAGATCTCTAGCGCAGAGAAGGTGGCAGCACTAGTGTTCTATGTACAATGCCGCCTCCCCAGGACCATCATGGCAGGCGGCAAGATCGCATGTGGCTAAGGGCTCCGAGAGCGCCGGAAGCGGTGGGAGAAGGTGTGCCGGGCCATGTATTCTCACTCTCGGGTCCGGCGCACCTACAACCAGGCCACCCACCGTTGGACGGATCTCCTGGACCGGGAAAGCGACTTGCTCGACCTGATCGGCATCGAGATCCCCGGGTTTGGTGAGTAGTAGTAGCTATTTCATCACTACTCTGTTTTCTCCTGCTCTGTGTGTTAATATATTGCACATTTTTATTTTTTACCAAGAGCAATAATGCTGCCGATTACATTGTAGGTAAATTATATTTCAAAATCTTCAGTGCATTTCAGGTGCACTGCTCTCCTTCTCAGTAGCGTTGCTACTATGCTTATTTGTTTTTGATTTTGTGTTCATTTCATTGGCCTGAGAAATTATGTGTGAGTGTAGTTTACAGAACTGCATAATGCTAGACACTAAGGGGCAGATTTGCAATTACCGGCGCATCCCTGCAAAGTAGCAGGGATGCGCCAGTAATTGTGCGCCACGCCACCACCACCCATGGTGCGCCGTATTTACAATGCGGCGCACCATGGGCCCAAAACGTCACCGAAGCGTTACGCATCTGTGCCGTAAAGGCGGCGCATTGCTGGAGTTGCGTTGCAACAATGGCGCAGCTCCAGCAATGCTCTGGGGTGCCCTATCTCCCCAATGTTGCGTCAAGCCGTACGTCTGCTTCAAGCAGGCGCAGGGTTTGAGTGACACATCATTGTCCTAAAAGTGACTGATTGAAATCTTGTAGATTTCCCTTAGCCACTTTTAGGATGCGTTCCTGCGTAGGAACCCCCTCCCTTGAGCCGGAACGCCCCCTGATGGCGCAGGGCTTTACAACGTGATGCATCTCCCATATGCGTCACGCTGTTAATATACGCTGCACCATGGCGCCTCTTTTGTTCTGCCGCTGCGTCACAAAAGTCACGCAACAACGGAGCAAAAGAGCCACAAGAGGCTTGTAAATCTGCCCCTACAGACTCAAGTCCAGTCCTTCCTTTGTACACCTGGCAATAAGAAGAAATAGTGGTGGTGGATTGATAGTTTGAGTATTTTAATGACTGGTTAATGTAGTAGGAAACTTTTTAGTGTTGTCACTGATCTGCAATCACGATGGAGTTTGTCTGTCACTTCGCGTGCTGCGAACTGCTGCCTGCCAGTCATAGGCGAACCTTTTTAGTAGTTTGTTTAGTGAGTTACATAACTTTCCAAGTCGACGGTCCGCAAATCAAGCAATACTAATATCGTAGTAGACCACATGAGATAGGTCAATGTATCCCCTTGGAACAGTTGTCTATTTGCTATTTCGCCAAAATATTTTGTTATTGTTCTTTTGAAATGTTTCATTTGGTTGACAACAATCATCCATGTTTTTGGGTCTTTCTTTCTTTCATGTTGTACATCAGCTCCCCACAGGGGCAAGAGGACAGAGGAGGAGGGGGTATCGGCTGCTGATGCTGTACAAGGCCAGGATCGGTCAGTCGATGGCTCCTTTGCTGGCCCCGGTAAGTTTTCATTTTAATATAGAGTATCTATTTTTTCCTAGCGTTCCTCATTCGATTTTTTCTAAATCGTCTTTGATCTTCTTGTAGACTGTATCTAAATTCTTATCCTGCCTCTACTATGACTCCCTGTGGTATTACTAGATTATTCTTATTAGTCTGTCTGTGTAGCTAACTAAGATTGCACATTTGGCAAAAGGTGTGATACTCCCATTCTAGTCAGCAATAGCTCTAAGCACTGAGTGCAGTCCTCTGGGATTGTCCACAATGTCTTTTCAAGTCTTCTAAATGTTTATGCTTTGACAATTCCCAACAATAAAATGTGAATGACCACCAAGAAAGAATACGATACTACTTTACTTTTGGTTTGGTTAGAAGGATAATCCATACTACTACTGTTGCAGGGACAAATCTGCACAAACAGAACTATGGACACTAAATAGTGCATTGTTTATCAATTATAATAGGCGCAGGTAGACTTTCCACATACCTCAGTGATATCAGACTTTGAAGAACCCCCAATCTCCTTACTGACTAGATAGTGTGGCAGAGTCATTTAGCTCCCGAATTCATCGATGATTGATCCCAAATGATGATTATCCAACGCAGGACAAGAGTACAGAGTCAGAGTTCAAAAGTGTCAAAGGCATGGACTCATGCTTGCAAATTGCAAAACCTATTCCTCAGTCACTCTTGACCAAAAACCACAGAGTCTATTTAAGTTTTAAAGCTTTATTAAAAGTAAAAACATTTATTAAAATCAAGCTTGTCATAAAACATAAACGGTTGATTAAAAATGGAAAAGTGCTTAGTGATTTATTTCACACATTTATTGTGGGCAAGCCGAGCCCTCACCTGGTTTGAACTTTAATTTTTCTTTTTGGTGCTGAATCGTTGGACACTCCGTCCTAGTGATGATGATCTGATCTTGCTCTTGTTCTTAGAAGTGAAGCTTCTGTCTGTTATGAGAAAAATGGTGAGTGTTAAAAAGCAAGCATTCATCAGTTGTGCCAAAAACTGCAGCAAGACAACACCCTGGAAAAAGGGACATTTTTACTTTAGAGTAGACAGTCACAAATTATTAGATTGGTTTCTGTATTCACATTTCTTCATTCCTAGACAAAATACTAGTGAGTGGTGTATGTCTGTGACATCTAACATTCTTAAATGTACTTTGTAGGTGGAACATCTGGTGCCGGGCCCAGCGCGGAGGTGGAGGAGGACACTTCTGGGGAGGAGGCGGTGCAAGTGCCGGAGGAAACTGCTGTGCGGGTTGCCACGGTAGTGGCAGGCAGTGGTAAGCTCTTATATTCCTTACTTATTGAGATTGCAGACTGCAGAGTGTGCTCTCTGCACAGGTGTAGTATATATGTTCTACAGTTAAGTTACTATACTGTTAAGCAGACTTTCAAATTTAGAACAAAGTTTTTATCAGCCAGGTAGTAGCCTCCTCTAAATTTACTTCAACTCAGCGGGGAATTTTTTTTCGAGAATCCAAATCAGATCTGAGATGAACTTGATAGATGGGATGAACGAAAAGCGAAAGAAGGGTGTAAGTAAGTGTGGAAGGACGAGCAAGTTAAAAGTAATGATGACTGACAAACAAGAATGATACGTGTTTGATTGGTGCCCGAGGTGGCTGGGAAGGAATATGATGCATGGCTGGGTAAAGGATGAATCAAGGATGGGTGGAAGGAGAACAGCCTGGGTGGGTGAAACAGAAACTGTATGTGTGCGCAATACATGCTTTGGTTGAAATTCAAATGCAAGTCAAGCACAGATGTATGTTTGCGGTTTCCCAAATAAAATGAAAAGGTTGTTTTCCCGTGAGATGGGAGACATGAAGAAGAATGATTGACATATAGTTTGAATGGATGGATGCCTGGATCATGGTACTATCTGACTCTTAGATAGCATATGTGTATCTAGAGAGAGTAGACGGTCACTGGATGAACTAAGTGTTACTTTGAAGAGCATGTAACACCGCACCCGCACGTCCGTCCCAGTGTAGGAAAGGCAAGGAAAAGAAGTTGTAATTTTGTCCGAATACTACCATGAATAGTAGCAGTAGTTTGTATTGCAAGCACAGCATATATCCGGCTATTACGATGGCCACTCACTACCTCTGTTAATAAGTTTAGTAGAACTCGGTCATTCATGTGTGGATGTACCACTGTTCACTCAATAAAAAGCAAAGCACCTAAAGTCATCCCATATGTAAGCAAATACATACCATGTGCAGTGATAGATAATCAGATTATTTATCTTCTTCATTTTCCTTTTCTAGTATTCATTGGCACTGTAGGGTGAAAGTTAAATTATTAAGCAGTAGCCCTTGTAACAGAGTATTCTCAGTGCCACCCGTAATAGAAAAGTAAGAGCATCACCACCTGCATGTACTGGACTGGTACAGTAACGCAAGTCTGTCTCACTCATCATTGCGGGCGTCTGTTTTTCTCGGGTGCAATTGGACTGCGCTGGCATTATGACGGCTTTCAGAAGTTAACGTACCAATTTTGGTAAACAAGAGAGAAGAAGAAGAAGAAGACTGGTGTACTGTCATAGTCGACTCTAATGGAGTGAGTCCATAGTGCTCGTAGAATTGATTCCTTAAACTCCCACTAATGTTAGAGCAAGGATGAAGAAGTGGGAGGTTAGATAGATACTGGCCACAATAGTTATGTACTGCTCTTGCAAGTTGCTAGTTCTACTGTGACACAACTTTCTGCTGAATCATTTTGTGTTTATCTTAAAGAGCATTGGTTACAGACTATGTCTTTCATTCTTCATATAGATGCTCCTTCCAAACCAACATGGAAGGAGCTGGCTAAAAGGGCCCGGCATTGGAGGCTGGAGGCAACTGTCGCCGAATATCGGTGGTTGGTGGCCCAGGAGGAGGGGGACATGCAGTCGACCACAACATCGACCGGGACAGCTGCATCCTCCTCCGCGCTCCCTGGGTCAGCCAGTCAGCGCAGCAGGTCTCCAGCGGTACGGAGCCGGGGTACCGCAGCCACCCGCCACCGCCACTACCGAGCTGCAAACACATCAGCTGCCCCCCACATCAGTACCAAAAACAGGTTGCACCGCCTTTTACTTAGGGTGTCCTACCTAGAGCAGGAGCTGTTGAACACCAAAACCCTGCTCGAGACTCTCAGCAAGGAGCATGCCGACCTGGTCCGAAAAGTGAACAGCAGCCAGCAGTAGGAGGAGACTGTCCCTTGCCCCTTTTTTAAAGACTTCTGGGGGTGGGAATTGGGAGTTGTTTTTTTTGGGACTTTTCACGGACATTCGTTCGGGTTAGGGATGGGGGGTGGGTTGGGTCTTACGGGAGATTATTTATGTTATGGATATAAATATACTTTAAACTTTATCTTAGCATACCTGTTTTTTACTGCTTTTGAGGCTGGTGGGTGGGAGTTTAACAGTAAGTTTGTTTTCCTGAAACGTAAGTGGCATCTTGATTCAAGTTGTGTAAGTAATTACTAATTGCCCAAATGTTTTCCGAACTAAGTGCCTCTCACAGAGTAAGTGAATTCAATAGTCCACATTAGACTGTGCCAGCAGTGCTCCCAGACCCCAAAACCCACCCACAAAAACCTGGAAGCCCCCCAAACAGCACCCCAAAGATAGGCAAGTGAGCAAAAATGCAAAAACTTTTTCCCCATGGATTTGGTCCATAACACTTGATTCCAATATTAGACCTTCTGAGCTATGCCCCCAGACCCCTGCAGCCACCCGCAAAAAAAGCAGAACACCCCCAACAGGCAAAACGCAAAAATGGACCTACCTTCAATTCAGTCCAAATACGCTGTGCAGCTAGGCCCTAACTCCCTTTTTCCACTATGGATTTCCTGAAAAACAAATGCAATCAACAAAGACCCCAAAACCCACCCCCAGCAACCTAAAAGCCCCCCAAACAGCACCCCAAAAACAGGCAAGTGATCAAAAGCGCAAAAACTTTTTTTGCTCCTATTTTTTCCAAACCACTTTTATCCGGTATTAGACCTTCACAGCAATGCCCCAGACCCGTCAACTCACCCGCAAAGAAGTAGAACACCCCCACACGTGCAGAGTCTTTCTTCATTGGGCATAATCCAGCCATCTGCTTTGAGGGAAATAGGAGTCTGGAGGAGGAGGATAGAGGAGCATGTTCTTGTGAACTTGTGAACCTGAGGAATGCAGACTGCGGCACCTTCAAATCAATAAGCAAATAAGTGAAGACAGTTCTGCTGATGGGCTTGTTTTTGTGATTAGGTGATTAAAGTTTTTTTTATATAGCTTTTGCAAAACAAAGAAAGACAGACACACAGGAATAAAAGTGAATAAGGACAAAAAGAAAGTTAGTGATTCATTGACTCATTTTCAGGGCTCGGTGTCAGGGAAGAAGAGCTCGTCCTCAAACTCTGCGAATTCAGACGGGAGTAGGTCAGTTAACAGAGACGAAGTTCCCTCATCTAAGCTCGTGTCCTCCTTGTCTTCTTCCTGCGTGCATTCTCGTATTTTGTAATCTGGTGGTATGAGGTGCTGATTCATCTTGATCATTGTTAACCTCTCCACATTTTTGGGCGAGAGGCGGGTCCTTTTGGAAGTTACAATACTACAAGCAGCACTGAAAACACGTTCAGAAGACACGCTTGCGAGTGGGCAAGACAAGTAATTTATAGCCAGGTTGGTGATCTCTGGCCACACATCTATTTTCCCATGCCAATACGCCAATGGGTCATCATGAACATAGACCTCTGTTGAGTCATTCAGATAGTCCTGCACCATCGACTCAAGGTTCTCCAGGGTTCCTTCCCTTTGCTTACTTTTTTCTGGGACCTTTTGAGAAGCAAACCCAAGCTGAGTTAGCCAATCCTCTTCTTCACACAATGTTACTGTTGTGTCTGGTGCAGATGATACGGTTGCTGGTGTTGTTAACGGCTGAGAGGGAAAATCACTCACTTCTGCCACAGCCACAGATGCAGAAGTGGATTTTTTTGACCCCGGATGGCCTGTTGATGCTGATGTACTGCCTTTTCCTTCAATTTCCTGCCGTTATCTTTCAAACCGACTGGCTGACACAGCTAGCCAATGTTTGTACTTTGTAACATCTGCGTCATCAAAAGGAAAGAATACTCTGCCTGCCACTGCCTTTTTGTACCGTGTATCCAGAATAGTAGCAGAAATGTAATGCTGTTCTGTGTGGATCTTTTGAAGACGTTCATCGCAAAGTAGGCGCTGTAATAACTTCTCCGCCAACTCAAATGCTTCTTGCTTTCCATCTTTTTGAAATGTAGAACACACCGCCTTCAGTTGGTGCTCTAGCATGCGCAACAATGGGATAGCTTTTTCCAAATTACAGTCCTCCCTGCTGACTGCACGCGTGAAGACCTCAAAAGGACGAAGCATGTCTGTCAGGCTTTTAACTAGCTCCCATTGCTCCACCTGTATCCTCAGGTCTATCATAGATGTACCCAGTTTAAAGAAATACTGATCGACTACCGCATACTGCTCATACAGACGCTCAGCATGTAGAAGGTTGAGTTCCAACGTGTTACCACCTACTGGATGAGTGCTTTCACTGGCACTTTACGTTCATGTTGCAGGCACCTCAGCTGCTTCCGGGCCTTAAAAGAATGGTTGAAATGTGTGCACATTCTTCGGCAGGTGGTCAGTAACTCGCACACTGGAATTTCTTCACTCAAGAATTTTTTAACAACCAGGTTTATACAGTGCGCCAAACACGGCACTCTGAAATAGTTACCCTTATCCATGGCCTTAACTACATTGGCACCATTATCCGTGGAAACATAACCAATCATGCGTTTTCTTGGGGACAGCCATTGAAAGACCTTTGTGTTAAACTCATGCAAAATGTTTTCTCCTGTATGATTTTTCTCCATGGCAAACATGGCTAGTGTTGCATGTTTCCGAGCAGCTTTATAAACTAGTCCGTGTCAACACCTGCGGTTACCTTTGCTTTAACCCCTGAAAAAGAGACCCAGTGTGCAGTGATGCACATGTAATCAACGGCTTGGCAACTGGTCCACATGTCTGTTGTCAGATGTATAGTGTAAACAGCACTCTTCTGCAAAGCTGCCCCAATCACCTCCAGGACATCTTCATGTAGTGCTGGAACCGCAACTCTGCCAAAATAGAACCGGCTAGGAACCTTCCATTTAGGGCAGAGCATTGCCACTAATTCAAGAAAACCTACCCCTTCCACAAAAGAAAAAGGGAGAAGGTCCAGCGCTAGCATTTTAGCCAGCTTAGTGTTATACAGACGCGCCTTTGGGTGGTTGCGTTCAAATGGCGTATCTGAAAAGAACATGCTTCTAAAGGTGGGCTGGACCATTTTACGGGATGATGATGACTTCTTCGACCCAGTTACTCTCGGTGATGATGAACTTTTTCACATTGGTTTCTCACTCTCTCTCCAACCATCTTAGTGTGGCTCATATATCTTGCAGGGGGTGTGCTGCTGACAGGGGTACTGGGTGTAAGGAAGAAATGTTTGACGCTTCTTCCTCCTCTTCATCATCAGATGAAACATCAACGGATACAATTTGTTGACTTGCAATTTGGGCTGCCTTGATCTCCTTTAGGTGCGCATGCCATTTGACAGTCTGCTGTCTCTCAAGATGACCTCTCTGGTCTCCGGTAACATAGGTGTACCAAGCTTACCACGACTAACTCGAACCTTACAAATGGTACAAATGGCCATGTTTTCCCTTGTTGGGCTAACACTAAAGAAGTCCCAAACTGCGGACTTCAAATGACTGTGGGGGGCGGAGGAGGCGATACTGGGTATGCTAATGCCAAATGAAGTGGAGGATGTGTGTTGCCGAAATTTACTACGTTGTGCACTTACAGCACCACTAATTGAGGAAATGGAGGTCGAGGTGGATGGAGGTCCCTTCTGGCGAGAAAATATAGAAGCAGTAGGTGGTGGTGTACTAGTTAACTGCATTGGTGGTGTTCCCATTGCCACGTCGGCAACATCACGCTCAGCAGCATTTCGGGATAGGGTAAAAATGTCTGTTTGCTGCATGCCCGCTGAGCCTGGAGTGACGTTTATGATGACTGCGTCGTCGTCGTGAGAGTCTTCATCAGAAGGAGTATACGCCACTTCTTGTTCAGTGTCATCATCACACTCCATAACTATGAGACTTTCGGGGACCTTCCTTTTACACTTAGATACCTTTGTCAGATCATGGTGTGCCTCACTCTCAGACAGCAGTGGTGGTTCCCAATTTTGATCCATATCATCAGAAGGAAGGGGGCTTAAAGAAGATGTAGACACCGTCCTTGATCTGTTCCTTGCTGGGGATCTGGAAGACAATGAATCATAAGGAGGAGTGGCTCCCTCAGATGATACCTCAGCTTGAATTTCGATTTCCTGATGTGCCCCTACTTCGGGAGGAACAACTATTTTGGGCACTTGAGCTGCTCCATGCACCTCTGCTTGCGCCTCTCCTTGCGCCGCCTCTCCTTCCACATATACTTGGGCTTGTACTTGCAGCATTTGCGGTTGTTGTTGCGGCTGTGGTTGTTGAACACTCATCAGATGAGTTACAACAACCTGTGTTGATTGAGGGATGCTGCTACTTTCTTGCGATGAGCCAACATCATTGGTCGATGGTGATTGAACAACTATACTGCCTGCATCTGCAGCACTCAAGGGCTTGGACCTAAGTTAGCGTGGTGGTGGTAGCACTGAGCCCAATGGAGCGGAGGTGCTGCTCCCAGCTTGGTCCCCAGCAGACCCCGCTGCTGCTGCAGGCGTACTTTTTTTTCTCCCAAAAAATGCGGCGGTCGGCACACCAGTCTCCTTGGTAAGTGGTGCCACTTGCTTCTTCTGCTCCTTACTGGCAACTTTCTTGCTAGAGGAGCTACGGGCAACTTTTTTTGGGGCCACCTTCTTCAGATGTCAGAACAGCAGGCCGCAGTTGCACAAGTTGCAGAGTTGTCTGTGGCCACATGTGACGTTGTGCTGCACACACACCGCAGCAGGACTTGTTCCTGGCACTGATGAGGAACGATGAGGCTGATGATTCGTCTTTCTGCACCTAAAAGCAAACGAAGCCAGAGGAACATCAGTTAAATAAATGTTGCATATGTAGCGCTTCAATTAATACTTTGCAAGTAAGAATTTGTATTATACCCACCCCCCAAAATGGAAAGACCAATAAAATGCACCACTGACAGAGTACCCCTGGGCATAATGGATGAAAGCATGGCAGACTGGGTGCAGGCCTATGGCACAACAAAGCACACTGCCTGGCTTCAAAATGGCCCCTAAACCCCCACCCACATGGCCAGGCCCTGCCTGGACCAGGCCTCAAAATGGCCCCCACCCACATGGACAGACACCAACACCACCCCAAATAATTGAAAACCACATATAAATCACCACAATCCAATGCCATTGCATACCCTCAATGATGTTTACATTCAAGACACCCCACAGAAAGACTAGGCCCATGCACCACTGAGTAACCCTGGGCAAAAGGCCCCAACAACAGCCATAAAATTGAAAAACACACAAAAATCACCACAATCCAATGCCATCCATGCCCTCAATCATGTTGAAATTCAAGACACCCCACAGAAAGACTCGGCCCATGCACCACTGAGTACCCCTGGGCATAACGGATGAAAGCATGGCAGACTAGGTGCAGGCCTATGGCACAACAAAGCACACTGCCTGGCCTCAAAATGGCCCCCACCCACATGGGCAGGCCCCAACAACAGCCAAAAAATTGAAAAACACACAAAAATCACCACAATCCAATGCCATCCATGCCCTCCATGATGTTTACATTAAAGAGACCCAACAGAAAGACTCAGTCCATGCACCACTGAGTACCCCCGGGCAAAAGGCCCCAACAACAGCCAAAAAATTGAAAAATACACAAAAATCACCACAATCCAATGCCATCCATGCCCTCCATGATGTTTACATTAAAGAGACCACACAGAAAGACTCAGTCCATGCACCACTGAGTACCCCGGGGCAAAAGGCCCCAACAACAGCCAAAAAATCGAAAAACACACAAGAATCACCACAATCCAATGCCATCCATGCCCTCAATCATGTTGAAATTCAAGATACCCCACAGAAAGACTCGGTCCATGCACCACTGAGTACCCCTGGGCATAATGGATGAAAGCATGGCAGACTGGGTGCAGGCCTATGGCACAACAAAGCACACTGCCTGGCTTCAAAATGGCCCCTAGACCCCCACACACATGGCCAGGCCCTGCCTGAACCAGGCCTCAAAATGGCCCCCACTCACATGGACAGGCCCCAACAACAGCCAAAAAATCAAAAAACCCACAAAAAATCAACACAATCCAATGCCATCCATGCCCTCCATGATGTTTACATTAAAGAGACCCCACAGAAAGACTCAGTCCATGCACCACTGAGTACCCCTGGGCAAAAGGCCCCAACAACAGCCAAAAAATTGAAAAAAACCCACAAATATCACCACAATCCAATGCCATCCATACCCTCCATGATGTTTACATTAAAAAGACCCCACAGAAAGACTCAGTCCATGCACCACTGAGTACCCCTGGGCAAAAGGCTGCAACAGCAGCCAAAAAATCGAAAAACACACATAAATCACCACAATCCAATGCCATCCATGCCCTCAATCATGTTGAAATTCAAGACACCCCACAGAAAGACTCGGTCCATGCACCACTGAGTACCCCTGGGCATAATGGATGAAAGCATGGCAGACTGGGTGCAGGCCTATGGCACAACAAAGTACACTGCCTGGCTTCAAAATGGCCCCTAGACCCCGACACACATGGCCAGGCCCTGCCTGAACCAGGCCTCAAAATGGCCCCCACTCACATGGACAGGCCCCAACAACAGCCAAAAAATCAAAAAACCCACAAAAAATCACCACAATCCAATGCCATCCATGCCCTCCATGATGTTTACATTAAAGAGACCCCACAGAAAGACTCAGTCCATGCACCACTGAGTACCCCTGGGCAAAAGGCCCCAACAACAGCCAAAAAATTGAAAAAAAAACACAAATATCACCACAATCCAATGCCATCCATACCCTCCATGATGTTTACATTAAAAAGACCCCACAGAAAGACTCAGTCCATGCACCACTTAGTACCCCTGGGCAAAAGCCCACAACAACAGCCAAAAAATCGAAAAACACACATAAATCACCACAATCCGATGCCATCCATGACCTCAATCATGTTGAAATTCAAGACACCCCACAGAAAGACTCGGTCCATACACCACTGAGTACCCCTGGGCATAATGGATGAAAGCATGGCAGACTGGGTGCAGGCCTATGGCACAACAAAGCACACTGCCTGGCTTCAAAATGGCCCCTAGACCCCCACACACATGGCCAGGCCCTGCCTGAACCAGGCCTCAAAATGGCCCCCACTCACATGGACAGGCCCCAACAACAGCCAAAAAATCGAAAAACCCACAAGAAATCACCACAATCCAATGCCATCCATGCCCTCCATGATGTTTACATTAAAGAGACCCCACAGAAAGCCTCAGTCCATGCACCACTGAGTACCTCTGGGCAAAAGGCCCCAACAACAGCCAAAAAATTGAAAAAAACCCACAAATATCACCACAATCCAATGCCATCCATACCCTCCATGATGTTTACATTAAAAAGACCCCACAGAAAGACTCAGTCCATGCACCACTGAGTACCCCTGGGCAAAAGGCCGCAACAACAGCCAAAAAATTGAAAAACACACATAAATCACCACAATCCAATGCCATCCATGCCCTCAATCATGTTGAAATTCAAGACACCCCACAGAAAGACTTGGTCCATGCACCACTGAGTACCCCTGGGCATAATGGATGAAAGCATGGCAGACTGGGTGCAGGCCTATGGCACAACAAAGCACACTGCCTGGCTTCAAAATGGCCCCTAGACCCCCACCCACATGGCCAGGCCCTGCCTGGACCAGGCCTCAAAATGGCCCCCACCCACATGGACAGGCCCCATCAACAGCCAACAAATCGAAAAACACACAAAAATCACCACAATCCAATGCTATCCATGCCCTCCATGATGTTTACATTAAGAGACCCCACAGAAAGACTCAGTCCATGCACCACTGAGTACCCCTCGGCAAAAGGCCCCAACAACAGCCAAAAAATCGAAAAACATTTCGTTTGCCTGTTATTTTCTTCTCTCACTGTCTTTTCTTCTATGTATTGTTCTCCTTTGACTCGGTACAGGCTTGTGCCCAGTTATTAATGTGTGACTTGTTTCACCTTATCAAATGTATGACTTTATCAAAATTCTAAATAAATACTTCTATGTCCGGCTGGACACTGAAGAAAGAAAAATACACAGTCCTTAATTTAAGCCTGTGCTTATCATTTTCTCAAAGTATCGTCAAAGCTTAGGACCTTTGTTAAATAAAAGTAAGTTGGAGACTGTGGGGCACTTCCTTCCTCCCACCCCTCCCCCAAAAATGGACTCCTTGCAAAACAAAGAGCAGGCAAATGTCAACCTGAGGTGTTATTCTGATAAAAATCATAATTTTCAGAAGGTTTATGCTGCCTGCTGGTGGATTTCTTGTGCAGAATTGCAAATTTTGCAATTTTGCGAGTGCGAGATTGTTGCTGCCCGCCGCATCTACGAGTTCGCAATTGTTTACTGCCGCGATAAGTGATCACGAGCCTTTATGACGTACTCGCAATGACAAACTCTCGCTGTGCAAGGTGGCGAGCCGCGATAACGTAATCGCGGTCGACAAACTCCCACGGGATCACGCAGCAAGATCCAAAATGGAGCAGCACACGCAAACATGGAGAAAAACAACTCTTCAAACGCGGAATGACGGTAAGTGAACGCCGCGCACCGCAATATTGTATTTGTCAAGCGCGACCGAGCAAAAAAATCAGCTGCGCGCGAATTTGCGAATTGTCGGCAAATTCGCGAGAATTTGCGGATTGCGAATTTGCCGAAAATCCGCAAATTCCGCGAATAGAACGGATTTTACGCTCATACTTAGTATACTTCAATGTGTAGCTTTCCACAGACTCATACAAAGTAGCGTTATAATTGATTCTTCTCACAATATGCCTTTAACCTCACTTTTGTGATGCTGCTTCATCGTTCTATGACTACATAGGGTGTTGGGCATAGTGAAAGACATAGCAACAATCTTTCTAATGTCTCTGGTGTAAATCTCAACATCTTCTTAAAAACATGCATGCATATGTCTGTACCTATTATTAGTAGTATCATATATCAAAGAAACATACACATAGATGTATACTTGTGTTTTATATGTGTACTATGTTCAGATGTGTAAGACAAATCACAATACATGTGAATGTTCATACATATCTTAAACAGAAGAACATGAAGATGTTAAAAATTGAGAGCGCACTTCATATTTCAAAGAGACACTTAGATTTATTTAGTGCACTTCAAGTGAATTTTTCCAGAGAGTCTTGCAAAGTATCATGATCACTAATTTGTCACTCATCATATGTTTAAATATTACTTTTCCGGTGCTGCTGCTTTACCCTTTTACTAGTAGTTAGGTATTGAACATAGTCAAAATAAATAACTAAGAAGGAAGGGAAGTGCAGACAGATGCCTAGAAGGAGGCAACAGCAGTGCACAACCAGACAAAAGAAGTACAGAAAGATCCAAGAGCTTTGCAGAAAGGACCAACAGAGGTGCAGAAGGAGGCAAGAGGCGTGCAGAGAGAGGCATGAGGGGTGCAGAAAGAGGCAACAGAGGTGCACAAAGAGGGAAGAAGGATATAGAAATTGGTAACAGGGTTACAGAAAGAAGCAGAAAAGGTACAAAAAGAAGCAACAGAAGTACGCAAACAAGTAACAGTGGTGTAGAAAGAGGAAAGATGGTTGCAGAAAAAGGTAAGAGAGGTTCTGAGAGAGAGAAGAAGTATGTAAAAAGAGCCAAGAGCGGTGCAGAAAGAGTATCAGAAGTGTACAAAGAAGCAAGAGAAGTGCAGAAAAAAGGACGATAGGTGCAGAAAGTGGGAAGGAGAAAGAGGTAAGAGAAGTGCAGAAAGAAGCAACAGAGGTACAGAAAGATACAAGAGAGGTACAGAAAGAAGGAAGAGTGGTGCAGAAAGGAGCACAAAGGGTGTATAAAGAAGCAAGAGTAGATTCAACAGAGGTGCAAAAGTAGAAACGTATGCTGAAAGAAGCAAGAGGAGTGTTAAAATGTCTAAGAAAGGTGCAAAAAGAAGCAAGACTATTGCAGAAAGAACTAACAGGGGTGAACAAAAAGACAAGAGGGGTGCATAAAAAGGGAACAGGGGTGCAGAAAGAGACAAGGAGGTGGAGAATCAGGCAAGGGACTGTAGAAAGAAGCGACAGAAGTGCAGAAAGAGGCAAGAATGGTGTAGAAAGAATCAAGAGGGGTGCAGAAAGAAGCAACAGAGGTGCACAAAGAGGGAAGAAGAATGCAGAAAGAGGCAACAGGGTTTCAGACAGAAGCAAGAGAGGTACAGGAAGAAGCAAGAAAAGTTGAGAAGGAAGCAACAGAGGTGGAGAAAGAGGCAAGAGGGGTGCAGAAAGAGGCAACATAGATGCACAAAGACGGAAGAAGGGTGTAGAAAGAGGCAACGGGGTACAAAAGCAAGAGAGGTACAGAAAGAAGCAAGAGAAGTGCAGTAAGAGACAAGAGAGTTGTAGAAACATACAAAAGAAGTGCAGAAACATTCGAGAGAGGTGCAGATAGAGTGAAGAAAAGTGCAGAAAGAGGGTACAGGGGTAGAGAAAGAGTGAATAGAGGTGTAGAAAGAGGGAAGAAGGATATAGAAAGGGGCAACCCTTCACATGTTTCAGCTGTAAGTTTCACAATATTTCTGAAACCATTCATGCATGAGTCTGTACTTTCTGCTACTGTACTATTTATAAAAGAAGCATACAATATATGTATACTTCTGTTTTATATGTTAAGGATCTTCAAATGTATGACACATATGAGAATGCATGTACAAGTAGTGACATACCTCAATCACAACATCATGCAGGCTTTAAAACTTAACAACTGCACTTTAGATTTGATTTTGGTGTCTGACATAGCTTTTGCAATGCAATTAAAAATATTTCTTTATTTATACATGAGAATATTTGTATATAATTATTTAAATAAGATAACATTATTTAACAAAACTTTTAAACTTTTCTTTGTTTTCAGATATTCACCATTATTAGCAATAAAGATTGAGTATGGCAAGAAAAGATCAAAAGAAAAGATAAGAAAAAAACGGTACTATTTAAAGGAAAGAAAAATGCACAAATTAGATGAAGTACAAAATGCAACACTGAAGAAAAAGACTTCTGGTAAGAGCACTAAAGAATTTGTAAAAAGACTTTTAAAGACAGTATTTAATTTTCAAAATGGGGAAAAGAGGAAGAAAAGTAGTACAACCAAAAAGAAGGAAACAAAAAAGGACAAATTAATGGAAAATCAGGTTATGGGAAAATAATCTATGTTGAAAGAAGGATGAAAGAGTATAAAGACATTTGAAAGAGAATGTATAAAAGTAGAGTAGTACAAAATATATTAAAAGATTGCAAATAATATAAAAAAAGATATACATTTGACATGAAAAAACAACAGATAGAAAGTGTAGTTGAAAAGGCTTTTGAATTGAAAAGAAGATTGTTTATATTAGTATTGAAGAGAAGAAAAACATTGAATAAACAATGCACTTTATGAAGGAGAAAAGTAAAAGAAAAAGACTGGTTAATAGAACTAACTTGCAAAAATATGTCAGGTGAATTGAAGCACATGTCTAGTACTGAACCTATTTTTAATGAACAGAGCTATTTTCAACAAAATATATCAGTTCATGCAGTTGATTACACCAGTAGTTGTTATGAGGTTAAAAACTGTTGCCCAGTTGAAAAAGAAAAGATGGTTCCTGCAAATGTGGAAGACGTAGTAATAGCTCAAGGAGTTCAAGGGAGACATACACAAGCTCCAGTGTATAAGTGGGACTGTAGCAGTATTTGTATTATACGACATGAATCTAATAACATATTCTAACATTTCTTATGATATTATGGCAAAAGAACGTGTTAAACAGAACATTACAATGGTGCAAGGACTAGATCCTTGTAAAGTGAGACAATATACTAAGTTGCAGGGTCATTCTCTGGCTTGTCTTTCTAGAAAAGTCTGTTGAAGTGCTTTTCATCATTTAAGAATGTTAGCAGTACATCACGTAGAAATGCAGAAGTTAGTAAGAAGAGTGTACTATGTGAAAAGGCCTGCATTATTGTTAAGTGAAATAAACAGAGCTCTTTTGCATGGTTCAGTATTGTATGTAAAAAAAGTTTCTGATGATATACAGTTTTGTTTTTTTGGTCCTCAAAAGGAGTGTAGAGAAAGCGAGAGTTTGATAAGTGTAGGTGTTGAAGAAGAGACGGAAGATAGTAATACTGAGAAGTTTGCAGAAAAAATTACAAAGTTTAAGGCACTTTTGTTGTGAAAAACCAAACTATGGGGCCGATTAGGATTGCGGTGATGCGAAATCACCGAAGCAGTGCCTTCAAAGACTCCATGCCAGATTAGGATGGCAGGGGGGTCATCGGGAGACGGGAAAACCATCCACCGCTTTTCCGCAGCGGTCGCCTTCCAACCGTGGTGGAAAAGCTCTAATATGGAGGCGTGTGAATGAATGAATGAATGAATGAATGAATGAATGAATGAATGAATGAATGAATGAAAAGATTCTTATTATGCGCAAACTTTGCCCAATGGGCGTCAAGGCGCCTACATCAAAATAACAGCTCGTCACCCCATATAGCATTCAATCATTGGTAAGCCCTCCTAAAGAACCAGGTTTTGAGTTCCTTTTTAAACAGATCAATTGAGGGCAGCGTTTTTATCTCAATTGGGATGGAGTTCCAAAGCTGAGGAGCAACAACTGAAAAGGCCCTAGCTCCCCATCTAGTCAGCCTAACACGGGGCACAACAAGTTGGAAAAGTCCAGCGGACCGAAGGCCTCTAGTTGGGACATATCGAGTGAGTAAGGAACTGATCGCACTCGTTGATCCCTCCGCCAGTGCTCTGTAGGCCAAACAAAGGATTTTAAAAGAAGTTCTGTGCTGCACCGGAAGCCAATGAAGGTCTTTCCTGGCCTTGGTGGCAGATGATGACTTAGGAAGGGCCAAAACAAAGCGTGCAGCAGCATTCTGAACAATTTGCAGTCGGTGTATGAGGCTCTTGTTAGACTCCATGTAAAGAGAGTTACAGTAGTCTAACCTGGAGCCAACAAGAGCGACTGCAACTTGTTTGCGCGCCTGGGGGGAAAGATATCCACGGATTCTATTAAGAATCCTAATCACACCCCAGCAGGTGGCCACGGTCCTGTTAACTTGTAGGGACATAGAGAGTGAGGTGTCAAATATCACACCCAGATTTCTGGCTGATTGGGATGGGGTGGGGCAGGTGCCAAGAGAAGAAGGCCACCACTCGCTCGACCAAACATCCTGGTCCTTTCCAAAGACCAGTACCTCTGTCTTTTCGCCGTTAAGCTTAAGGGAATTGATGGTCATCCAGTCTGCCACATACTGCATGCATACCCTAAAGCTGGAGGCAGATGTCATGACAGAGGAATGCGCCAGAGATACCATGATCTGGGTGTCATCAGCGTAGGACACTACCTCCATCCCCTGCGATCTTACTAGTCTAGCAAGGGGGGCCACATAGATGTTAAACAGGGTCGGACTCAATGCCGACCCTTGTGGCACCCCACATTGTAAAGACTTGGCAGGGGAGAGGTAGTTCCCGAGCATTACTCTCTGCTCCCTTTCAAGAAGAAAAGAATTTAAGAGACTCAGGGCTGGTCCAGCAACCCCTGCCTCCCTAAGCCGAGATGTAAGAATGGCGGGAGACAGGGTATCGAATGCAGCCGTGAGATCCAACAGGACCAGGACAGTAGTTTGACCAGCGTCCACTTTGCGCCGGATGTTGTCGGTCACAAGGGTAAGGGCAGACTCTGTGCTGTGATGTTTTCGGAATCCGTGTTGCGTGTTGTCTAAGTATTCCGACTCATCGAGAAAGGAGGACAGGTGGAGGTTCAGATGCGCCTCCAAAATTTTTGCTGGAGCAGGGAGAAGGGAGATAGGCCTGAAGTTTTTAAGAAGGCCTGGGTCAAGAGACAGTTTTTTGAGGAGAGGCTTTACAATAGCCTTCTTCCATACCGATGGAAAGGAGCCCTGGGCAATAGCTTTATTCATAGCCATGAGCAAGGGTGGAAGAAGACTACTTCTACACTCTTTAAGTTTTTTAAGAGGTAGAGGATCCATGGGGGAAGCGGATTTAGTCCTGTCCAGTAAAAGATTCAGTCCCTCCAAAGACAAAGGGGGAAACTTCAAGAGTGATTTAGGAGGATCTTTACATGAAGAGTCAAGATTGGATATGACAGGAAAGATATTCTGATCCAGAGAATGGCATTCGGCTTCCAAAGAGACATGGATATCAAGGATCTTCTTATGAAAAAAGTCTGAGATCTTATTGCATAGTTCCTGCGAACTAACTACAGGATCCGGGAGTTGGAGGGAGCATAACGAATCAGCGATTTTGAACAGCTCCCTAGGAGATGTGAGAGAGCTGGTAAGATTAGAAAAGTACTCCTGCTTCTCCATTACCACTCTCTGTTTATACTCCCACAATGCAGACTTATGAGCCTCTCGATCTTTAGAGTCCCAGGATTTCCTCCAGCTTCTCTCAGTGCTCCTGCATCCCTGCCTCAAAAGTCTCAGCTGGTCAGAGAACCAAGGTGCAGTGGGCTTCCGCCGTGCTACATAGCGCAGAGATACGGGGGCAAGTTTATCCACAGCATTGGAAATAGAGTCCATCAGATCTTGAGCTGCCTCAACTGCGTTTTTTCGGGAAAGAGATTCAGTAGAGGAGATAAGAGAGGCAAGGGCCTCATCCGTAATGTTCCTATAGTTTCTCCTAGGAGTACATGAGGAGATAATCTGGATGCCAGAAGAGGGGACCGGAAGAGCAAATTCCAATGGTGCTGCGAAGTGGTCCGTCCAGACCAATGGCAGAGGGGGGCCAGTCGAAAGTCTAGGGTCATTAGAAAATACCCCGTCAAGTATATGACCAGCCTTGTGAGTGGGACTACTCACAAGTTGATGAAAGTCACAGGATCCAAGTGACTCAACCAAAGATAGGGTATCTTTGGATTTGGTGTCACCAAGATGAAAATTCAGATCGCCCAAAATGGTAAAGCAAGGCTTACCAAAATAGGGTTCAAGAATTCTCAGTAGATCCGAAGAGAAGCCAGATCTGGAACCTGGATGTCTATAAATCAAAATCCCTGTGAAGGGGGCCGACGGGGCACACGTGATACAGAAATAAAGAGCTTCAAATCGATCTTGAGGCAAGGATAGTAATTTCATTTTGCAGGGAAGAGAGGATTTTGAAAGAATAGCAATTCCTCCTCCTCTGCGAAGTAGTCTATCCTGCCTATGCAAGGAATAGCCATCAGGAATGGCCATAAGCAGATCGTGACCGGAGGTGTCAGTGGCCCAGGTCTCCGTAATGAATACCCAGTCCGGCTGTCGCTCATCTACAAAGTCGTGAAAGGCCACGTTATGCTTGATGAGTGAGCGCGCATTAATAAGAAAACCAGTTCTTAGGGAGGTATACTACTGAAGGGAATTTTAGGGTTCAGATAATCTGGGCGCACTGCCTCAGGTTAGACGTTCAAGTTTGAAAGAACATAGATGGTGATTGGGTGGTGCGTTAAGAGCAGACGGAAAATTACCCCTAACCGTCTAAGGAGTCAAAGACCAACACAATTGAACAGCTAAGCTCTCGCAACCACAAACAAAGTTTCACAATTCAGTTGATTGGTGATATGCAACACAAAAAATAACATAGAAGCAGATCCTTTGGTGTGAATCCTGTCCCAGCAGGATGGAGTTTTATTGGGTCCAGACTTGAGGAATAACAGTCAGCCGACACGTGTTTCGTCGTGTGCCGTTGAGTCAACACGACTCTTCAGGGCTTAGACTCAACCCTTACGATAGGGTTGAGTGAGGTCTGGGCCTTATAGCGGTGTACCACGTAGGTGAATTGGCGAGATGCTGTCACTGGGAGTAGTGGAATTCTAAGGAATTTGGTTGCAAAAGGATGGAATATCCTGTAGTCCAGAAAATAAAGTCACGTGCTAATAGACTAGTGACGTCTGTTTCTTGGTGGTGTCAGAGATTTCCTGGTGCAGGGCCTCTGAATCAAGTCATGTAAATTGCGAAGACCGGGAGGGGATCCATAAAGAAGAAAACCACGGAAGACGGGTGTGCTTCCTGGTTAGCGGTGAGCTATTGGTCGGTATCCCTCCTCCGTGTGTTCCCGGTGGCCGTCTGTCATGAGCGGACTTTTGCAACCAAATTCCTTAGAATTCCACTACTCCCAGTGACAGCATCTCGCCAATTCACCTACGTGGTACACCGCTATAAGGCCCAGACCTCACTCAACCCTATCGTAAGGGTTGAGTCTAAGCCCTGAAGAGTCGTGTTGACTCAACGGCACACGACGAAACACGTGTCGGCTGACTGTTATTCCTCAAGTCTGGACCCAATAAAACTCCATCCTGCTGGGACAGGATTCACACCAAAGGATCTGCTTCTATGTTATTTTTTGTGTTGCATATCACCAATCAACTGAATTGTGAAACTTTGTTTGTGGTTGCGAGAGCTTAGCTGTTCAGTTCTTAGGGAGGTATCTGGTCGTGTTTGAGGGGGCAAAGGTTTAATAAGGTCTATCAGACACCGCCAGCCATATTAGGATGGGGCAGGAAACATGATTTTCCACGGCGGCTTTTCTGCCATGGAAAAGCATGTGGTCTTTTGAGTTTGGGGGCCCGTTGTGGGCCTCCAGGGTGTCAGGGGTTGGGGGGTGCACATGGGGGGTACCTATGGTACCCCCCTGCATTTACATGAACAAAGCGGCAGGCACCGCAGAGTGCCTGCCGCTTGGTACATGTAAATGCAATACATGCATTTTTAACCTTGCGGTGGGTGCTGCTTCAAGCAGCACCCACCGCAAGGTTAAAGATACAGGATGTGACCGCCAGGGTGGCGGTAACATCCTAATTCAAACGGAGGGACCGCCGCTGCCCCTGCGGATGGTCCCTCCACCTCTGGGGTGGCGGACGGACGCAGGTCCGTCCGCCATCCTAATGGGCTCCTATGTTTGTATTTGTTGTCGAAGTACTCACTATAGAGGTCAAACTAGGAATGTTGATGTGTATTTAAAAAGTGGAAAAAAACAATGATAAGTGGGAGCAATTTGGTGCTTATTTGTTGGTGGAAGTCGTTTTGAGTTGGGTAGTTATCAACGTATTTATTAATATTGTTACAACAAATTAGAAGAGAACAAAAATGACAGCTAGAGTTGTACATAATATGCTAGAGTTGGTAGCTATTCCTCCAGAACTGGTAGATTTAAATATGTATGAGTTCATTCTTATTCAATCTGTGTACCCGTTTCTGGATATAGTTTGTATGGAGCCTAAAACAAGTAAGCTGCCTCCAATAGATTTACTAAAGAGGTTTGAAAGGATTGTGTATTTACCTTTAGATTTTAAGAAAAATATAGAAATTGTTGGTGTAGAGAGAGAGGAAAGTGAATCTGTAGTTATTCTAGTTAATGGTGTATCAACAAAGAGGAAAATATGACAAGAGTTAGTAGATGTCACCATACTTCAAAAGGCTACATTATATCTTGTACAAAACAATATTTGTTATAAAAATGTATATGTGGAAAAACAAGAAATCTCTTTAGAAGATGAAAGAAAAATTTCAACTGGCCAAATAGAAAAAGTGGACAACTCCAGGGGTGAAGAAATGTATGAACATTATAGTATACATCCTCTACATTCAAAAGAAGTGAAAGGAAACACTATTGAATTATTCCAAATGAAAAAAGTGAAGGGAACTCCCATGAGTGTATGGGAAAAAAGTTTAGAAGCTTGTTGTTTTTCACAGCTCTTCCCCACTGGAAAAAGTGGACAATATGATGAATGACCAGTACAGATTCCAGCTTCAGAATATCGTACAACAATATTGAACTCAGAAGATACAAGATTTCAACTGTGTATTTCATATTTATTTCATCTTCGGTTTGAAAGTGACTTGTCTGCCCTTTCATATGCAGCGAACCACATATTAAAAACCAGAGTTAATCTTACACATGTTTCTGCAGAGGAATGTTTTAACAAAGTTCATCAGAGAGACAATCATTTAGAACCTCAGTTAACTAATTTGATGGCGTGTCAACGTGGTACTAATAGGTATTGGTATCATCATCACAGAGAACTTAAATGTATGTTAAGAGTCTTAGGAACTGAGCTGAATATGCATGGGACGATTTACTTGAATTTCTATGACAAGCAAATTCAAATGTAAAAAACATTGAATTGAAGGCAGCTGGAAAACTGTGCTCCTTGGATTCTTGAAATGTGTGCAGATATTTTAATCAATCCAATTCAATTCAAAATATGCTTTATTCGATTTTAGTCATTAGAATCACGAAGGCAGACACATGAAACAGGTCATATTTATAAAAAAATTAAAAATCGAAGTACACTTATTACACAGATCAAACACATTTAGTACAATCAGATTAAAATTTAGGGATATACTTTTTTTAAACTGGGAAAGTCCACAGGAATCAATACAAACAACTCTATGTATTGGGAACTTTTAATAATTTAATCTTTTCCTAATTTTCAGTATACTCTTTAGAAAATCAGCTGTTACACCAGTAAATTCTGTATAGAAGCTATATATGTAAGAAGGCAGATTGGGATTGCCTCCATCCCCCCCTTTTTAATAAAAGGATAGTCCATCTTAATCTTTCTTTGTCATAGAATTTACAAAATAAAATCCCGTGGATGGTGGATTGTGTTGACAAATGATCGCATGGGCAATGGCAATGTTCCCTAGACCAATCATTCATCTCTGGATGGCTGGTTAGATGGCTGAAACTTCTTAAAAGAAACTTATAATATCCCGCCTGACAGCATAGGAGATACGGCTGAATATTATAAGTTATTGAAGTCCGTTAATGTTGGACAACCATACTCTTATACATCTACGAGGCAGCCCGAAGTGACTCAAGATGGGTCATACAGATTATTTTAAACTCCTTTCTAGAGATGGAGTTAATAGAATCTGTAAAAGTATATTAGTCATGCTGAAATAGATCAGTCATAAAATCCTTGACTTATTTCAACCAGGGGATCTTGCTTACATGATCTAGACTCATCGAATCCCTAACACTTTTTCTATTTAGACCCGTAAAACTAGAAGTCCAAATTCTGTGCCGAAGTAGCACCGGTTGAGCTTTAATAATGTTTCAAATATAAGTGATTCCCAACTCAGTGTGACAATAAAAAATTGGGGTAATGGCAGGCACTGCTAAAACAAATCTCAAGAATGCATTTTCCACACGTTATATAGAAGAAGAATCATAACAGCCCCAGACTCCTCCTGTAAAAATAGCAATGCTCATGCATTTTGCTTGGTATATCTTGAGAAGAATATCCGAGGGTCTTTTACCCATTTTTTAGGAAACATTGACGAGAGCCGTGGTAGACCTGCTCTTTACCGCCAGTCTCCCGGAGCCTGATTGTTCGAACAAGACACCCAGGTATGTAAAGGAATCAGTGGAAACTATTCTGCTTTCTCCTAATCAGAGACTACTATATTTTTGTCTCCCCCAGCCACAAGTCATTATGAAAGTTTTGTTGGCGTTCAGTTTTAGTCCTAGGTCTTTCATATAACTAGTATAAGAAACAAGGGCTTTCTGCAAACCTAACTGCGTATGAGCCATAAGCAGTACGTCGTCTGCATAGAGAAGGGAGACAATTGGTCGTTTGTTGATATATGGCGGGTCTCTTGCCCTGGCAAACAGATCCTGTTTTAGAGAGTTGGTATATAAAGAGAGCAGAAACTGTGGCAAGACACAGCCTTGTCTGACTCCCCTCTCCACTGTAAACAACGCAGTGCACTCCCCGTTAGTTCCATGTTGTACCTAGGCAGTAGCCCCTGGATACAATTGTCTTAAAAACCAAATCAAGACCTGATCGATTTTCAGGGCATCCAGAATAGCCCACAGTATACTATGTATGATGCAGTCAAAGGCAGCAGTGAGGTCAACAAATGCCATGTGAAATTTCCCTACCTTTGCCTGAGTGTACTTTCCAATTAAGATGCTAAGATTTAAATCCTGCTCATTTGTTTGTGAGCCCTGTCTAAAACCGTATTGGACATCACTTAAAATATTTTTCTCTTATGCCCATATCTGTAGTCTACCTAAAACTATTCTGCCCACAACCTTCATCAAAGAGTCTAATAAAGATATTGGTTCGCCTTTTTAAAAAAATCGGCACCATCTTGGATTCTGACCTAGTATCAATAAAATCCTTGTAGGGCTTGTGTGATCAAAGGGGACCATAATCAGGGGGTTGACTTAAACAAATCTATTGGCATCCTATCAAACCCATGGGCCTTGCCGCCTTTACTTGCGTCTAACGCCACAATAACTTCCTTGTGTGTAATTTGCAGTTTAATGGGTAAAAAAGCTGGCAGATCTCCCGACTGGCTATTCAGAGTATCTGTAGTGCCTTCTGTATTCTCTGATAATTTGCACACACCTGAAAAAAGTCTATCGAAGTTTTCTCATCTATTGTCGCAGCATCTGAGTTAACATAAAAAGGTGCGTTCACTGCCCACCAGAAACTTGAGCTATCCTTGCTTAGAGATGCTTCATGGAGGGCAGCCCAGGCTTGCTCTTTTAACTCTTTCTTTCTTACTTTTCTAGCCAGGTTGTACATCTTCCTACATTCACGGATTTCCTCCTGAGCTTTATCTGTCGTAGGGCTTCTTTTAAACATGAGTATGTTTTTGTACAATGTGGATCAAACCACCCATTGTTTGCGGACACGAGTGCCCTTCTTTTCTACTCTGTGCACATTTTGCACAGTTGTAGGGATTTGAGAGAATTCACTAAGGATGTTTTAATGAGTAGTGTTTTTACCCCAGACATACCAATATTGGATCGAATGCCTTTGATATATTTTGTTTACTTAGCTGGGCTGGGTCACAACTGGACCAACGTAGAGTATATCCATTTAGACAAGCAAGGGAGATGTTTTTGGTCCAAGCTAATTGCTCATTAGTATGTTTACCATCAGCAATAAGGAGAAGATTAATACTTAAGGGCAGATGATCGCTCAATGCATTTGAGAGGGTTTTGTAATCTGTAAAATACTTAGCGTTGCATTTGGGAACGAGAATGAAATGAATAGTTTATTGTAACCCCCTGCCTATAAAGGTATGATTAAAATCCACGCTCGGGGAACACAAACAGTTAACAAAATCCAAATCATTTGAAAACAGAACTTCATTTAACACCTCCCCCCTGTCAGTATTTTCGAAATGTGCAGATATTTTAATCATAGGTTTCAAGCTGTGATGTCTTTTATTTGCAATAAAAATAATCCACCTCTTGGAGAATTTATTGATTTCTTTTGGAGAATGGCGTACCAAGTCGGAGGTGCTCCTCATATACACATGCTATTATGGATCAAGAATGCACCTAAATTTGGAACCGATTCTGATGAAACAGGTTTGTCTTTCATTGAAGACTATGTTATCTGTGCCATTCAAAAAAAGGAGGAGAAAACAGCTTAAGACAAGTTTTACGGTTTCAAAGTCATCGATGTGGAAAATATTGTCGACGGAAATACACGTCAAAGGGAAAATATTATACAAAATGTCATTTTCGATTCCCACGTCCAGTAATTTTAAAAGGAAGAGTCAATAGTTGCATGTGAGCAGTAAGACATACTGTAACTCGAAAATCTCTGAATAATACTTACAACATAAAAAGAAATGAAGATTCAAAGTATATTAATGACTATAATCTAGTGATTTTCACAATGTGGAATGCAAACATGGATATCCAGTATGTTGCAGATATTTTGGTTGCTGTTACTCGCTACGTTACGTCATATATAACCAAATCTGAAAAGACAGAGTTAAAAGAAATGTGGGAAGCAATTTCACAAGAGAAAACTCTTAGAAACAGATTGTGCAGCTTTAGTTTGAAGATGCTTTCCTATCATGAGATTGGATCCTATGAATCATCGGATCGGTTGACCTCTGCAAGTTTATATTTAAATTCAAGAGGAATCATTTGGGTAAGTGTAGGTCTTGCTACAACACGAACTCGAGTATTGAACTCTCTACAAGAAAGCAAATACTTAGCTTTGAATGAACCAGAAAGTACAGATATTGTTAAAACTAATATGCTGGATACTTACTATCCCAAAAGGAGTCCACAACTGGAAAACATATGTCTCTATGAAGTCCTGCAATAGTACCGTTTTAAGAGAAATGTTATAAAAAATATGAATGAAGAAAAATATGCAGTAATTGGATGTGATGGATGTATGGTGAAACATTCCAAAGGAAATCTTATTAACCACAGCAAACTCAGTTGTGAAACTCCAGATAAAAGACAATTTTTCTATTCAGCATTTCTACAACTCTTCAAACCTTGGCGTAGTGAAATGGAATTTCTTGGAGATTTTGACTGTTTTGAAGATTCTGTTAATGCATGTAAAGATAGCATTCAATGCACAATTTTCCAACTTATCTACAAATGTTAAATGAAGAGATTGAACAAGAAACTATATTGCAACTGAAATAGTTAGAGACAGTTCTCAAGATAGTCAAAGTTCTGCTCCACTAGGTCAAGATCCACTAGGACAACCAGTTCTTGAAAATGAATCAGTAATAGCCATGAATGAAGTAGTAATGGCAATGCAACAAGCACAAAAGTATATTATTGATTTGGGAAACTTAAAAGAAAAACTACATATTGAACAAAAAGAAATATATCAGCAAGTGACACAACAGATACAGCATGGTTTACTGCATGGAAAAAAAAGAATGCTAATGCACATAATTTAAACCTATTCAAATGTATATCAGTGGCCAAGCTGGAACAGGAAAACATTTCTTAATTAAAGTTTTGACCAGTTATCTACACAAAACCACTGAATCACATTTATCTTGTGTTGCAACTGCTCCAACTGGGTTAGCAACACACAACATTAAAGGGATTACATTACATCGATTACTCACGCTACCAGTTGAACATGAAAATAAGATGGAACATTACAAGCTATCTGGAGAAGCTTGTTATGAAGTTTCAAGAGTACTCAATAAAATGGAACTTCTAACCATTGATCAGGTGAGCATGGTGTCAAACTTAATGCTTGGCTTTTTACATTTAAGAATGCAACAGATTTTAAAAACAGATTATGATGGTCTATTTGGAGGAAAAAATATAATTGTATTTGGCGACATACTACAACTTAAAACACTTGTCCATGAAGACACTAGGAAATCTTTGTGAAATATTGGAAATGTCAACATTTGGTCTCATTGTGAATATAAAGAATGTATTAAGAATATGCGACAAGCAAGTGATGAACATTATGGATACATTCTTCAAGATATAAGAATTGGTGTTTTGACAAAACATGGTAAAGAAAACATAGCACCTGAAATAATGTTAAAAAAAATTGGAGAAAAGAAGTCTATAGTTTGCCTAACGCTTAAAATGCAAGAGTGTTTTACATTCAATCAAGAACTATTCAAATTGGAAAAAACAACCAATAGTGGAAATGGAAGCTATTGATAAAATGGAACACAAAGGAGCTACTATTCTTCTCTCAGAGAAATTACAGTAAAAATTGAATTCTTTGGAAAAGTCTGTGTCTAAGACTGCAGGTTCAGAAAAGACTTTATGTATACGTGTAAACTGTCGGGTAAGTTTACGGCGTAATTTGAATGTAGAAGAAGGTTTAGTACATGGAGCAATGAGAAAAGTTATTGAATTTGTAAACAGAGATGGAATTGAATTTTTGAAGATTAAATATGATCAGATTGAAGAGGTAAAAGAGATTGGACCTTGTGCTGTTCGTGTTTTACTTGTAAAAGACTTGTATGTTCATAGAATATAGTTTCCTCTTTCTTTATCATATGCAGTAATCATTCAAAAATCTCAAGGTTTAAGTGTAGACAGTGCTTTGGTAAATATTGGAAGGACAGTGTTTAACGAGGGCATGGCATACGTTGCATTGTCTCGAGTAAGAACAATATATGGTTTGTAATTGATTGATTTGTATGAGAAAAGATTAGTGCTGATGCAAGTTATTTAAGAGAGTGCAATCAGTTAAGAAGACTTTATGCTCCTAACTTAGGTGAATATCCCACATATGATAAAAGTGTTGTGTGTCCAAAATGGAAATATGACAAACATTCTTCTGAGATTCCAAAAAAGAAAACAATTCAAGAGAATGATAAAGCTGCTAAGAAAATGAAAATGGACACTGTTGATGATATTGTAGGATACTACTTCGAAAATAGTTCAGGTATCAACTGCTATGCTAATATAATTGTGAATGTCGTCATTTATGTAGAAGATCTTCATTATGAAATTATGGAAAATCAAGAAAAAAAAATTCAGGTCTTTACTACATTATATTTGTCAAAAGTTGGTAACTGATAGAAGTAAAATCCATACTAAGCCTGGGCGGTAAATTCCGTTCCGCTCGCGGAATTTGTGAAATTTGGGTAATTTTGCATTCCGCAGGGAACGTGAGATTGCCCAAAATTCTGCATTCCGCGACTTCGCAAAACTTTTTGCTTGTTCGCGTACTCAAATGCGTGTTCACAAGATATTTAACCCCGAGCACGTAAACAGCGAATGCGCACTGTAAAAACGCATCGCTAACAAGCAATTCCACGTGTTCGCGGAACTTCTACGTGTTCGCGGGGATTTTTTACTGTTTTGCAGAGATTTGCGTAACGTGATTATGCAAATTCGGCCCACCCCTAATCCATACTGCTTCTGGCATTCGGCATCTTTTGGATATATGTACTGTTCCTTGAAAATTACATTGAATATACAACAAGATGCACATTAATTTCTTATGTTTATGCTTGGAGTATTGGAAGATGAAGGAATAGAAATTGAATATTTATTTGGACTAAATTACAGATCATAAATGTGAAGAGTGTTAATTTTCTTCTACCACTGAAATAGACAATGAACGATTCATATGCATGACAATACCAGATTGCAAATCAGTGTCTTTTAACAAATTAGTAAAAACAGCTAGTCAAGGTATGAAATACTCTCATTGTAAATAAGATATGTTGTCAACATTATATATAGAAAGATTCGGATAATATGTCATTTTAATGCTACAACATTGTAGAGCAAATGGAGAAAATTAGAAACCACAATTAAAAGTTTGGTGGCAAGTCAACTATCAATTTCAGGAAGAACTTTTAAAGCAGTGGTTATTATTTTCCATGATGGACCTACTACAACATCTGCACACTATACTATGTATTTAAAGGGTAATAAAGGATAGACACATAGCAATGATGGCCATTTGGAATAGGGTGCCTTTTGAATTACCAAATTTATATCCAATATTTATGTTGTCAAAGTTTTGAATACCTCATTCGGCCTATTGGGAGGATGTGAACATGAATTAACGAGTTTATTTTGGATATTTTCAATGCAAACGGATTTGGAAACATTATTCGGCCTAATTTGAAGATGTGAACAGTTAGTGTTTGGATTATTGTTTGTGCTAATTGATATTGCAGTTGGAAAATTGTGTTTGAAAGAAGTGGCTTATATGTTTGATCTTTATATTATTCTCAATGTAAATGAGAGTTTATTTTTCACAAAATGTAGTTAGCATTAATAAAAAACGTAATGTGGTTGAAGAATGTAATTTAGAAACTGAAGATATGTAAACAGATAGTTATACCTGTTCTAAATAGTCCTCAACACTCATTTTTTTTAACAATCTCATTGATTGTTTTTTCCTCCCGTTGTTTTATGATGATCTACAATAAAATCACTATGTATGGTGAAATTCAATAGACTCTGAGAACAGCAAAAAAGGGAAACTGAAAATGTTATGTAATTCTAAAATTATATTGTGATCTTATAACTAAATATTATATTCTATATTAGTTTTTCTTCTTTTTTACAGAAGGTAAGGGTGAAGTTTGAAAAGATTTTAAATTCAGATTACAAAACTACTGTGAAATAGTTTCACTGAGTTTTGTCTCTACATTAGTAAAAAAATGTAAGATAAAATAATGTAATGAGCATGATAATGTGAAATAAAGTTTGCAGCTGGTTTTACTACACTCATCCATTCCCTCAAACACTACCCATGCACGTATGTATACAGTTAGGCACTATAACCACACTCTTCCAATCACCCAGGCAATATCTATGCATTTCCCCAATCACCTAGCCAGTACCTATACACTTATATTATTCCCCAGACATTACTCTTGCACTTATGTAATCACCTAGCTATTTCCCATGCAGTCCTCCAATCACCCAGGCAGTACCAATGCATTTATAAAATCACCCAGGCACTACCTATGCATAACCCAGGAACTACTACTACAATCATGCAACTACCCAGACACTACTGTTGCACTCATGCGATCACCCAGGCACTAGCTATGCAGTATGCACTTATAGAATAAACTAGTCACTACTATTGCACTTCTGCAATCATCCTGTTACTATCCATGTACTCATTCAATTATCAAACCAGTAGTCATGCACTTATAAAATCACCCAGGTACCACCTATGCATTCTTCCAATCACCTAGACACTACCACTGCAGACATGCAACCACCCAGACATTACCCCCACACTCATGCAATCACTTAGGTATTACCTATGCACTCTCCAATGACCTACACATTACCCCTCACTCATGCAATCGCCTAGCTATTACCCATGCAGTCCTTCACTCAGGCGGCAGTACCCATGTACTTATAAAATCATCCAGGCACTACCTATGCACTCATACAATCACACAGTCGCTACTGATGCACTCCTCGATGCACCTAGGCAATACCTATGCACTCCTCCAATCAGCCATGTACTATCCATGTACTCCTTCAATCACCCAGGCACTACTCTTGCACTTGTCCAATAATTCAGGCACTACTGCTGTAATCATAAAATTACCTAGGTAATAACCATGTACTTATAAAATCACTCAGGCACTACCTCTACACACATGCAATTAGCTAGACATTATCCCTACACTTATGAAATTGCCCAGGCATTAGCTATGCACTCCTCTAATCCCCCAGACATTACCCTTGCACTCATGCAATCACCTAGCTATTTCCCATGCAGTCCTGCAATCACCCAGGCAGTACCCATGCACTTATAAAATCATCCAGGTACTTTATATGCACTCATGCATTAACCCAGGCACAACTTATAGACTTCTGCAATCACCCAGGAACTACCACTACACTCATGCAACCAACCAGCCATTACTTTTTCACTCATGCGATCACTTAGGCACTAGCTATGCACTCATAGAATAACCCAGGCAATACTCTTGTACTGCTGCAATCATCCTGGCACTATCCATGCATTCCTCCAATAATCTAGCCAGTAGCCATGCACTTAAAACATCACCCAGGCACTATTTCTACACTTTTCCAATAACTTAGGCGCTACCACTACACTCATGGAACCACTCAGACATTACTCTTACACTCATGCAAGCACCAAGGCACTAACTATGCACCTCTACAATGACCCAGACTTTACCCCGACATTCATGCAATCACATAGGTATTACCCATGCACACCTTCAATCACTCAGGCAGTACTCCTGCACTTATAAAATCATCCAGGCACTACATATGCACTTTTCTAATCACCCAGGCACTACCCCAGCTCTTATATAATCACCCAGGTACTACCATTGCATTCCTCCAATCACCCATGCACTACTCTTGTACTCATACAATTACCCAGACATTACTCATGCACTCGTCCAATCACCCAGACATTGCCCATGCACTCATGCAATCACCCAGACATTACCCATGTACTCATCCAAAGACCCTGACATTACCCCTGCATTCATGCAAACACCTAGGTATTACCCATGCACACCTTCAATCACTCAGGCAGTATCCATGCACCTATAAACTCACCCAGGCATTACACCTGCACTCATGCAATCACCCAGGCATTACCCCTGCAGTCATGCAATTACGCTGACATTACTCATGCACTCCTCCAAACACTCACACATTATTCCTGCATTCATGCAACCATCCAGGCATGAGCCAAGCACTCCTTCAATCACCCAGCCACTACCCATAGACTTATAAAATCATCAAGGCACTAACTATGCCCTCATGCAATCACCCAGGCAGTACTGCTGCACTCCTGTAATCACCTAGGTACTACCTTTACACTCATGAATAACCTAGATAGTACTGATGCACTCCACCATACACCTTGGCATTACCTATGCACTTCTCCAGTCACCCAGGCACTATCCGTACACTCCCCCAATCAGTGAGGCACTGCTGTTGCACTCCTCCAAACACCCAGGCACTATCGATGCATTCCTCCAATCATCCAGACAATGCCCCTATACTTATGCAATAACCCAGGCACTACCCATGCACACTTTCAATCACCCAGGCACAACCCATGCACTCTTGCAAACACCCAGGCATTGCGCATGCAGTCCTTCAATCAGTCAGGCACTATCTATGCACTCTTCTAATCATGCAGGCACTACTCCTGCACTCATGCACACATCCAGCCAGTACCCATGCACTCTTGCAATCACTCAGGCATTACTCATATCACTCAGGCAGTACACAAACACTTCTCCAATTACACAGGCACTACACATGCACTCAAGTAAGCATACATGTACTACCCATGCACTTCTCCATATATTACACTTGCCGCAATTCAGACAACACAGAGAAATGTGTCTTTTTTTAACCAAATAGGTGGTTTTAAAAAGAATCATTTTTTTCTTTTATAAGTTTTTTTTGTTTTTTAACTCTTTGTAGTATGTTTTGGGAGGTTTACCAAAAAAACTGAATAAACTGAGAAAATGTTCTCCAGCATTTTGTTTGCAATTAAAAAATCATTGCAAAAAAACAATTAACTACAGTGTTTTTTTGCTGCAAAAATAATAGCATCTACTGACTGCTCACCATAGCAAATAATTATTTTACATTTGTTGCAGCGTTGTTCAAGACCAGCAAACTCTGGTCTTATGTCAGGTCCTCTGCTTGATGATGAGGTGCTAGGTCCTGCAACCTCATCACCTTGCTGTGCTTGACCTTCCAGCTCACGTCTAAGTTCTTCTCGTGCTAGATGACGGGTGCATAGTTTGCAGATGCTTCAACATGGACGAAGTACCGCATGAGTATTTCTTCTTGTTGCCCCGAGATAAGATTCATTGACATGTAGTGAGGGCTGGGCCTTGTTTTCGCACAGTACTATGTTAGCCTAGGCTTATAAGAAGTTTAATGCCATTTTACCTTTTGCTGCTTTTTGCACACAACACTGCATATAGCTGTTGTAAGGTAGGCTGCGTGATTTATTTCACATGAGAATAGCTTCTTTTCAGCATCCCTAGACATACCTCGTGACCCTAGTCTGCACAGTGAGTGCTTAAGCCTCTAAGGTTATCATAGCAAGGTAGCAATTGTTCGGGCTGATCGGCTCACGTTTTACCCATAACATACATGCAGCTGCAGCCTACTGAGATTCTGAATACTTTAATATTGCACTGTAGGCATGATTTCAGGCACTTGGAAGAATTCTGTTTCCAGAGAGACAGGGAGCTTTTGCAGATCCTGATGTGATTCACTCCTGCTGGTCTTAGAGGTAAGGGGTCCCCCACACAAGCCTAAGAGACCTTCTATATTCGATAAAACATAGTTCCTAGCTAGGGAGCGTGATATAATAGGGTCTATAAGACCTGTTTTCACCATCATTATAATATGATTTCTCCTTTTGTGTTTTATGGAATTGTAACCATGCTGATCATATTATTTGTAATCATATGTCTGCTTGTGTTAGCAAAGATACTGCATCTTAGAGCATGTCGTTAAAATAAACATTTTAACCTTTTCTGTGTCTCTTTTACTCCTGTTGTGGGCTGGTATGAGAATAACAAACAAAAGAGTGTTCTTGATTCCCATCATTCCTGAGTATAACCTAAGTCGCATGTTCTGGGTTGTCTAATCATTGGTTCCTTTACTATAGGACTTATAGGACGAAGAGCTAATGTGACACTGATGCTAGTCGGCTAGGGGTTCTAGGTACTAATGTGAGTTTTTTGGTCCACCACAATTCACTGAGGTCCTGGGTCTCTGTGTACAGTTCTTTCTGAACAGAATCACTGCAACATGCGCACCTAACGTAGTGGTCTTATTTTGAGACTATCAAGTAGTGCTTATATCAGTCCACGACCCCCTCACTATTGTTTCCGGTTGACAGTGGTGACAGATAGACCTACCTATAGTTAAATAGGTCATTCATGCTTGATAATTTAAAGCGTTTTTTCATGAATTACTACCCAGTAGTGCTACATTACATTTGCATTGTTCTTGTTCTTTTCCGTGTCCTTATGGCTGACGTTGACATCCCACAGCATAGTAGGGTGGCCGTCCACAATCATTTGCAGATGTATGGCGTCACTGTAGATGGCTTGGCAGTTGTTTTTGTGGTGAGTGCAGAGGCAGCATACCCATTTGAGCTCTTCTACTCCTAGGTTACCTTTCCTGCCGTAGATGCATGTTCTGGATTGTTTCACGTTTACACTCCCACGGCCTTGCCTTTAAACTACGCCCCATATAGAACTCCCGGAGATCCCTATTAATGCTTGGCAGCATTGCGTTTGGATTAATGGCGCCCTTCCCCAATCTTTAAATGCGGTTCTTTTGGGCCCTTTGTCTATCCAGGGGCCACTTGGCCGGTTTTGGCCAGCTACACACTGCATCCGCGTTGTGACACAGTCAATTTTGAGGAGTTGCGTGTTGTCTATACCTCATTGGTTAGGGTGCACTAAGCTCTGGTACAAAATGTGACCCGCAACGTCCACGCGGGGGCACCTGGTGCTGCGGTGCATCTAGTTGGACCAGCCGGGATTAAAATGTATCCCGTCATGGTTAATTCTGTTATGGTATTTGGTTTTGAGACCTAGTCCAAGAATGTGGCTCTAATCAGTGTGATCAGGAAAAACCTTAAAGAAAAAACATTTCTTTCGTGAGTCCCCCTTACTCACCAGGGTTTCCCAACGGTGACATGCTTCATCGTTGGGGCCATCCCAGTTCTCTATGAACTGGGGCGTGCTACGACTTGCGGAATTACGTAGGAGCACTTTTAGCGGAAAGCTATGTGTGGTGCAGTGTGTGGTGGAGTGGTTAGAAAGTGATTAAAAATACCTTGCTAGTGGGCCTAAATAACTTTATTCTTGCTTCTAGGTTGGTATGTCTAAAAGGGGGGGTTGCACTGGGAAACCTGACTGTGATGAGTAGGAATTCAGTGTATGATCAACATGTTTCGAGCTTCCCCTAGCTCTTCATCAGGACCACACATGGACCAGCCCTGTGTTTGTCACTCCTAATAAACCTTAATAGGAAAAACAAAGATAGTGAAAAAATAAAGAAAATAGAGTAAACACTGCTACTAATAAAGCATGCGTAGTTAATACATACGATCACTAAGTCACGTTGTATATCTGTAATGGTAAAAATGTAGAGAATGCGTTAGTAAGCAAAACCCCCCCTCGCTCGAGTGGGGGTACACATTATATTCTTCTAGGCTGCAGTGTTCCATATGGGTGATTTGCTCCATAATGGTGCGTGCAGGCTTCCAAGGCAAACGTGGTTGTGCCTAGAAAGTTTTTAAAACATGCCTGCCAAATGTGCAGCATGAATTATTTACATATGTGAATAAACAGCTACACACAACTCAAGTGGTGACACACAAACGACACACAATCCACACACACAGGAAAAAACAGGGATTATTTGCCTATATTCAAATCTTTACTTTGTTATGTGCGAGGTTGTGCTTCATGGACTCGGGGGGGGGGGGCGGTGTCTCCCTATGAAACAATCATGCCAGAATGAGAAGGTGGGAGAGTTTAGCGCAAAACAATTAATGGAGGTTTAATGATTGAGGTCTGTATGAGCTCTCTTTGCGATGAAGGTACGTCTGACTCACGACCTTCTTAGTGAGACCTGTGGGAGCAAATTCACTTACTTCAATTTTGGGGACGCAACATCTGGGCACATAGACCTCTCCTGCCGGACCGCATCTTAGAGTGTCTCCAGCGAGGAGCTGGTTATAAGACTTCCGTGTTTGCTGTGTAATGGTGTGTGGCATCATCAGAACTGCATTGCGGGCTCGCAAGTTATAGTTAGCACAACTAACTATAACGGAGGAATTTCTATGGTTTTGTACAAGTGAAATGTTGAGCTAACTATAACACTCATGAAACCTATGGTTTTTTTCTGTGAATTGCAATGTTTTTTAATGGTAATTCCAACTATAACGTCTCTGATACTTATGGGTTTTTTCATTGAATTTCAAAAGTTTTTTAAATGCTAATTTCTAATTATACCATCTCTGAAACCTATGGTTTTTTCAGTGAATTTCAAAGGTTTTTTAAATGCTAATTTGTAAGTGCAATAGTAGTTATACCTTTTTTGTACTGAATTTCTACAGTTTTTTAACAGTTTATTTATAAATATTTTATTTATTAAACAACATTATATATTTTTCTTAAAATTGCAAAAAAATAAAAATAAATGTAAAACTGAAATATTTTTAATTGTTTAGTTTTTTTTGTATTTTAATATATTTATATAATTCAGTTTTGTAATTTTTTTTCAATTTTTTGGGGGGAGTTGTGCACCCAAAGCGTACATACCGCAGCGGGCTGCCTATTCTAGCTGCCATTTTGGAAAAGTCGTGAAGGATCGACATATGATGAGCGACAAGTGCGTGTTTTTTTTCTGTAACGTCATATACGTACAATGTTATGTGGTGTGCGCGACCAGTATGCCACCGGTCCGCGATTCCTGCTCCTGCGCATGCGTATTACGGTACACGACGCTTGCTCGGTGGCGGGCCTCACGTGACGTCATATAAGTGCTGGGGTGCGCTGGGTGCGCAACTTCCATGAAATTTTGTATGTTCTAAAATGATATGTAAGTGTCTTTAATATACATATTAGGACAAAATATTATCTAAGGTATTCATAAAAATAATATATTTCTACTTGTAATAAACATATTATTTTTCAATATATTTACGCGAAGTCGTGTCGGGTGCGCGCTTCGTGAGCGCACGGTGTGCAGATCTCATGTAACCTCCAAAAAAAAGATTTGATTGGTTCATAACATTTCCCACTGTAACTATTGAAGGACCCTACCCATTTTATTTATTCTGTTTGGAGCTGTTGATGAGAGACATCTCATCTTCTTCCAAAGCTGGTTTTGGAATATTTTTGGTGTTTTTAAAAAAATTGCATTGGAGAAATGTCATCTGGTTCACAAGCTCCTCATCATTCTTCAGATGAAGATATCTTGGAGGAACATCCACCCAAACAGAGGCCTGAATCAGTGATATGGAAATTTTTCACCTTTCCTGTTGGAGAAAAAAAGGTCAACGCAAGAAAAGTAACATGCTTGCTGTGTGACTTCAGCACCACCAGTAGACATTCAACCAGAATTTGCATTTCTGCAGCAGCACTGCACTAAGTGCAAAACCATCATCTTTTATGGTGAACAGTCAGTGGACACTATTTGTGCAGATCAACGGAAACACAAATGTTAATTTTGTTTTAAAAAAATTTGTTTTTGGAATGATGTTGAATTCCAAAAGCTAACTGTTTACTTAGTTCCTTTTTTGTTCAATTTTTAAAAACACCAAAAAAGTACCAAATTGTTAAAAACTACAAAATAAAATAGAAAACAAAAAACAGAAGAAAATAATTCGGAACCACCTTGTCTCGTTGAAAAAAAGAACTATAATTGCATGGTAATGTCTGAAAGTTTGGTTGAATGTATGTGTAGAGCATGATTGACTGAAAGAATGCATTAATACTGTATGGTAAATTTATAGGGGCAGATCAATGAGGAAGTGCTGCAGTGTGACACTGCAAGTCCTTTAGCTGCACCACGCTGCGGCACTTCTGAATCACAGGGATGTAACATATTGACATGAATATGTCGCAATTCTGTGCTCCCTCTGCACTAGCACACAAACTGCAGCCATGCAGTGACGCAGGCACCCTTGCACCATGGTGCAAGGATATCTGTGTCGTGGGGAGATTATTTTTGTGCAGGAAGGGACTACTTCCTGCACAAAAATAATTACTGAAGGCATTTTCCTCCTTCAATGTGTGCTGTGGAATGCAGCATACATTGAAAGAGGAAAACATGAGGAGAAATGAAAACATTTCTCCTTGTTGTGCCTTGCTACACCACCTCTAGGGTGGCGCACCATTCACCATGTATCTACAGATTTACACTTTCTCGTAAGTCTTGAGATGAGTTATTCCATGGGTGTTGTGTGGGAATTGACACAGCAACACCCATGGAATGCCCCTTCATTGCAAAGTGCTGCGTTTGAATGGGTCGTATTTTCAAGGAGAGGAAAAGCCACGAAGGGTGGCTTTTCCTCTCCTTGTAAATATGGAGGAGTCCCCGGCAACATCACTACGTTACAAAAAGTGACATACTGGTGGCGCAGGGGGCTTGTAATTCTGCCCCATAAGTGCTTAGGTATTGGCAGAGTGACACAATAAGAACATAGTGCTGAAAGGCTGATTGACAAACTGCATGAGACTGACAGGAGGTATCCTAGGCTGCATGAGCACTACTTCAGTATTTAGTAGAGTGTACCAATAGTATGTATCTGCTTAGAGGTTTGTAGGGATTGTGCACAGAATATTTTATGTGTACTTGTGTTGGTGCCTTATGTTTCACAAGAGTGATTAGATAAGGACATACTTCTGTCAGGATGATTGTAGGAGTGGACACAGACTCACAGTGTGATTCCAGACATGCATGACTATTACCTGGACTTTTGCAGGACTGACTCTGTACAAACAAGTATACACTCAATTGTTTAGTCAACAAGATTAGTGAATGATGTTAAATCACACGTCAAACTTGCCTACCTGGCAAATAGCTGCTGGATTCCTTAAAAGGGGTTTCTGCAAAACAAGGGACAAGAAAAGAAAACACCAAAATTCCTGCAAACCTTGTCTTTCTAAACAACTGTGCTCAAGTCCAAACTCTTTGAGGAGTGAGAGAGGGTACAGTGATTCAGCTTTTAAAATAACAAGTAACAATCAGCACCATATTAACATTAAACAATTAGTTATTAGGTATAATCCCAGAACTCCTTATGGACTGTCTGATTGATTGTCTTTGCCAATGCTTTTTGTTTAGCTTTTTAAAATAATCCTGAGTTCTGTTCTTTCCTCGAAAATTAAAAGTCTTTCCTCGAAAATTAAAAGTCAGCAACGCTTGATTGTCTTTTCTTAAGTCTTTTCTTGAACGTAGTAGAATTATAAATTGTGTTTACCAATGCTTGGTTGTCCGATCGGATGCCTGGTTACCTGATGTCTTTGTCTTTGTCTGTTTATTTCTGTAGCCGGAACGAAACTCGGGGGCTCCGCAGGAAGTGCGGGGAAGAACTTGACTGCTGGACTTCACCGGAAACTGCAGGGTGGAGAGCCGATGACGCTGAAGCAGTCTGGGACGGAGGCGCAAGACGGAATCACAGGAAGCCTCAGGTAAGGAGAAGGAAAGGGGAGGATTTCAGGAGGTACGGGGAAAAACAGGAAAATCTAGAAAGAATGAACGAGGAATGAAGAGAACTTCACTGGGCAGCTCAGCTCACTCAGGAACGTACGTGGTGAAACAATCAAACGAAGCAAAGCGTTTCTGAGACTGTGAGTCTGATATTTATAGCCTGGGTCTGGGCGTAGGCTGTTTTCCTCATGTGTAGAGAGTCGGCAGTTACCAACGTGAGAGCAAGAAAGTTCCAACGATTATAATATGCCCTAGCAACTCTAAAACAATCATTGGCTTAAGCAATACTAGAATGTGTACATTATAATAATACCCCAACAGGCATTGCTAGCAGTAAATGGATCACATTAATGAAATACAGTTCTTTCCAGATAATTTGTGGACGCAAATACAATATAGAGGATTAGTTTGCAATTGCCAAGGGGCACATGACAGTTCTACCCCCCAAAGGCATATTCGCAGGTCGCGGTTTGTCTGGGTTAAGTGCATGAAAAGACCTGACGAGTTGTGGTGCATGTACATTAAAAGACCTCTCTGATGAATCATATCCCTTCCAATCGATCAGATAATACAAACAACCTCTTACTCTTTTGGCATCTAGTATTTTTTTAACCATATTCAATATGGCTGAGATACCCGCCACCCCCTCTCAACACAATCCCCAAAAGGAAGGGAAACCGGAAACTGTTCTTAAAGTTTTTGGATGTGGGATGGAGTGACCATCCCGGCCGTATTTATTAAAACAAAAGATTAAAACATTAAACGTTTTCATGTTATGTACAATTTCATTATCACATTACGATGTTTGGCTAACCTTAACATAATCTCTAATACAGAGGTTCTCCTAGCCGAACTAGCATCCTACAAAACATTCTCTAAGAATACTGAAATTGTACATCCTAACGTTTAAGGGCCAACGGCAAGGTCATAACCGGTGTCAAGATCCCTAACCAGACTTACCCCTCCCACTTAGGAGGGGCGATGGCACAGGGGCTTACCACAAGTGCAACTACTAACAATTTCCCTTGACTTGACGGGGGCACTTAAGACTCGACGCCATTTAAAGGTCGTTCGAACACTTGTGTGTGGTATCTAGAAGGTATCGTTGACCTCTCCCCACCCCACACAACTTACCGCATCTGCCGTCGCAGATGACACTAGCCCCGGGAAATTCCCCAGGAGGGGGCTGTAACCCCTCCTACAAAGGAAGGGGCCTTGACCGCCTTTCCTTTACTTCCGGCGACCCGCCCTTAGACGGGACCGCCTCCCCACTGAGGGGCCAATGGCCACCTCTCCCGAGCGCTCCCATCCGTGTTGGGTGACGCCCACTCATAGGGATCTACCAATTAGTGCTCACCGATCATGACCTTACCGCCTACCAAAAATAAATACGACAGTTCTTCAACCTATGAAAACATTGGTCGCTACGACCGAAGGAACATGCTAAAAATGCAACATCACATCAAATCACTTTAATCATAACAACCTAAACGATATTCACCATCTTTATTAACTACAAACTGCTACTGTTATAGCCTGTAAACGAAACGGAAAAACAAACTTATCAATTCACTTTATTGCACAACAACTTTGCTGTCCTCAGGGGCTGGTGGGTGGGTCAAAATTGGCTCTTCGTTCCGTCCCGAGCTCACGTGTAGCGAGGAGGTGCAGCTTCGGAGCACAAGAACAAGAGGACGTCTTCTGGTCTTGCGCCTTCTTTTATCCGTCTTCAGGGCGGGCGAAAACCCGCCCCTGCCCGCCCCGGGGGCGTGGCTGGCTGCGTCGGTGTCTAGGCCAGCCCACTCTAGGGCGGGAAAAGGCGCGCCCCGGCTACGCCGCTTCGGGCATACCAGCCGAGACGCGCCTCCCGCCCAAAAATGGCTTCCCGGGGGGATCGAGGCACTCATCCATACGTTCGGGGGGACCGAGTGGTCGCCCCTTTCCATATGGCTGAGATACCCGCCACCCCCTCTCAACACAATCCCCAAAAGGAAGGGAAACCGGAAACTGTTCTTAAAGTTTTTGGATGTGGGATGGAGTGACCATCCCGGCCGTATTTATTAAAACAAAAGATTAAAACATTAAACGTTTTCATGTTATGTACAATTTCATTATCACATTACGATGTTTGGCTAACCTTAACATAATCTCTAATACAGAGGTTCTCCTAGCCGAACTAGCATCCTACAAAACATTCTCTAAGAATACTGAAATTGTACATCCTAACGTTTAAGGGCCAACGGCAAGGTCATAACCGGTGTCAAGATCCCTAACCAGACTTACCCCTCCCACTTAGGAGGGGCGATGGCACAGGGGCTTACCACAAGTGCAACTACTAACAATTTCCCTTGACTTGACGGGGGCACTTAAGACTCGACGCCATTTAAAGGTCGTTCGAACACTTGTGTGTGGTATCTAGAAGGTATCGTTGACCTCTCCCCACCCCACACAACTTACCGCATCTGCCGTCGCAGATGACACTAGCCCCGGGAAATTCCCCAGGAGGGGGCTGTAACCCCTCCTACAAAGGAAGGGGCCTTGACCGCCTTTCCTTTACTTCCGGCGACCCGCCCTTAGACGGGACCGCCTCCCCACTGAGGGGCCAATGGCCACCTCTCCCGAGCGCTCCCATCCGTGTTGGGTGACGCCCACTCATAGGGATCTACCAATTAGTGCTCACCGATCATGACCTTACCGCCACAGGTCCGGATAGTTGACCGGCTATCCGGACCCCCCACAAAACTCCTACCTAAAGGTCATGTTCCAAAGATTTTAACCAGGCTAGGAAGTCTCCTATGAGTAACTCATTCCCCGCCCTCGACAAATGCACACCATCCCCCAGATACATACTGTCATCATTAATACAATTATGCGAGATCGAATGCAATGCCTTGGAACGGAACAACCTACTCACTTTGTTATTCAATTTTCTAACCGAATGATTCAAAGCAGGGATCGAGATAGCCCCCCGCCACACTTTTCGTGGGATCATATGAGACCATGCGATTAGGCACCCCGGAACTCTCCTCGCTAACCAACTTACCGTGGAAAGCATAGCCTCCAGGAGAAGTCGTCTACCGGTGGTGACCAAATCATTGCCCCCCAAATGCACTATGACTATGGACGGCGGTGACCTCATCCGCTCTAACAAGCCCTCAAAAAATTCCTGAAACTGGTCAATACAGAGACCGCCCCTTCCGTAGAAGGACACTCTGTACCCGTATTCCTCAGGTACGTGAACCATGTCACCTGCTTTGAATACGTCTGCAGCCCGTCTCACGTATGAGTGGCCCACGACCCAAACCTCCTTCCTCACAGCCGGTGACGTGCGACCGCTGACCTGGTGTTGGGTCGACTGCTCAGTCTGCCCTGCCGCGTAGGCTTGCGCAACTGAAAACAAACAAAAACAAGAGGCGTGAGTACATGATTACAGTTTCACAACATGTGCAATCGCACGTACCTCTTATAACAATTGGAGGACCAGCGCCCCACACGTTTCACTTGTTCTACATTAAGACCTCTGGCTGTAGCTTCAGTGGCAGCCCCTATACGAAAGGAGTGGGTCCCAAATTCGCCCGGGTCCAAGCCCGCTGCAGCAATGGCCATTGCAAGCACCCGTTGAAACTGAAACCTCGTCAGCGGGGTGGCGTCTGCATGCCTCAACAATGTCCCTCCCCATGATGCCACCCTTCGTGCTAGGTAATCTTCTAAGCACTGTACCGGACACATGGATGAGTCGAGGTTCCTGCGGATGATCGTGCAGTCCCCTCTCCCATCTTGGTCAGTCTTGGACCTGAGAAAGGAGACAATCATCGCATCACCCCTGATCTGGACATGCTCCCTGCACAAGCCCCCCGTCACGTCCCGTTTGTTCCTTGCAACCAGCTCACTAACTCTCATAGCCCCGTGAAATGCCAGCGTAAATGCAGTCCGGAACAAACAGGTCTCGAACGGGGACGAGCATGTGTTCGGGAGCGTGACCAGTAACTGGGACAACCTGTCTAGACCTATCGGTCGTCGTACATCTACTCTGCGACCCTCTAGACGTTGCCACCCACGTAGCGCTTTTTGTACCGTGAAAGACGCTGTTGGGTCCAGGATGCCATGGGCCCTGGCAACAAAGGAAATGGCGGCACGATGCCTTTGGGCCGTAGCCACCGATTTCCCAGCCCTACGTAAGGACATCAGAAAAAGTACTACCAACTCCTCCTGACCCCAAAGTCCTCCTCTCTCTGCCCCCAAAAAGGCTAAATAGGCCTGGAACGCCCCTTCATATGCCTTCCTTGTCCTGGGTGCTAGACTCTCTCCCACGAGGTGACGAAGTTCGGGGCACCGAGAGACCAGAGAGCTTCGGGGAAGGGTGCCGGCTCCGGGTCCGCTGAAGGAAGGAAACCCGAGAAAGCCTGCATGTGAAAACGAGACAGTGCATCAGCAGCCTGATTCATCACCCCTGGGACATGTTTTGCTCTGAATACTACGTTCAGTTGCATACACAGTAAGACAATTTCTTTGAGGAGCCTCAAAATCAACTTACAACGGGCTGCCTGACTATTGATGCATTCTACCACGGTCATATTGTCGGACCAGAACACAACAGAATGATCTCTGAACCCTTCTGGCCAGGTTCTCAGGGCCACCAGAATGGGAAATAGTTCGAGGAAAGCGATGTTACTTGTCAGCCCCTTCTCGTGCCACCATAGGGGCCACTTTTGTGCCGACCATTTTGTGCCGAAGATGGCGCCAAAACCTACGCTTCCTGCTGAGTCTGTCCATAGCCCAAGCTCTTCAGAGGAGACGGCTGGCTTGTTCCAGACGACCCGGCCATTGAAGTCCGCCAAGAATGCTAACCAAATCCGCATGTCCTGGCGGACCTCGGCCGATAACCTTGTGCGATGATGACCCTCCTTTAAGCCAACCATCGCTTGGGCAATTGAGCGGGAAAAGGGGCGAGCCATTGGTATCACCCTCAAGGCAAAGTTCAACTTTCCCACTAACTGTTGCAACTGATGCAGTGTAACTTTGGATGCCTTTAAACATACTTGGAGGGCTGCCCTGAATTTCGACACTTTGCTAGCTGGTAAACGGAAGGACCCCTCCCTTGAGTCCAACTCGATCCCCAAAAACTCGAGGCAAGTCGTGGGACCCATAGTTTTACCTGGTGCCAATGGCACGCCAAGATGATCCATTAACACACAGAATTCAGCTAAGGCCCGGGCACATTCGGAAGTACCGGCGGGGCCAAGGAACAGAAAATCGTCAAGGTAGTGCATTACATTTCGGAAACCCGTTTTCTTAGTGAACACCCATTGCAGGAAAGTACTGAATTGCTCAAAGTAAGCACATGATATAGAGCATCCCATTGGCATACACCTATCCATGTAAAATGACCCCTGAAACCCGAATCCCAGAAGACGCTGATCGTCTGGGTGTACCGGAAGCAACCGGAACGCTGACTCGATATCAGATTTCGCCATCAACGTCCCGTGCCCCAGGCGATTCAAGATGGCTACCGCCTCATCAAAAGATGCGTATCGCACCGAACAAACTTCTGGCTCAATTGCGTCGTTCACCGAAAGACCATATGGAGAAGATAGATTATGAATCAAACGAAACTCACCCGGGTCCTTCTTGGGGACCACCCCTAACGGAGAACAAACGAAATCCGGTACCGGGGGCTCACTAAACGGGCCGGCGACCCGTCCCCGGCTAACCTCTTTCTGAATTTTTTCTTGCACTACAGATGCATGTTGTAAAACGGAAAGTTGATTTTTGCACATCCCTACACCCTGAAAGTCCCCTACCGGGATGCGGAAACCATGTGTAAAACCGTTCCGCAGCACCCCGGCAGAAGTGCGATCCGGGTATTCGCTGAGCCAGGGAATCATTGCCAAGGTATCAATCGGGGTTGGTAAAGGCGCCCCTCGGCCTAACTTAGACCTGTTTGGCGCCTCCCTTACCCCCATTCTCACTCGTTCTGGCTCTGCACGATGACTCAGGATGGGACGACCCACACGTACTACACTCATGTTTGAATTTACACGATCCCGGAGGCCTGGTACACTTCCCCTTGTTAAAATTAAAACAGAAACCCTTTCTCCCTGTATTGCCTGCGGGCCTCGACTGGTCGTCGGTGCTCGTACTTGGTCGAAAGGGCGTCCCCACATTTTGGCGGGAGTAATCAACAACAGTGCTCCCGACCAATGGCATTCTTAACATTCCCGATTCTTTCATCTTATCCCATGTTAAAGAATCGTAACAATCCCAAGTCAAACCCTTGTTATGTTCCTTTTCTTTCCTGAACAAATTGTCATAACAAAACCAATGGTTACCTTGATACGCTGTCGAGTAACCCATAATTCGTGATTGATAAACGGGAAACTCAGGAAGCAACTCGGGCCTACGTTCCCCCAAAATTGATGTGAAAATACCCCATGCATTGCCCCAGTTGCCAATGTTCTCATTTACCTTAAAGGCGGCCATCTTTGCGCGCCAAACACTCGGATGCATTAAGTCCTTCTGACTTTTTACATGTTCCACATCATAATGATCAACAAGCAGGGAAAAAATATTCACGTACTCCCCCGCCCAGATCTTTTCCTTTATAGCTAAAGGCACATGTTGTCCTAATCTCTCTCTACGAGAGGGTGCTGACTCGTCCCTTGCAATCGGCAATGGCCGCTTACCTGCACCGGACGCAGCTTCTGCCGCTTGCGGCTTGTCTATCCCCGCCAACGGCGTAGCCACTCTAGCTGCCTCTTTCTTCTCACGAAGCCCTTTTATCAGCGCCTGTGCTTCGGCAGCCGTGGCGCCATCACTACTATCCCCCAACCATGCTGCTAGCTGTGCTGCCAGCTCGGGGGGCATGTCTTCCTTGGATGTCGGGGTGACGACAACGGGGATTGGATTCCCCTCCATCGGTACTGGGGTCGGCGCCTCGAGCGGGGCAGAGGGAACCGGGACGGCCCCACCGGCTGGAACCTTTCTCGGCCTCTTAGGTCTCCCTCCAGCCGGCGGGGTGCCCGAACCCTCCTCCCCATCTCGCTCCGCCAACCGTTTCTTTATGTCGGACACTTCTTTGCAAAGGGCCCGCACCATCTGATCGGTCGTCATTCTTTTTGCGCCTTTCTTGGGCATCTCTCCGAGGAAGTATCTAGAAGACAAAGAAAAAGATCAAAACGCTCAAAATTGGCTCTTCGTTCCGTCCCGAGCTCACGTGTAGCGAGGAGGTGCAGCTTCGGAGCACAAGAACAAGAGGACGTCTTCTGGTCTTGCGCCTTCTTTTATCCGTCTTCAGGGCGGGCGAAAACCCGCCCCTGCCCGCCCCGGGGGCGTGGCTGGCTGCGTCGGTGTCTAGGCCAGCCCACTCTAGGGCGGGAAAAGGCGCGCCCCGGCTACGCCGCTTCGGGCATACCAGCCGAGACGCGCCTCCCGCCCAAAAATGGCTTCCCGGGGGGATCGAGGCACTCATCCATACGTTCGGGGGGACCGAGTGGTCGCCCCTTTCCATATGATCTCCTACTATCACTGGAGGAGGAGGGTTATCTGGCCGAGTTTTAGGATCATAGGGTTTTAACAGAGATTCGTGGAAAACTGGATGAATAGCATAGTCCTGGGGAAGACTAATTTTCACAGAAACTGGGTTTATAATTTTGTCAATTGGAAAAGGCCCAATGAACCTAGGTTTTAGTTTTGTAGGCCCTGTGATCTGGATGTTCTTAGTAGATAACCAAATTAAATCTCCAAGTTTGTACTGTGGGGATGGAATCCTGTGCTAATCCGCTGCTTCTTTCATTTTAATTTTATATTTCTATCTAGACTTTTTCTAACGTGATTTTGAAAATTTAAGAGGTTTTTTATTCTTTCAGCGACAGCTGGCATATTTTGAGATTTTTCTGGACAAACTATCGGAAGCATTCTGGGATGTTGGCCGGTGAGAAAATAAAAAGGCGAACATCCCAAGGCTGAATGTACTGTGTTGTTATAAGTGAATTCTACTAGATGCAAGGTGTTACCCCAGTTAGAAAATAAAGTTGTTGATAAACAACGCAGGCTTTGCTCTAGATATTGATTCACTTTCTCTGTTTGGCCGTCAGTTTGAGGGTGAAAGGCTGAGGATAAGGCTATCTGAATATCTAATTGGTTACAAAGTTGTCTCCAAAATTTAGAAAGGAATTGGGGACCCCTGTCAGAAATGATTTTGTGTGGAAGTCCATGAAGTATTACAACATTAGCCAGACAAATGGAACTAAACTCCACAGCGGATGGTAATTTAAGCAAGGGAACGAAATGACTCATTTTTGATAACAAATCTACAACTACTAAGATTTTAGTGAAACCATGAGATTTGGGCAAATCAGTAATAAAATCTAAACTAATTGTATGCCAGGGGAAGGGGGGAATGGCCATTGGTTGCAAAAGGCCCATAGGGGAAAAGTGTAGAGATTTTTGACGTGCGCACACAGGACAAGACCGAACATAGTTATGCACATCTACACTCAAATTCTTCCACCAAAAATGTCTTTGACATACATCAAGTGTTTTGTTAACTCCAGGATGAGCAGCTGTTGCTAAATCATGATTCCATTTCATAATCTGCTCTTTTAGCTCCTGATCAGGAATATATAGTTTATTCTTATGAAAGAAAAAAACATCATGAATTGACTTATGCTTTAATGAAAGCCAATGTTGTTGATTTAACTTTTCAGTTTGCTCCTTCAACAAAGACAAAAAGGTGTCTGTGGAAATGTCTGCACAAACTCTTTCAGTAGGAATGATACTTTGTAACTCTGGATTTTGATCTTTATCTTTATCACAAATTAAGCGCGAAAGTGTGTCTGATAACAATTGTTTTTCGCCTGGCTGGTAGGTAATTAAAAAATCAAATTCGCTAAAAAACTGCAACCAGCGCATTTGTCTAGGGGTTAAATGCCTTTACTGTGGAATAAAACTGTAGGTTAAGCAATACTAGAATGTGTACATTATAATAATACCCCAACAAACATTGCTAGCATTAAATGGATCACATTAATGAAATACAGTTCTTTCCTGATAATTTGTGGATGCAAATACAATATAGAGGATTAGTTTGCAATTGCCAAGGGGTCCATGACACTCAATGCCTGATTCATTCTGCAAGTGCATAGACAGTGAATAGGTTCCAAGAGTGCTAGATATTTATAGCAGGATACGTTTATAAGCACTTATGTTTCAGCAGAGGGATTAGATAAGAACCTGCTTCTGTCAGGATGATTGTAGGAGTGGACACAGACTCAAAGTGTGATTCCAGGCAAGCATGACTATTACCTGGACTTTTGCAGGACTTACTCAGTAGTCTGCAAGGGCTTAAGGCGGTGGTTCCCAAAGTGTGCGCCGCAGCACCCCTGTGCGCCGTGATGAGAAGCCAGGGGCGCCGCGCCGCCGCCGCCCAGGATGTGGCTCCTTTGTGCTGAACGTGATCCCAGCCCCTGCGCTCTGCATTTAAATGGCTCAATTAAGAGCTTGGTGCGGGTATGGAGAGTGCTGTGGACATTGCTGTATGGTTTGTTTCAGAGTATAAGCAGTAGTCTTTGTTCCTGAATGAACGTCCTAGCCTGTGTATTGTGTTTTTGTTGATGATAAATACAAGTTACACAAAGCTCTGGTGCTTTCCATTTTACTTTCCCTTTCGTGGAGTGTGGCGGCGTCTGTATATGGTTTCCTTCGGAGTTCCAGCCGGGTGCGTCTTGTGTCATAGATCGGAAATTCATTGTAGGCAGAAATAGCTTTGAACATGTTCTTGCGACTGACAGCACGGCAGAAAATAGAGTGGGAGAAAGCTGTCAAAAACAGTAAAGGTTGTGTTAATAATTATGTGATTTTTTTACATTGGGGCCAGTACACTTACTTCCAGTTTGGATATATCGAATAGAGGTGGACAGCCTCGAATAAGTGTGATAGGAAGTGTTCAAAGAAATAGATATTTGAAAATATAGCTTACAAATATTTCTTTGTGGCAAATACTTTTTGAGGGAAGGGTCCTCAATTGTTTTAATTCGCAAGGAAGCAGCATTACTGTGAGGTGTCAGAGCGCTTTACATAAGAACCAGTTGAGATGCATAAGGACTTAGGATTACATGCTTTACATAAAAGATACAGGCAGAAAAAAATTGCAAATGTACAAGTTATAAAGTCACACAGGGAAGAGATATAACCAGAAATAAAAATTTCAGATGTACAAGTAGTAAAGTCACACAAGGAAGAGACAAATATAAAAAATTGCAAATGTACAGGTTGTAAGGTCACTCAAGGAAGAGATACAAATGGATAAACTCTAAGAGTCACATAGGAATGGTAGAGAGTACAATGGTCTACTGCGCTGGTTCCCAAAGTTTGCGCCGCGACACCCTGGTGCACCGGTAAAAAAATGGTGGGGAGTCACGGCCAACTGCCAATTAGGTCAAGGAAGTCACAGGTCAAAAAAGTTTGGGAACCACTGGCTTAAGTGACAGCATGCATTGTGCACATTTCACTGTACCACTGCTTGTCTCAATGCCTGAGTCATTCTGCAAGTGCATAGACAGTGACTGGGTTCCTAGAGTGCTAGTAGTTGACAGCAGGATACGTTTATGAGAGCTTATGTTTCAGCAGAGTGATTAGATAAGGACATGCTTCTGTCAAGATAATAGTAGGAGTGGACACAGACTCACTTGGCTCCATGCCTGAGTCATTCTGCAAGTGCATAGACAGTGACTGGGTTCCTAGGGTGCTAGTAGTAGACAGCAAGATACGTTTATAAGCACTTATGTCTCAGCAGAGTGATTAGATAAGGACATGCTTCTGTCAGTATGATCGTAGGAGTGGACACAGACACACAGTGTGATTCCAGACAAGCATGACTATTACCGGGACATATGTAGGACTAATCAGTAGTCTGCAAGGGGTTAAAGGACTGCATACATTGTGCACATTTGACTGTAACAGTGCTTGTCTCAATGCCTGAGTCATTCTGCAAGTGCATAGACAGTGAATAGGTTCCTAGAGTGCTAGTAGTCGACAGCAAGATATGTTTATAAGGACTTATGTTTCAGCAGAGGGATTAGATAAGGACATACTTCTGTCAGGATGATTGTAGGAGTGGACATAGACTCGCAGAGTGATTCCAGACAAGCATGACAATTACCTGGACTTTTGCCGGACTGACTCAGTAGTCTGAAAGGGGTTAATGGACAGCATACATTGTGCACATTTGACTGCTGTAACACTGCTTGTCTCAATGCCTGAGTCATTCTGCAAGTGCATAGACAGTGAATAGGTTCCTACAGTGCTAGCAGTTGACAGCATGATACATTTATAAGCACTTATCTTTCAGCAGAATGATTAGATAAGGACAGGCTTCTGTCAGGATGATTGTAGAAGAGGAGAGAGCTGCTTTAGAGCCATAGACCAGGTCAGCAGAGCTGCTTTAGAGCCGGAGAACCAGGGCAGCAGAGCTGTTGTAGAGCCAGAGACCCAAGTCAGTAGAGCTGCTGTAGAGCCAGAGAACCAGGTCTGCAGAGCTGCTTTATAGCCATAGAACCAGGTCAGCAGAGCTGCTGTAAAGCCAGAAAAACAAGGTCAGCGAGCTGCTTTAGAGCCAGAGAACCAGGTCAGCAGAGTCATTGTAGAGTCAGAGAACCAGGTCAGCAGAGCTGCTCTAGAGCCTAAGAAGCAAGTCAGCAGAGCTGCTCTAGAACCAGAGACCCAGGTCAGCAGAGCTGCTCTATAGACCGAGAACCAGGTCAGCAGAGCGGCTGTAGAGCCGGAGAAACCAGGTCAGCAGAGCTGCTTTAGAGGGAGAGAACCAGGTCAGCAGAACTGCTTTAGAGCCAGAGAACCAGGTCAGCAGAGCTGCTCTAGAGCCAGAGAACTAGGCCAGCAGAGCGGTTTTAGATCCATACAACCAGGTCAGCAGCGCTGCTTTAGTGCCAGAGAACCAGGTCAGCAGAGCTGCTCTAGAGGCAGAGAACCAGGTCAGCCGAGCTGCTTTAGGGGGAGAGAACCAGGTCATCAGAGCTGCTGTAGAGCCAGAGAACCAGGCCAGCAGAGCTGCTCTAGAGCCAGAGAAACCAGGTCAGCAGAGCTACTTTAGAGGGAGAGAACCAGGTCAGCAGAGCTGCTTTAGAGCCAGAGAACCAGGTCAGCAGAGCTGCTCTAGCTGACACTGACTGACTGACACTGACTGACTGACACTGACTGATTGACACTGACTGACACTGATTGACTGACACTGACTGACTGACACTGACTGACACTGATTGACTGACACTGATTGACTGACACTGACTGACTGACACTGACTGACACTGATTGACTAACACTGACTGACACTGACTGATTGACTGACACTGACTGACAATGACTGACACGGATTGATTGACACTGACTGACACTGATTGACTGACACTGACCGACTGACTGACTGACACTGACTGACTGGCACTGACTGACTGACACTGACACTGACTGACTGACACTGACTGACTGACAATGACTAACACTGACTGACTACTCTCTACTACTCTACTACTCATGCTCTACTACTCTCTCTCTACTACTCACTCACTACTACTCACTCTCTACTACTTTCTACTACTCACTCACTACTACTCTACTACTCTCTACTACTCACTATCTACTACTCACTCTCTACTACTATCTCTCGACTACTCGCTCTCTACTACTCTCTACTACTCACTCTCTACTACTCACTCTCTACTACTCTCTACTACTCTATCTCTACTACTTACTCTCTACTACTCTACTGCTCTCTATGACTCTCTCTACTACTCACTCTCTACTATTCTATACTACTCACTCTACTACTCTCTACTACTCTTTACCACCCCCTCTCTGCTACTCTACTATTCACTCTCTACTACTCTGTCTCTACTACTCACTCTCTACTACTCACTCTCTACTACGCACTCTACTACTCTCTTTCACACACTCTCTACTACTCTACTACTCACTCTCTACTACTCTCTATCACTCACTTTCTACTACTCACTCTCTACTACTCACTACTACTCGCTCTCTACTACTCTCTACTACTCACTTTCCACTACTCACTCTCTACTACTCGCTCTCTACTACTCTTTACTACTCACTCTACTACTCACTCTCTACTACTCTACTATGCTCTACTACTCTCTCTACTACTCACTCTCTACTACTCACTCTATACTACACACCCTACTACTCACTCTCTTCTACTCTCTACTACTCACTCTACTACTCACTCTCTACTACTCTCTATGACTCACTCTCTACTACTCCACTACTGTCTACTACCCACTCTCTACTTCTGTACTAATCTCTACTTCTCTTGCTCTACTACTCACTCCCTACTACTCACTCTCTACTACTCTCTACTACTCAATCTTACTACTCTACTATTCTCTACTACTCTATCTCTACTACTTACTCTCTACTACTCTACTGCTCTCTACTACTCTCTCTACTACTCACTCTCTACTATTCTCTACTGCTCACTCTACTACTCTCTACTACTCTTTACCACTCCCTTTCTACTACTCTACTACTCACTCTCTACTACTCTCTACTACTCTCTCTCTCTCTACTACTCACTCTCTACTACTCTCTACCACTCACCCTCTACTACTCTCTACTACTCACTCTCTACTACTCACTCTCTCCTACTCACTCTACTACTCTCTTTCACGCACTCTCTACTACTCTACTACTCACTCTCTACTACTCTCTACTACTCTCTCTCTCTCTACTACTCACTCTCTACTACTCTCTACCACTCACCCTCTACTACTCTCTACTACTCACTCTCTCCTACTCACTCTACTGCTCTCTTTCACGCACTCTCTACTACTCTACTACTCACTCTCTACTACTCTCTACCACTCACTTTCTACTACCCACTCTCTACTACTCACTCTCTACTACTCACTCTCTACTACTCACTCACTACTACTCGCTCTCTACTACTCTCTACTACTCACTCTTCAGTACTCACTCTCTACTGCTCGCTCTCTACTACTCTTTACTACTCACTCTACTACTCAGTCTCTACTACTCTACTACTCTCTCTACTACTCACTCTCTACTAACCTCTACTACTCACTCTCTACTACTCACTCTCTTCTACTCTCTACTACTCACTATTACTCACTCTCTACTACTCTCTACGACTCACTCTCTACTACTCCACTACTCTCTACTACCCACTCTCTACTACTCACTCTCTACTTCTCTACTAATCTCTACTACTCACTCCCTACTACTCACTCTCTACTACTCTCTACTACTCTCTACTACTCACTCCCTACTACTCTCTCGCTATGCTCACTCTCTACTACTCACTCTCTAATACTCTCTACTACACATTCTCTACTACTCTCTCTCTACTACTCTTTATTACTTTCTACTGTTCACTCTTCCCTACTCACTCTACTACTCACTCTACTACTCACTCTCTACTACTCACTCACTACTACTCTCTACTACCCACTCTCTACTATTCTCTCTCTACTACTCACTCTCTACTACTCACTCTCTCCTACTCAGGCTTGACCACTCTACTACTCACTGTACTACTCACTCGGCTACTCACTCTCTACTACTTACTCTCTACTACTCTCTACTACTCACTCTCTACTACTCTCTCTATACTCACTCTCTACTACACACTCTCTACTACTCACTCTCACCTACTCTCTACTACTCTACTACTCTCTTCTACTTTCTCTACTGCTCACTCTCCACTACTCACTCTCTACTACTGTCTCTCTACTACTCACTCTCTACTACTCACTCTTTACTACTCTACTACTTTCTACTACTCTATCTACTACTCACTCTCTACTATTCTCTACTACTCACTCTACTACTCTCTGCTACTCTTTACCACTCACTCTCTACTACTCTACTACTCACTCTCTACTACTCTCTACTACTCTGTCTCTTCTACTCACTCTCTACTACTCACTCTCTACTACTCACTCTACTACTCTCTTTCACACACTCTCTACTACTCTACTACTCACTCTCTACTACTCTCTACCACTCACTTTCTACTACTCACTCTCTACTACTCACTCTCTACAACTCACTCTCTACTACTCACTCACTACTACTCGCTCTCTACTACTCTCTACTACTCACTCTCCACTACTCACTCTCTACTACTCACTCTCTACTACTCTTTACTACTCACTCTACTACTCACTCTCTACTACTCGACTATGCTCTACTACTCTCTCTACTACTCTCTACTACTCACTCTCTACTGCACACCCTACTACTCACTCTCTTCTACTCTCTACTACTCACTCTATTACTCACTCCCTACTACTCTCTACGACTCACTCTCTACTACTCCACTACTCTCTACTACCCACTCTCTACTACTCACTCTCTACTTCTCTACTAATCTCTACTACTCTTGCTCTACTACTCACTCCCTACTACTCACTCTCTACTACTCTCTACTACTCTCTACTACTTACTCTCTACTACTCACTCCCTACTACTCTCTCGCTATGCTCACTCTCTACTACTCACTCTCTACTACTCTCTACTACACATTCTCTACTACTCTCTCTCTACTACTCTCTATTACTTTCTACTGTTCACTCTTCTCTACTCACTCTACTACTCACTCTACTACACACTCTCTACTACTCACTCGCTACTACTCTCTACTACTCACTCTCTACTATTCTCTCTCTACTACTCACTCTCTACTACTCACTCTCTCCTACTCAGGCTCGACCACTCTACTACTCACTGTACTTCTCACTCGGCTACTCACTCTCTACTACTCACTCTCTACCACTCTCTCTATACTCACTCTCTACTACACATTCGCTACTACTCACTCTCACCTACTCTCTACTACTCTACTACTCTCTACTACTTTCTCTACGGCTCACTCTCCACTAATCACTCTCTACTACTGTCTCTCTACTACTCACTCTCTACTACTCACTCTTTACTACTCTACTGCTCTCTACTACTCTCTCTACTACTCACTCTCTACTATTCTCTACTACTCACTCTACTACTCTCTACTACTCTTTAACACTCACTCTACTACTCTACTACTCACTCTCTACTACTCTCTACTACTCTCTCTCTACTACTTACTCTCTACTACTCTCTACTACTCACCCTCTACTACTCTCTACTACTCACTCTCTTCTACTCACTCTCTACTTCTCACTCTCCACTACTCACTCTACTACTCTCTACTACTCTCTTTCACACACTCTCTACTACTCTACTACTCACTCTCTACTAATCTGTACTACTCACTCTCTACTACTCACTCACTACTACTCACTCTCTACTACTCACTCCCCACTACTCACTCTCTACTACTCGCTCTCTACTACTCTTTACTACTCACTCTCTACTACTCTACTACTCTCTACTACTCTCTCTCCTACTCACTCTCTTCTACTCTCTACTACTCACTCTACTACTCACTCTCTACTACTCTTTACTACTCACTCTCTACTACTCCACTATTCTCTACTACCCACTCTCTACTACTCACTCTTTACTACTCACTCTCTCCTACTCAGGCTCTACTACTCTCTACTACTCACTGTACTGCTCACTCTACTACTCACTCTCTACTACTTACTCTCTACTACTCAATCTCAACTACTCTCTCTATGCTCACTCTCTACTACACACTCTCCACTACTTTATACTACTCACTCTCTACTACTCTCTCTCTACTACTCTCTGCTACTCACTCTTCTCTACTCACTCTACTAATCACTCTCTACTATTGACTCTCTATTGCTCTCTACTACTCTCCCTATACTACTCTCTACTACTCACTCTACTACTTACTCTCTACTACTCTCTCTCTCTGCTACTTACTCTCTACTACTCACTCTCTACTACTCACTCTCTCCTACTCGCTCTCTGCTATTCTCTCCTACTCACTCTCTACTACTCTCTACTACTCAGTCTCTACTACTCACTTTCTGCTACTCTCTCTTCTACTTTCAACTACTCTCTAGTACTCTCTACTACTCACTCTCTACTCTCTATTACTCACTCTCTAATCTCTGCCTCTCTACCTCTCTCTCTACTACTCTCTACCTCTCTACCTCTACCTCAACACCTCAACACCTCTAGCATCTCTACCTCTCTCTACCTCTCTCTCTACACACACATTAGCACATATATATGCATATATATGCATTTATATATATATATATATGTATGTGTATATATATATACATACATATATAAACATTTATATAATCTGCATATCTACATAAATACAAATATAAATGCTTGCATACATATACATATATGCATACATATGCATGTTATGTACATGAAAGTTTGAAAAATACTAATAAAAGCAAAGCTAAAAAGCCACCTAATTAAAAACAGAATTGCTTTAACTTAAACGAGGACGAGACACATTGCATTTTCAATGCTTGTTTACTTTGGTTCCATCAAGAGGGCATTCAGATGTGTCACACATTATCCATACATTCTGAATGTTAGCACTCTAGTTGCTCATTAGATCACTCTAGTAAAGCTACTGCTCACCAGGGAAGTCTGCTGCTGGTATTCAAATTGCATATGTCAGTCTGCATGTTAGAATTTTTTAATGAAATAGAAGAGTATTTGGGAAGTCAAAATGTGCCCTAATTTTTCTTTCTGCAGCAGTAATATTAATTTCTATGGCAAAATGAAGCCCCTCATGTTGTTCCTTTGCAAATTAAATGTTTTAAGTGTTACCACTTATTCCAATCAAGATGGCTTCAGGTGTTCCATACTTTTGTCATAAGTAAGGCTGTAGCGCTGTAGTTGTTCTTTAGAACACTCTGGGACATTCTGTCATTGGGCTATACTTGGGCTACATTTGGGTGATATTTGTGCTACGTTTGGGCTCGTTTGTCTATGGCGGCCATCTTGGGAGACTTATTTGTCATGAAGTTTCCTAATTTCCTCATTTACTACAGTCCCCTCAGTAGGAAATACTTTCAGTGTTTTACTTTGGGTCCATCAAGAAGGCATTCAGATATGTCACACAGTTGCCATGAATTATGAATGTTAGCACTCTAGTTGCTTATTAGATCACTGCAGTAAAGCTACTGCTCACCAGGGAAGTCTGCTGCTGGTATTGAAAGTACATGTTTCAGTCTGCATGTCAGATTTTTTTTAATGAAATTGAAGAGGATTCGAGAAGTCACTCAAAATGTGCCCTAATTTTTCTTTCTGCAGCACTAATCATACTTTTCATGGCAAAATGAACCCCCTCATTTTGTTCCTTTTTAAATTAAATGTTTTAAGAGTTACCACTTTATTCCAATCAAGATGGCTTCAGGTGTGCTATACTTTTGTCATAAGTGAGGCTGTTAGCACTCTAGTTGTTCTTTAGAACACTTTGGGAAGCTGCAGTAGAACAGAAAGGAATCAACAGATAGTCTCTGCCCTTGTTGGATGTACATGTTTTACTGAGAATGTCAGACTTCTTTCTCACATGACTGAGAAAGATAATGTGAATTTACAGAAAATATGCTCTCAGTTTAGCTTATAAATCATGTTAAAAACCTCTGTGGGAAAAGCATGACAAAATAGTTTTCTCTCAAACATTATTCATGATATCCCAGCAGAAGCCTTTTCACATGGTAAAATCACCATAGAACACATCATAATTCCTAAAATGAGTATAGTACCATCAACAAATGATTTATAATGTAACTAAAGTCGTAAAACCTTCTATTAACTGCAATGCTTTTTAATGAGGTGCTATCATGTATATTGGTCCCAAGATGGCTGCCAACACTTCATGGATGAAGTGCTGACAGCCAATCAGATCTCACGATGAGATAAGTAGTTAGGCTCCGCCCAGATATATATTTACTTTTTTCCTTTAATATCTAAAAAACTACTGAATGGATTTGCATCATTTAACCAAAAGGCACGATTCCAAGGGTTACATTTTGCCAAATTTGGTGTAATTCCGTTCAGCAGTTCGGGCTGTAGCTGCGGCTAGAGGTTCCTACGATAAATTGCATGGGGAAAACATGTTTTGGGACCACCCTTTTTTCCCAGCCCCCGCTTGACGAATCAACCAGAGACTTTCAGGATAGGAGCCGACCGGAGCACCCCACCCGCTTTGAAAATTTCGTGAAGATTCGTCGACCGGCATCAAAATTATTCCAAATGGAATGTTGCAATTTTCCTATGGAAAATAGGTCCTATTATCACTGTCTACTGGCGACTGCCAGTAGGTAATAAATATATATTATATATAGGTGAATAAGTGGGTGTGTGAAAATCTGTATGAGTGAGTTAGTGGCTGCATGAGTGGCTGTATTGGCAAGTGAGTGGGTGTGTAAGTGGGTATAAGGGTGAGTGAGTGGCTGAGTGATCAGCTGTATTGGTGGATATGTGGGTGTTTAAGTGGCTATATGGGTGACTGAGTGGCTGTGCGATTGGCTGTATGTGTTACTTACTGGGTGTCTAAATGCTGGTATGGGAGAGTGAGTGATTCTTTGAATGGTTGTTTGTTTAATGTAGTGGGTGTGTGAGTGGCTGTGTTTGAGGGTGAGTTTCTGTGTGAGTGGCTGCATAGGTGAGTTTGTGTTGGTGTGAGGGCTTGTATAGATGTGTAAATTGGTATAACAATGTTTATGTGGGTATGTGAGTGTGTACATGAGTTGTTTTAAGGGTGAGTGAGTAGTTGTGTTGAAAGGCTGTATGGGTAGTCGAGGTGTGGGTGGATGTATGGGTGAATAAGTGGGTTGGTGAGTAGCTGAATGGGTGAGTGAGTAGCTGTGTGAGTGACTGTATAGATGACTGAGTGGCTGTGTGAGTAGGGCTATGGGTAAGTGAGTGGCTGTGTGGGTAGATATATGAGTGATTTGTGGGTGTGTGAGTGGTTCTATGGATAATGTCATCAGTGATGTCATTTGAGATATAATCAGTGATATCATCAGTGATGTCACTGACATGTCATGAGTGATGTAATATGTGAGGTCATAAGCAGTGTATTGAGGGGGCAAGAGTTCAAGTTAGATAACTAAAACTGCTGAATTTCTCTGACTTTGTATGAGTGAAGCCTGAGCCTAACTATAATGTCTCTCTAACCTTTGCTTTTTTCATTGTGGTGTGTGTATGCATATAAATATAAATATATATATATATATACGTATATACATATATATACGCATATACATATATATATATATATATATATATATATATATATATATATATATATATATATATATATATATATATATATATATATATATATATATATATATATATATATAATATCCACAAAGCATCTCCATTTTACCGGGGGTCCTGCAGGGCGAGCTCTCAAAACCGGGAATGGAGATCCTGGAAACACAGTACTTCCTCTAATTCAAACAGAGCCCAGCACCGACTGATTGACAGGTTTGACTTTTTATTTGTAATGGAAAGCGGAGTGGGAATTCGTTTGATGTTTTCGCGCCGGCCAGAGGCGCGTGGGAGGTCCCGTTCCGTCAAAGGGCCGGAGCTTCACTGGCACCCGCTGCGTGCAGCCTTCGTTTGCTTCAAGTTATTGAAACAGACTCCAGCCCGCCTCGAAGTAAATGCCTTGACCTTGGCCTGTGCGTGATGCAGCTTGTTAGCGACATGGAGACGGGTTCACTGCAACTCCGTTTCGAGGTCCAGGAAACGCACACATACGACAAGGATGGAACGTTGAAGGGGACCAGAGGAGGACAGGCGATTAATTTTTTGCCAAAGACTCGTGATTTTACACCCCGCACCGTCCCAGCTCAATGCCCCATACAGATGGGGGGGATTCCATTCAGCCACCGCCTAACAACACTCACCCAAGCCTACAGCATTCTGGGAGCTGTAGTTGTGGCAGAACTACAGTGGGTTGGCACACATGTGACCTGAAGGTCAACGGACTTCCGCCAATGGCAGTGACTCTGGACAGTGATAAGTGGGGGTAGAGCTAACCTCGGCAACACAGCAAGCATCTGAGGAAGGCCTTAACGGCCGAAATGCATTATGCACACGCTGCTCATTTTTTAATTAAAGATCCTCCAACGGTATCCCCTGAGTGGCCTCTACCTGTTCTTTGCGGAGTGGGAATTCGTTTGATGTTTTCGCGCCGGCCAGAGGCGCGTGGGAGGTCCCGTTCCTTCAAGGGGCCGGAGCTTCACTGGCACCCGCTGCGTGCAGCCTTCGTTTGCTTCAAGTTATTGAAACAGACTCCAGCCCGCCTCAAAGTAAATGCCTTGACCTTGGCCTCTGCGTGATGCAGCTTGTCAGCGACATGGAGACGGGTTCACTGCAACTCCGTTTCGAGGTCCAGGAAACGGCACACATACGACGAGGATGGAACGTTGAAGGGGACCAGAGGAGGACCGGCGATTAATTTTTTGCCAAAGACTCGTGATTTTACACCCCGCACCGTCCCAGCTCAATGCCCCATACAGATGGGGGGGATTCCATTCAGCCACCGCCTAACAACACTCACCCAAGCCTACAGCATTCTGGGAGCTGTAGTTGTGGCAGAACTACAGTGGGTTGGCACACATGTGACCTGAAGGTCAACGGACTTCCGCCAATGGCAGTGACTCTGGACAGTGATAAGTGGGGGTAGAGCTAACCTCGGCAACACAGCAAGCATCTGAGGAAGGCCTTAACGGCCGAAATGCATTATGCACACGCTGCTCATTTTTTAATTAAAGATCCTCCAACGGTATCCCCTGAGTGGCCTCTACCTGTTCTTTGCGGAGTGGGAATTCGTTTGATGTTTTCGCGCCGGCCAGAGGCGCGTGGGAGGTCCCGTTCCTTCAAGGGGCCGGAGCTTCACTGGCACCCGCTGCGTGCAGCCTTCGTTTGCTTCAAGTTATTGAAACAGACTCCAGCCCGCCTCGAAGTAAATGCCTTGACCTTGGCCTCTGCATGATGCAGCTTGTCAGCGACATGGAGACGGGTTCACTGCAACTCCGTTTCGAGGTCCAGGAAACGGCACACATACGACGAGGATGGAACGTTGAAGGGGACCAGAGGAGGACCGGCGATTAATTTTTTGCCAAAGACTCGTGATTTTACACCCCGCACCGTCCCAGCTCAATGCCCCATACAGATGGGGGGGATTCCATTCAGCCACCGCCTAACACCACTCACCCAAGCCTACAGCATTCTGGGAGCTGTAGTTGTGGCAGAACTACAGTGGGTTGGCACACATGTGACCTGAAGGTCAACGGACTTCCGCCAATGGCAGTGACTCTGGACAGTGATAAGTGGGGGTAGAGCTAACCTCGGCAACACAGCAAGCATCTGAGGAAGGCCTTAACGGCCGAAATGCATTATGCACACGCTGTTCATTTTTTAATTAAAGATCCTCCAACGGTATCCCCTGAGTGGCCTCTACCTGTTCTTTGCGGAGTGGGAATTCGTTTGATATATATATATATACATATATATATACATATATATATATATATATATATATATATATATATATATATATATATATATATATATATATATATATATATATATATATATATGTATTATCTACTGGCGGACTTGAGTAGGTAGTTATAGTTAGGACCTAGAGGCATATTACCTACAAACAGCGATATTTATCGCTAAGTAGGGTTAGCTGCAAAATTATTATCGCCGCACTTCACCAATTTTTATCGCTGAGATAACTTGCTATTAGCAAGGTTTATCTCAAGAGCGATAAAAAATCAGGCGAAATGCTTGAATATCGCTGACAATACAGCGTGAAACAGCTCTTAGCCATGTTATCCACCTCCCATTGGATAACATGGCTAAGAACTGGTATTAGAAGGCATTAGCTTTTGGAGATATTTGCGCTTAGCGTGAATATTTCCATCGCTTCGCCTTTGTAGGTAATAGGCGATAGCGATGTTAGCGACTGCTTTCAGTCGCTAACATTTTGGCACGCCCACTTTGCATGTCATTAGCGATAATTATCGCTGACATGCAAAGCGGGCCCCAAAATGCTCGCTATCGCCTGCAAGCTGTCGCTAACTGATGTTAGAGACAGCTTGGTAATTGGGCGATGACATTTTCACCGCTTTAGCGGGAAAAAGTCCCGCTAAAGCGGCGAAAAGGCCCTTGGTAATATGCCCCCTAGTTTCCATAGGAAATCCGCAACATTCTATTTGGAATAACTTGGTGCCTGTCAATGAATCTTTGCGAAATTCTCCAAGATGATGGCCTGCTCCCCTCCACTCCTTCCCTGAATGTTTGGGGGTGATACGTCAAGCGGGGCCAGAGGAAAAAGTGGGGTCCCAAAACGTGTTTTTCCCATGCAATTTTCCATAGGGACCTTTAAGACGGGCTACAGCCCGAACTGCTGAACGGAATTGCACCAAATTTGGCAGAGAGGTAGAGTTTGGTTCGCAGATGATGCTTTTTGTTTAATGGTGTAAATCCGTGCAGTAGTTCATGAGAAAATCAAAAGTAAAATCATAGATATATTTATGGACAAAATACCATCCAAGTATTTTACGGGTACCCATAGGAGCACGAGCTGCATGCTAATTGGCTGTCAACTGTGTGTCAACACTCCAAACAAGGAAGTGTTGGCAGCCATTTTGTGTCTCAATAGAACCTAGGCACAAGAAAACTGAAAAATAAGTGCGCTAAAGACGCAAAGGGGGCAGGGTAGGTACATCCTGACCCCATAAGCCTGCTCAGGGGGTCCCACAAGGACCCCCAAGGCCCCAATATTTTTTTTCTTTTTTTTTAAATCACAGGATGGGCGTAGGATACGTGTATGGCGTGAAAAAGAAAACCCGAAGCCTGCTTTAGTGATAATTAGCGACCGAGGGGGTCAAGTCCCAGGGCTTCAAAATATTAATTGAGGGGGGCTCTGAGCCCCCTCCGGCCTCAGGTACCACCACACCGCCGAGGCTTTAAAATATTAATTGAGAGGGGGCTCTGAGGACTGCCACCTTTGGGTTTTTTGAAAGTGTTGGAGGGGGCCACGGTGGCCCACCTCCTGGAGCCCAAGGTGGCCCAGGGGACCGCCACCCCCAAGGGCCGGCTCCCGTACTGTCTCTGGGTGCCTACTCCTGGGTTTGTAGGGGGTCTCCTACTCACACTTGTAACCAAGCTGTAAGAAAGTGGCTCTAATATATACTGGACCAAAGAGAGGTACTATGTGTATAGAGTCTACAATCTCCAGAGGTATAACAGAGGTTAAAGTCAGATCTGACTTTACTCTCTAAAGTGGTAGCTTGGTCGAGCAGTAAGGCAGTATCAGAGGACAGTGTAAAGCATTTGTTGTACACACTCAGTTAGCAAAAAGTTTCACACACTCAAGAACTGAACTCCAGGCCAATTGTTTTTATATCAAAATACATAGTCGTTTTCTTTTTAGAACCAACAGGTATAAAAATATACTTTTCTCAATATGAGTGACTTCAGGTAGTTACTTTGCAGAAAGGCAATACACTTTGTAAGCACAATAGTTACAGTGGTTGCAATGGACAACACAATTCTAAACACAATTTAACTTTGAGTTCCATGGGTTTTTCTACATTGAACTGAAATTACTTCATATTTCACCATATTAATTCACCACTAATCCTTTGTAGGCTTCCTGAATAGCGTGCGTCAACAAGCGCTATATAAATACAAACTTTTTTCCTCCTCTATCCTTCTGCTATCATTCCAAATCCAAATAACTGATTAACGTATCCACCACTTAAAATGTACTTGCATGTTTCACTATACTATTTCAACACTAATCCTCTATGGGTCCCGGAGTAGCATGCTACTTGCCGAAAAAGCGCTTCGAAGGCTTGTCAGGGGTAGTAAACGCTATATAAATGCAATTACAATACAATACAATACCCCTGGGACACTGCTGTTTGCAATGACAGGGTGGGAGCGTTGCGGCTACCACCCTGTCATTGCAAACTGCTTTTCTATTTGGAAGAGAGAGCTGGTTAAACTGCTCTCTCTTTCAAATAGGAAAGCAGATTGGTTTTCATCAGGGGGAGGGTTCTGAAGGACGCAGGGAGCCTGGTGGGACCGTGGGGGTATTGGGGCTCCAGCTATGGTCCCCAACATTTTATGTAAACCCTGGGGTCCCCGGGGATAATAAAGGTCTCCGGGGATAATAAAGATAAGTGATTGGGGCTATTTTTTTATGGTAAAATGGTACGCTCTCCAAAGCTTCTGGGACCACCAATGCCCGGGGCTTTATGTATAGTGGCAGGGACGATTTTGTAGTGTCCCGGGGGGCCCATCCCGCCATCCTATAGCAAGGAAATATGTTTTCTCTTTCAAAATTTAAATTAGATTGCTTTTGCAGATGGGGAGCTGCATGTTAGTAATTCCTGCTGTGGAAGGGAATGGCGTCTCTCAAAAGCATAGAAGTTGTGCACCAAAGGTGCTGCAGACGTGCACCCTACAGATTATAAGTCGTGCATCCAGGGCGTGTACAACAGGGGGCCGCACTGAGCTGGGTGCGCAACTTTTACTTTGTCCGTTAAAAAATAGCCCCTATCAGAACTTTCTAATATTCTTGAGGATCGTATCTCCCGGGTCTTCTAAAAAAACGTTGGAAACCATGAGGGGAGCCACTATGCCCCCACGGTCCGGCCGGCTTTCTGCGTTCTTCGGGAGCCGGCATTGCTTTTACTCCTGGGGATATGCTAACTTGCATGTGGAAATGCAATCTTGTTTTGATTTTGAAAGTAAGAACATATTTCACTGCTCTGTCTTTCAAAATGCAAACTAAGGGCCATATTATCAAGAAAGGGCGATACATTATCGTCAGTTTTATCGGCAGGAAACTGCCAGAACACCAGAACCTGGGCATCTATGGGAATTCACAAGGGCATATTATCAAGCCCATTATCGCCACTTTAGCAGCAGTTTCCTGCCGATAAAATCGGTGCTAATATATTGCCCTTTCTTGATAGTATGGCCTCAAGTTTGCTATGGAATGCGGGGAGGCGGAATACCTCCGTCTTCTTAAACAGCAGTGTCCCCGGGGTAGGCACCCCCAGACACTGGAGGATCCGGCTCTGGGTAATGTATTTGTTTAACTTCCACTGTAAGGAGGTGTCTGTGCGCTGTTTTTCTTCCAAAGTAGTATATCACATACACTCCCACTGCATAGCGGTGAGTTCTCAATATTGCATGGCAGATTTACAAGCCCCCTGTGCCACCAGTACGTCACTTTTTGTGACGTACTGGTGGCGCAGGGGACTCCTGTATATTTACAAGGAGAGGAAAAGGCACCCTGAGTGACTTTTCCTCTCCTTGTAAATATGGCCCCTTCTCACGCAGCACTTTGCGGTGAAGGGGGTTTCATGGATGTTGCTGTGCGTGTTCCCATGCAACACCCATGGAACAAGACACATCTTCAGATTTACTAGAAATTGTAAATCTCGAGATGCGTCTGAATACTACGCCACCATAGAGGTGGCGCAGCAAGGAGCAAAGAGGACAAATGTTTTCATTTCTCCTCGTTTTTTTCCTCTTTCAATGTGTGCTACATTCTACGCACGCATTGAAAAAGAAAAAAAGCCTTTAGTGATTGTTTTTGTGCAGGAAGGTGCCACTTCCTGCACAAAAACAATCTCCTCTTGGTGCAGGCATCCTTGCACCATGGTGCAAGGGTGCTTGCTCCATTGCTCCTGTTTGTGCGCCAGCGGAGGGGAGAGCACAGGAATGCGACATATTCTTTTGAATATGTTGCATTCTTACGCTCTGAAAGTGCAGCAGCCTGGTGCAGCCAAAGGGCTTACGGTGCCACGCTGCAGCACTTTCTTGTAGACCTGCCCTTGCGTACCTAGACTCTTGCACCTCATTGACTAACAGATACAGGAGGTGAGTGTTTTTCTTGAGAAGTCAGAGGCAGACTTACAAGGTCCTTGCGCTTCTTTTCCCATGTTAAAAGTGACACAAAAGTGGCGCAAGAAGCTTGTAGATCTGTTCGTCAGACTGTTGTAACCTATCTAGACCGCTGAAGTAGTGCCCATCCTAAAGAAACCCAATGCTGACCCGACCCTTATGAGCAATTTCCGTCCCATCTCCCTGCTCCCCTACCTCAGCAAAGTACTGGAGGCCCATGTTACCAACTTTCTGAGTTCATTCATCGAACGCACTCAGTTTCTCGATCCCCAACAGGCCGGTTTTAGACCCGCCCACTCAACTGAGTCTATCATCCTTTCGGTGATGGAGGAGTTGCGGAAGGGGGCGGACCTCAATATCAGCCAGGCTCTGGTGCTCCTGGATTTGTCGGCTGCATTTGACACGGTCGACCATGATATTCTGGTTGGCCGTGTCGGGGATGCAGGCATCCAGGGGCCGGCCCTTGAGTGGGTTCACTCATTCTTGAGCGACCGTCACCAGGCTGTCCGTCTTTCCCACTTCTCTGCTGATAAAGTTAGGTTGACATGTGGCGTCCCCCAGGGCTCTTCCCTTTCCCCCCTCCTTTTTAATTTGTACCTCACCCCCCTCACCCCGCTCCCTACGAGGCAGTAATGTCACTGCGTTTAATTACTTGGATGACATTCAGCTGATTTTTGACATTGATTCCTCGGACCAATCCATCCACAATTTTCAGTCCACCCTGTGTCTCATCAGCGACTGGATGGGAGCAAACCACTTGACGCTCAACCCCGACAAGACCGAGCTAGTCTTGATCGGGGGTGCCTCCAACCCATGAAGCTCCAATTTTTGGCCTCCATGCCTGGGCCCTCCTCTCGCCCTGCTGATTCTGCTAAAAGCCTTGGGGTTATCATTTGTAAAGACCTCTTGATGAAGCCCCACATTAACACCGTGGTCTCCTCAAGTTTTTTCCACCTACGTAAGATTCGCAAGATATCTCATTTTCTCACCACGGAAGCCCTCACCTTGGCACTTCTGGCCCTTTTAATTTCCAGGATAGATTATGCCAATTACCTCTATGTTAGTATCCCTGCCTACCAGCTGAACCGTCTGCAGCTGGTACAGAACCAGGCTGCAAGACTGATCTTTCACCAGCCCAGGCACCAGCATGTTCGCCCCTTGTTAAAAACTCTCCATTGGCTCCCGGTAGCCAAGCGTTGCAAATTAAAACTGGGTTGTATCATCTTTAAAGCCCTGGCCGGGCTCTGCCCTGCCTTCATCTCCTCCCTCCTCCATCATTACTCACCTTCGGTCTACCCACCTTGCTCTGCTCATGACGCCCACCTTTAAACGCAAGAAGCATAGTGGGCTCAGATTCTCATTTCTTGCTCCTTCCTTCTGGAATGCACTTCCTTTGGAGTTCAGACTTACCACCTCCTATGTCTACTTTAGGTCTCTTTTGAAAACCTATCTGTTCCGCAAAGCACATGATTAGGCTCCTTCCTTTCCCCCTCTCTGTTGCCCTCACTTCTTCCTGTCCGTCTCCTTTTGCCCATAGCGCCAAGAAACCGTTGGGTGTATGTGCGCTTTACAAGAATTTTAACATAACATAACATAACATTCTCGCTGCTCAAAGGTAATTGTATATTTCTATGCAGTAAATGTGCTGAACACTACCCACTCTCTCCTTTCATAAATAATGTGTTATTGTTTCGGAAACAAGCTTCTTTGCTCACCTAATGACATTGGCGTGATTCAAAGAGGGTGCACTACGTGTCGAAGCAGGCTTCACTGTGGCCAACAGAGTTAACTACTTGTATATAGCTAATGTTGTGCACGGCAGAGTTGACAGCAGAGTCCATAACTTTAAAAGAGAAAGAGGAACAATGTGAGAGAAAGTAAGAAAGAGAAAAAGAGAAAAAATGACATTAAAAGCTGGGAGAGAGAAAGTTATAGATGGAGCAGTTAATTCTGGAGAAAATACTCGTAGCTCACCTTTTGCCTCCGCTGTGTGTCCAAGCATGTGCTGGTTCATAGTGCACCCTCTACTTTACTGATCTGAAAGATAGTATAAAGAGTTAGTAATAGTATAGTCAAACTTTCTCATTTCACTGATGACTTGTTGTTGTTTCGGAAACAAGCTTCTTTGCTCACCTTGTGCCATTGGCGTGATTCAAAGAGGGTGCACTACGTGTCGAAGCAGCTTTCTTAGAAGTTGTTACGATGACCACGCATCATTGCAGAATCCTCAAAAATTGAGTTTTAGAGGTGTTGGGAGGGACACCAATTTGTTAAACACAACCTGTAAGATAAAAAGGAAGTTAACTTTGTGTGTGATTTTTTTATGAAAGGAGAGAAGAAGCGAGAGAGTGACTGCAAAGAATATTCGCAGCTCAACTTTTTGTCACTAGTGTGTTTTTCACCACGTGCTGAGACATAATGCATCCTGAAGATCCACATCTAAAAGATAGTAAAAAAAAGATTATGATTGCTAAATGTTACTACTTTAATGTGGAGTTGGATAACATCGCCCTTTCACACATGTTCCTTCCCACATTTAAATAAGTATTTGTATAGTTTTTATTCCGGATGTTTGATCGATTATAAAAACGTTCCTGCTATTGGAAAAAAAATATATACATGTAATTTCATACACTATATAGGACTGCGTTTTTCTAAATAGCTGTGTTGCTTTTTTCTATCCAGTCTGCTACTGCCCTTCGACTACCTCCGACGATGCTTACCTATGCCTCACTGCTCACCTTTTCATGGACAGGACACCTTTTGCATCATGTAGTCCCAATCTGCCACAAAGAAGTCTCATATATGGTGCTGAGTCTTGATATCAGTATGTCTAACGACATACTCATGCTCCCATCATCATCATCGCAGGTTCTTCACCCGCTCAGTGCTTCGGGTACCACTAACTCAATGACCAAAGAGGCCACGCATGTGGTAGTGGGCCCCCTTGTTCGGTAGTTTGGGCCTACATGAAGCGTGCGAACCACCAGGACGGGCCATTACACGCTTGCGATGTGAGCAACTTTAAAATGGCGTACAGCACGCGCGCCCGTCTTTTTTATAGGGAGGGTCACGTGTGTAGTGATGTATGTGCTGGGTGGGTGTGGTGTGGGTATATACCAGCCATGAGGGAGTGTGTAGGCCGATTTGACCACTAGACCTGGAACTATGAAATCACTACAATGGAAATCTGGGCCATGTAGCGTTGTTGTGTTTTCTTGGTAGCGTAACCGTAGTGGGCTGTACTAATGTATTCAGCCTCGATCAATTTACCACCACCCCCCAGGGCATTTAAATGTTGGGAGGGGGGCTGCGCTTCTCCGGGACACTGCAGGAGCTGGCTCTGGGGCGTGGCAGTCTCCAAGGCCTTCGAGGGCTTAAGGCATAGGGTCACACAGTCTGCTTCACACAATATAATAAAGAAGAAGAGAAAGTGATGAGAGATGATTTGTGACATGTTTAGGCTTGAGAGCTTGGATAATCATTAAATGGGATCTGGCAGTGAAGTGCGTACTTATTCTGGAAGAAGCCTTTCGGGGTCTTGCGAAAGCAAGTCATCTTTAATATTTGCCTCTCGGAGCGTTTCCATGCACTGTTATCTGATTTGCTCGTATGTTAAAAACAAATACTTTCAACACCTCTTTTTGATTGGTTGTGAAGCATTGTAAGAAGACGTATTAGAGACCATTCCCTTTCCTTGCGCAGATTTTGAAAAACATTTGATTGGCTGTTGTGTGGTTACGTCTACCTTCTTGATGCTAATTTTGATTGGCTTTTTTTTCTATGTGATGTTACGATACACTCACCATGTATATAGCCCATTTTGTGACGCACTTTATTTTACAATGCGTTTCAATAACTAGTTGTGGTAGGGTGTTTTTAACTTAAAATGTGTACTCTGCTTACGAGTTTGTTGAATGTAAAGGTATTTAAAAATATGCACACGTTTTCAAAATATTTTTATTGAGTCTTTTATATTGATCATATGGGTGAAATGCAATTTTTTTTTCATTCATTAGTAACATGTGGTGGACCACATTTCTTTTATTTTATCATAAGCTCTCATTTCTTAAGTTTACATTATATAAGTGTTGCACCATAATTTTTTGAAAATGTTTTGGCTTTTTTTACTTTTAGATAATGTAGAATAGAAGTGCTACGACAAACACTCCTTCACTACTTCATCTTTTTTTATGTACATTTCATGTCATTATTACATTTTACAATCATTTTAAAAAATTGAAAGAATTAATATTCACATTAATATTTGAAGACACAATTATATTATTTTGTTGAAAAAAAGTGGTTGCGAAGATAATTCTCTTGTTCTTCGCGAGTGAAAATTAATAAAAGCACTACTTAATATAAATACTTTTAGCCCATTTTCACTCTAGAAGTTAAAGAGTATTCTCTTTTATTGCTAAGTATTTTCTCGAAAGTTTATTTATACTATAATTTTCAATCATTAAGAAATACTTGCATAATAAATAAAAAAACATTGTTGGTTGTAAGTCATCCAACTCCAGTTAAAGGATCATAAAGTTTAACATAAATTAAAATATACATTAACAATATGATCCCTCTGTGGAAATGAAAGATAAATTGAAGATTATGACATTGCTTCTAATCATCACTTTGCACGTAGTAATTCCTTAAATAACCTATATTTCTTGTAATTGTTTTTATTGAACTTGTTATTATATACTATAATCATTTAAATATTTTTGCTTTCTTTCTTAAATATATAAAATATATACTCTTAAGATAATTTACCTCGCTTCGATATTTTTTCCTTCCTCCGTCGAAATTCATCCAACTCCTGTGGAGGGGACATAATGTTTTATGTATTTTTAAATATTGATTAACAATATGTTCCCTCTGAGGGAATAAAAGATATTATCTAGATGCTTCTGCAGTCCCAAATCATTACCTTGCTCGTAGTTTCTTTGCCCGTATTGATTCTCTGAAACAAAACTAATCATCCCACGGGTGTGGTTTACATACTTTTTGGTTACTTAACAGTCTATGGGATAAATGTATTCCACCTCCCACTTTTAAGTCACATTTTTCAGTTGACAGGTGTTCTCATTTCCACTGTTTTAGTGCGTCATATGTTTATGTAAATGTGTCTCTTTCCATACTTTTTAATTTTCGTTTAATTTCTAAAATGCTTTATTTGAACTCGTTTTTCTTATTTAAGCATTTCTATAGGTTAATTTTTTTTAATACGAGTATTAACATTCATTCCCCTTTTTTAAACTTATTTTTCTAGAAAATTCCCTTTTTTTGTAATTCATTCAGTAAAGTAAAAGTGAACCAATTAGGAACTCACTCAGTGTCTTTACTTATGTTAATGTAATCTTTCACTCAGTAAGCATGTACTCATGTAGTGAGGCAGGCTTTAGGGAATGGAATGCTTTAAAGTATCTGTGATGTATGCACGGATAGGTGTACAGGTCTATTACAGTTGCGCAGCAGTGTGCGAGGACGGTACGCCTACCATACGATTACCACACAAAAAAATGCTAAAAAAATATAGAAATTAATTTTCATATATTGAAAAAATATATTAAATTAAAATAACATTTATTTTTATTATTTTACATTCATAATATGTAATGTAATTCAAAAAATAAAATAGCTAAAATTATATATTATAAAAAATGTAAATCAGTATCAAAAAATAAATATAACATTTAATACATTTAAAAATTGGCATTTACAAAACCTATGAAATCCACTGAAAAAAACATTGGTTTAAGGCACATTATAGTTAGAAATTAGCATTTAAAAAACCTTGCAAATTCACTGAATAAACCATAGGTTCCAGCCACGTTATAGTTCAGAATTAGCATTTAAAAAACCTTGCAAATTCACTTAAAAAACCATAGGTTTCAGGCCTTATATAGTTAGGAATTAACATTTAAAAAACATTTGAAAGTCACTGAGAAAACCATAGGTTTCAGGCCTTATATCGTTAGGAATTAGCTTTAAAAAAACCTTTGAAATTCACTCAAAAAACTTTTTTGGGGTGTTATAATTAGCTGGACATTTCACTCATACAAAACCATTGAAATTGCTCCTATATAGTTAGTTGTACTATATTTCGCGCACCCGCAATGCACTGCTGATGATGTCACATATTAGATCATTCATGACATGGTCAGTGACATCACTGATGACATCTCAAATGACATCACTGATGACATCACTGATATATATCCTTTGTTTTTCTCAGTGAATGTATATGTAAGTGGTTAAAGTAGCATAATAGTTACATATGGTTATTATACCCTACATTACATAAACAAAACTGAGGAATTCACTGGAAAAAACAAATCTGAGGGTAGGAATTATACTTCCTACACTAAACTATATCTGGTGAATTTCAGTGTTTTTTTACTTTTAGATGTAATTCACCCTGGAAAAATAAACCTCTTCTCACTACTAAACCTTCCTTTTAGGAGCTTATAAGTTATACCTACGCTAGCCCCTAAATTACCATAGTGCAGTGTGCATGGTATTAAAAATGTACATCATGTCTGTCTTATGCTTTACATGTACTAGGTATGAAAAACCTCCAAAGTCATTTTTCATTGTGTGAAGGCTGACTCTTCCATAGGAAAGAACAGAGTCACACTATACCAGCTTATGATGCCTAACTTCAGTTTGGGAGTAGCCGGAAAAATGAATCAAAGCCACATTTTAACAATAATTTAAAATCCAACACAATGGTGATGTCACATTTAATATTACTACTTTGAAAATCACACTTTCAGAAAGTTGTTGTGTTCCTTACTGAGCTTAATTTGCCTTTATGTCACTGTTCACTTTCACTCAGGAGCTAAATGGCTCCTTGATTAGGTGTCAAGTAGCTCCCAGAGCTGAGACATAGGAGACAGGTTGACCTACCCCTGTCAGGAAGACCTTCTGGGCTGTGCCTATACTGTTGCTGGCAGATGTAGCACACTTAAATGTACCCCTCCATTGTCCTGCTAGCCAACCAGGTACCACTCCCAGTAGGTGAGTAGCTGTCCTCAGAACCAGTTTAGAGTGACCTCATAGGAAGGTTTGCTAATTTCCCATGCCACCCCGCTTGGATGTGCACAGGGGCCCTGTACAAGGGAAGAAAGGTTATGCCATCTTCGCTTTGGGTGGAGAAGGGCTCTGTGGGATAATTTACAGTATAACACAGAGGAAGTACTCCTCCTCCTGGGAACTTTTACCACATTGTTTAGGGAGTGGCCAGCAGTTTCCTCCAACGACAAGCTGGCACTTGGTATAAATGGACACCCGCAATACACCTCTGTACCTGCAGAAAACAAAAGAAGAACTGCACATGCTGCTGTGACCTTTGAGTGGAACCCAAATGGGTAAACTTGCTTTCACTTGTTCCCAGGTAAAAAAGGTGAACTCCAAAAGTCAGTTGGCTGACCTCCTGTTAAGCTACAGGGACACAAAGGCTTCAAAAATCCATCCAAAACTTCAAAAGCTGGAACTCCATAACTTTTTGCCAACTTTTTCTCTGAATAACTAGCCAGAAACCGGGAACACCATTGAGCTGAATTTGTCAACATTGAATCACCAGAAAGATCCAACTTGCTTCTCTGCCCCACTGGAGGAGATCCAACTTCCAGAAAAGTGTCTACATTCAAATGTATAAGGCTTCACCAAGAGCGATACCGAGCCCAAGCCGTTCGACATTGAGACCATTCTGGCATGGAGGCTGGGCTTCACCCACTCAAAATTCTCCCTCTTTCATCAACAACTGTGCTGGGACCCATCTCATCAGCAAAGCAGTCCTTGAACTCCAACTCAGATCTAGCTTGGACTGCTGAGTACTTGTCAATGACCACCTTTTCTCCAGAACAATTTCTGTGTCAAATTGTAACTCTTTGATCAGGACCAACCTGGTACTCTTATTCAACGTGCGTTCTATAGCGGCAGCCTCAAATCTCACCTTTGTCCTCTTCTAATACATCCAGTTGCCTATGATTGGTGCTTTGCTCTTTTTCGTGTGATTTTTATTTAAAAGATTTAAAATTCATATTTCTGTTTTCCCTATTGGATCTATTTTATTGTTGTCTCATTTTAATAATTACAATAGTCTCCATGTTTCTAAATTGCATTGGGTTTTTTGTGTGTTGAGTTTACATGTTTTTAACTGTAGTGGTACTTCTAAATGCTTTACACATTTTCTTAAGCTATGTGTACCTGCTCTGTGTCTTTGCTAGCAGGGGATGAGCCTGAGTTTAAATTACTGAAACCTTTACTAGACCTAACAAGAATACTGATGTTATTGCTTGATTTGCACCTCCATCCATCCCAACTAACAAACCACATTCTCATAATACCTAATTATCAATGACTAATATGCAATAGGATTTGTTGACAGAAAGAGTGATGAGATGACTATCTTATTAATCCATGCAATTATATGTAGTGGTCAATTTAACCTTCCATTTGCCTTTCACAACCTCACGGTGATTGGAAGATAAATGGTAATTAATATATGAGCTACAGAAATTACTTTTGTGTAATACCTCTGGCCCTGTATTCTCCTTATAATTCAGTCACATGTGTCTCGTTTAGGAGCATCACAGAGTTGCCAGTTAAATTATCTAAACTATTTGAGTGTACCAATGTTTGTTCATAGTTTCATTGTAGGAAAAATTATTGGGCCCAAGTTCAATTCTTTTCTCTTTGATGCTAAAAATAGCATACCACAATACAACATATATCAAAAAGTTAACAGTTAACGACTGGGCCGCATAAAACACTATGATGAACAGTAATTAATCCAAAATGAGACTTTAAAAGCGTCGCCTTATGATAAGCCCACGAGTAATACATAGTTTTTACAGTTCACCAAGGAAATACGCACAAAATTATTTTAGTATTACAAGCAACAGCTTCATCCAAAAAATGTTGAACAACATTCCACTCAAGGCAGAACAAGGCAAGTCAGGGTAAGCTCTAGGGTGGTGCGACTGGTACAACTGCAAGGGGTGCTGACTTTGAATGGGGGCATCATGTTTGAAATAATATAATGGTTTTAAAAGCACCTGCTGATGCATTCCTGGCCTCCAGCATTTTTTTGGCAAGAATAAAAATATCAAGATACCTCCCGTTAATAATCTTCGTTCTTGAGAGAGATCAGAGCTTTGTCTAGTGGACGTTTTGACTTAAGGTAGCTTAATATTGTGTACCATCCAGATATCAAAGTGCATATAATGTGAATAGGTCAGTGGTTTACTGCTTTTGTCAGAGAGATCCATTTGCTACTCACCATTTATAAGTTAAAATCCTAACATAGAACATTGAGCTATTAAACTATACTGCCTACCAGTATGGATGGCATGTGACAACTACACCTTGTAGTCTTCTGGCTTATGTAGCATTTCCTTTACACTGATCTAAACACATATGATTGATTGTCTCTGGGTAGTGTGTGTTATGTAAAGTGCTCTGACACCCTACACAGATATGAGTAGTGCCAAAAACGAATTAAGTACATCTGAGAGAGCGTTGTTATGGAGACCTGAGGGGCACTGTTAATTGGTGGTAGTGAGGGAATCCGTGGCAGAGGTGGTCATTGGGGGGCGCTAGCAAACATTGTTGCACTGGCTGCCACCAGCGTAAAATCCGGACCTGAGGCAAGTTGGATAACACATTAGATACCTTTGATTACATGCACAGGCAATGATTCCAAAAAAGAAAAAAAGAAATGTTCCCCAAAATTGGAAAGGATCAATTAAAAATAATTGTCTCTACCTCAAACTGTGACGGCAAGGAGAAATAAATTAGAACACATATGATCTGGTGAGCTACGCCCTTTGCTTTTTTGGCACAGATTAGTTACAACTCCAGAACTGATGTCCTACGCAGCTGCTTTTAATGAAGTTTCTGCCCTGGACGAAAAAACATAAAATTGGGTGGATAAACTACATAAATACCATCCGGGCGGACATAGGTGTGCCCAAGGAGCTAGTAGGTCACCCTCCCACATACTCTAGGGACACACTAAAATCACAGTTTTGGGCTTGGGTAGAACATAAGAACTTTATAAATACACGACATGGCTGCTTAACTGACCTGTTCTTTGATATTAAATCTAGCAGACGGCTAGAAAGCTTCCTTGATTTAATCAAAGTGTCATAAGATAGGAAATTGTTCAATTTAGACACAGTTACCTTCCTATCAATGCCTTCACTCATACCTGGAGGATAAATATATCACAGCCCAAGGGATGTCCTTCTTGCCCTTGCCCTAAAGAAACAATAGGCCATGTATTTTTTGCTTGCCCTACCTACACCAGACCCAGAAGGAACTGGCTTACCCCTGTATGTAGATACTTAGGGAAAAATAGTCATAAAGAAGCCCTACGTATTCTGAAGTCAGACGCGAGAGCATTCTTTTCTTGTGCAACAGCAAAATTCCTGGGTAAATCATGGTCCATTAGAAGGAGGGCCCAATCAACTTGAAGGAAGTAAATGAATTGAAACCCAAACGATCTGAACAGATGGGCGTGTATTTCGCACTTGCACTATGGATTGTAAACATTTGGATTGCTCGCTATCTTAATTTTGATGTTAGGACACATCTTTTAAATATTGAAATATGCTTATATTTGCACTATGTACATATTGCAGCTTTGTGATAAGCTTTTTATCCTAATTTTTATCATTTTTTAAATTATCAAAAGCCTGTATAGGAAGTATTTTAATCTATAATGCCTTTTATTTTGATTATTGACATGCAAGATCTATGCCCTTCTTTCTTTTATGGTACTGTAAAACCGCAATAAAGACTTTTGACTGATTGTCTCTGGGTAGTGTGTATGATGTAAAGTGCTCTGACACCCTACACAGATATGAGTGGTGTCATAAAACTAATTAAGTACATCGGAGAGAGCGTTGTTATGGAGACCTGAGGGGCACTGTTAATTGGTGGTAGGGAGGGAATCCGTGGCGGAGGTGGTCATTGGGGGCGCTAACAAACATTGTTGCACTGGCTGCCACCAGCGTAAAATCCGGCCCTGAGGCAAGTTGTATAACACATTAAATACCTTTGATTACATGCACAGACAATGATTCCAAAAAAGAAAAAAAGAAATGTTCCCCAAAACTGGATTTTTTAAATTTGGATTGAATTAAAAATAATCGTTCTCTACCTCAAACTGTGACGGCAAGGAGAAATAAATTAGAATAAATATATATACATGTATAAAATGTATTTCTGGAAATGCAATGAGCGATGAACATAGCAAATTCTGAAATCATCTTGTTGTTCCCTCTCTTTTTGCTCTTTTTATGTTATAATAGTCTCTTGATTTGCTTGTGTGGGGGTTGGTGACTCAGAGCACTAAAGAGCTATACTTGAACACACTAAGCTTCACGTCTAATGGCTTCCCATTGCTGTAGCAGCTGGAATTCAGACTTCTGCTGGAAACCATTTTATATTCTTAAAAAAAGGCCTACCTTAACAAGGTTGCAAATGTTTTAATGGACTCATTGCTATTGCTGTACAAGTAGCAATTTCTACATCAAATTTTAAGCTCCTGCAGTGAAAAACGATAGCCTGTTAATCAGTGTTTCACAACTCAATGCAAACTCCATTTCAACAGAAGAAAGGTAGTCTTATGTTAGCATACAAAAGTGTATTTGTTTAAAATTAAGATTTACAGAAAATCTGCATATTGCAGTTGCACTTAAGTGCAACCCCTGCACTTGCTTGACTAGAATCATTCCATGATGCAACAGAGAATACGCTTTAGATTCACTGATTCAAAGGAGGCATATTTGCAGTATTTATCCGTGTTAACAACATTGGCATTTCTTTATTATAACTAGCGATTGGAGCAGTATATAGTTTCATTGCTTTTATTCTTGAATAAATCGTGGTTTACGCACATTTAATTAACTGCTACGTTTATGCATTAGCTTTCTTATTTTCAGTAACTTCAGAAAACAATCCAGTGCTGGTGGATTGTAATTTGAAAAACAGTGGGCTAATTATCCTGCATGTTTGTATGGAAAACAATGCAAACGAGTTTGATTAAGGTCTTCATTTATCAATTGGTGCAAAGGGTTGAATTTAAAAGCAAGGATGACAAAAGGCACTGATGTGTTTTTTTGCCAGTGAAACTTTTGAGGGCAGATATATCAAAACTGCTAACCACCACAAAGTGACACACAGCACCACAAAGTGTTATTAAAGTATTTACTTTCTAGTTGCCCTAAAATTAGCTCGGAATAATTTCTGCTGCATTGCATTACTTTAATTAAAGTAGGCGTTCGAGGGGTGGTTCTTCGGCATTCACGTGATACCGCCCATCATTTTAGAGGCAAAGCCAGATCTACAGAGATTATGAGATGCGGTTTTGCATAACAAATTACATCCTGGAAACAGGCATTTAGGTAGTAGAAATATTTGTATATTTCCAAACATTTCAGTCATTGGATGTGAGCTGCTTGTGCTGCGCTATTTGGCACACATCGAATGCTTTAATTGCTACAAAATTGGTCTGAGCATAGGATTTTGTATCATAAGGCTACCCTTTCAGTACAAACCTAAAAAGACATCACACACACACACAACACCTGTGCACTATATGGTGCAAATGTGTGTTCTGGCCCAAGGTAGCACGTGGGGGCACTAGCACATAGATGGAGAGTGGCAGCAGGCCATGATTAGCAAATATGCCGCTGCACTGCTCTCTCCTTCTACTGCAGCACAGTGTAGCAACTTTGGTTGTTGTGCAGCGTTTTGATATTTTTAGTAAAACTATCTCCACACGTTCTGAGAACAAACGTGTTTTGCATATCATTTTGAAAGATTATGCAATGATTTTGTTATTTGTTAAGTCTGGTAGTGTCTTATGGTTTCACTGCAAATAATTTCATGTGTCCGTTGAAGACAGCATTGCTACCAAGACTTCTTAGAGTGGACTTTTGTTGGCCTCTTGGTCTTGTTTGGGTGGCTTTCTTGTCCATCCCCATTCACTGCTCTTAATTCAACGACTTCCTTCTTATTCTTGTGTTCTTCCCACACTAGAACACTTATGTTTCACCCTTACATGTAATTGGTTGAGTGCCTACCCACTGCTGATGACTGGAATCTCCATGTTCTTAATCATGTGTGACCTAGCATTTCTTAGCTCCTTTTCTGTCTCTCCCTCTCTCTTTTTCTCATCGGTATGCACTCCTCACTTGCTGGTGGTCTTTTCTCCAGTACCCACCTTTTTCTTCCAGTCTCTGTCTCTTTCTTGAGTGCACATGCTTCTCATGCAAACGCCACCTCCGATCAGCCAACCACGCCCTCGCCGCCGTCCCCCGCATCCGAAGAGCGACTACAGGAGGAAGGTCCTTCTCCCACCTGGCCGCCAAGACCTGGAACTCCCTCCCGACCGACCTGCGCCTGACCCAAGACCACCTCTCCTTCAGGAAGAAGCTGAAGACCTGGCTGTTCGAGCAGTAGCGGCTCCCCCCCCCCCCAGCGCCTTGAGACCCCACGGGTATGTAGCGCGCTTTATAAGTGTCACTGATTGATTGATTGATTGATTCCTGCCCTCAGCACTCTCCATTTTAGTCTTCTGTCACCCTCTGTCCTTCTCCTCCTGTTCACTAATGCCTTTGTATTGCTCACTGTAGAAACTCTTACTGAGCACTTCTACAGCTTAATGTCTCTCTTTTCTTACCCGGGCCTCCCCCTTGACTCAGGTACCGCCAGAGGCAATGACGGACAGAGCGTGGCCTCCTACTCCCTGAGCTTGGTCCAGGAGAGGTGAGGTCTAGTCCCCGGCCAAACTGGATGTGAGACACACCATTTGACACGGAGGAATAGTAACTTGGATTGTTCACGTATATCCTTTATTGCAAATTGATTTTTTCACCTATTCTTTCACTTATAAATGTTTATAATCACTTTATGCCGTAGCAAAAAGTTTTAGAACAGAGGCGCTGATGAAAGCTGTGGGATATCTTTCCCTGTAGGCTAAAGCATGTCAGCCCATTTGCAGTTATTTTTTTAAACTGCACCTTTGCACTGTTCTTGGTTTTAATTAAGGGAAGAGTCAACATTCAATAAAAATTCCCTTTTTTTGTCTCTTCACCACATTTTAATTCATCACTTCCTCTTTTGTTATTGCACTGCACATGTTCCCGTTTAATCCAATTCTCATGGTCAGAAAGTGATTGTGGGCTTGACCCATTTGTGATTGATTTATTGGGCATGGAGATAGTCTCAATGATCAAGAGACATACTAACCCATTCTGGGTGACCAAATGAGAAAATTGATCATTATAATACTTTGATGGGAATCCAATGTTTGTTTATGAGTCTCACCAACAATCACTTGAGCCTTCGTTTTTGTTTACTGGTGTTCTCCTGTTTATAAAAGCTATATAGGAAGTCGAGTCATGACTCACTTGGTGAGGAGTCCTAGTTTTGTTGAGCTTATTTTAGCTTTTCCTTAAGTCTTTTTTCTTACCCACAGCTTTCTGCCACTATTGTCTTTGACAAAGCTCTTGGAAAAATGTATCTAGCATTGGATAAGACAACGGGGCATCCAATTATGAAATAATATTATTTTCTATACTTCCAACATGGAGGTTGCTTTGGAAGTATAGAACATATTGTTCAGCTACCTTGGAACATTATTTATATACTTCAAAGATGGCTGCAATGTAGCTAGTAGATATAATGCAGCAGCCATCTTCAAACAATTTTCTATGCTTTTGAGATGCTGCCACTTTGCTTGTTCACACAACCTGGCAACAATCTTGGAATTATAGAAAATAATTGTAGGAAATTGCCCTTTTGGAATGTCATCCACCTCTTTTTGCTCTCGATGCTGTGGCTTTAGAACTGAAAGAGCACTGGGATCTGCTAACCAGGCCCGTGCTCTTTCCCTCAAAAGGTAATGTGAATTGGTACAACCAATTGGAAAGATGCTTTAACCGCCCATATAAGTCCACATTATACGGTTCTAGTAGTGCCTATGGCAATGGTGTTAAAGGGGTCATCAGGGTTCCAGCACTATTTGGGCCACCCTCAGTGACCAAAGTAAAAGTAAAGTCTGCAGTGTGCTACCGCTGCTTTCACAAACAGCTTACCTGCCCAAGTTCAACTCTACCCACACCCTTTGTGACAGAGTCCCCTCATTGCCTTGAAATAGGAAAGTCACCTCTAAAGTAGACCTTCCAATGCCCAGGAGACCGGATGCGTTATATTAATGGTGAAGGCATATATGCACAGAGATATATACCTCTACAGTAACCTTACCATTCAAGTTTACTGTAAGTGATCAGCAGTCCATAGTTTAAAGTGGAGTGGCCAAGAAACAATACAGAGATAACCAGCTCCACGATGGTTGCACCTAATCTAGTCATGTTTGGTACCATCTTTTTTAACTCCTGACATTATTCTCATGTGATGGAGCATGATTTTTGTGAGTAAAATCGTGCTTGATCAAATCTATTCATAAGTGTATTAGTAACAAAACAAATTGAAAAATAACTAACCAGGGTTCTTAAAAGGATGTTTGTGAAATATGTGCAAGAAAGATGATGTGTTTTGTAATCAAAGTTTTTCTGATCACCATGCAGAAAGCATTAAAACCATGGAAAAAACATGATATATGAGAGAGATTTTGACTAATGTGCATTAGAACTCACAGAGTAGGATTATGAAATAATAATAATAATAATAATAATAATAATAATAATAATAATAATAATAATAATAATAATAATGAAAGAAGGGGTATACAAATTGTTTCATGAATGCTTTATTTTCCAATTGTTAGAAAAGATTATTTAAATAATTAGTTTGTATTTTATAAACTGATTATGCTTGTGAGTTTAATTAGAATAATCAAATCTTTGAATACTTATTGTCTTATGCATTTTCTTTAATTCACCTAATCGATGTGGGTTCTTTTCTTTGGAGAGAAAAGAAATGATGATTATAGTTTCTCGAGAAGGCCTCAAAACTCTGTTAAAGTTATTTCCCTTTCCTAATTTAGGCCTCAGAAGAATGTGCTTCGCCCTTCGGTATTTCTAAATGGCTGATTTATCTGCTTAGTTGTGCATAAGGCATATCACTAGGATTACCATTAAAGTATTTCTTTCTATGAATGATCGTGTTGACTGATGTGGAAGCAAGCACAAGGACATGGAAGAAGTCACAACTTCTTTCCTGCTTCTGAAAAACGATGATGACATTCATTTTAAACAAAGAACTTTAACAGAAAAATCAGATGAACTGGCTAAGACGATGATCACCTCATAAGCCCGACCAATGAAATTGTGTGGAACTGTAAAATTGAAACATTGGGGAAGTATAACTATTACCATGAGAAAAGAACTTGGCAGTAGCTGCTTCTATGAGAAGAGAGTCTTTGCTGCTGTACTCTCTATGCTACTTTGGCTGGCTACTAGTCTTGCAAATCACGAGCGAGACTATCCTGACTTAGTTTGCACTTCATCGGCTGGTGATGTTGCTTAACGCTATATCTTTTTGTCTGAAGGGTTAGCTATTTCTGACTTTTGCACGCTGTGCATTAGTTTTTTACTCTCTGTTCGCATTAAAACTTGTATTGCATTCTGATATTGCAATGTACTATTTTCTTTCTTTCTCTCTCTCTATCCCCTCACACTTGATTTTGTTAATGATGTACATTATCATGAACTGTGTTTTATTTTTGTGAATTTTCCTGTGATAACAAAATTATGGAAAAACTATTGATTTTCTTATGTACTTGTGTATAGACCAGTCATACTTTTGGAAACATTTAGATAAAAGTACCTTGATAAGTATTCAGAGTTTGTCTTTATTGATGGGACATTTGACATATTATGCATTATGATTATAGTTGTTAGTTAGGCTTTTTGTTCATCATAGGCCCTCATTAAGGAAATAGCATCCGTCTCTCTTATTCTCGAGTCCTATTAGCTCTACTAAAGATATATTGGAGGACCTGAAATCTGTAAGTGGACATTGAGTTTTCATTGGCCCAAACTCTTAGAGGTAATAACATTTTCATACATGATATTGGAGATTTGTGGAGTATAAAATTTACACCGCTTCCGCTGGATCAGTTTCTGGTAGCACCATCGGATGGTTAGTTTTGACTAAATATACTAGGTAATGAGAGACGGAATTAAGGACAGATGTTTTATTGACTACGTGCCTTTATGTTTTATTTCGTGGTCTCTTGTTGACCTTAATGGAAGTAATGGATCTGTCGTTGGCCTAAGATACCGGGATAAGACCAAGGGCAGTCTTAGTGTGGCATACACTAAGTAAGTGTGCATTGTCTGCTGTTGATGCAGTGCTGAGCAAGGGCCATATTGTCGGTACTTGCACAGGGAATCTTGAAGTGTAAATAGTGGACATTTAGTTTGGTCACTTCAGAAAGCGAATCTGGGGAAGTCCTGAGAGTTTTCACTTGAGTGAGGGTAAAGTCGCTCTGGTCCAGATTTTGCTAAAGCAAAAGAAAATTCTCAGAATAAATGGTACTATAGTTCTTTTAGAGGAGCAGACAATCGGTGTTATGTAGTTTGTTTTGTTGAAGCTTCCAAAAAGATGCTGATTTTGTAAAGGGAGGGTCAGTCGTAGGAGTTAAACTGACTTCACAAGGTGCCGCAGTGGTAGTAGTCAGTTGGTGAGAAAATGTCACAAAAAGTGCTGCGCTGATATAGGTTGGTTGCTTTGAGTTGTGCTGGGATTACACAGTGTGATTAATTCCGATTGGTAGCAGAGACTTATAACATGGAAGAAGAACTTTACAATTTTATTTATATAGTTTGGTTTTTGCTTAGAATAATCATGAAGTTATTAAAATTGTTGAAACCCCTATTTAGTAAGGATGATCCAATACCCATAAGAGAAGGAATTCCTGTAGCTCCTGATGGAACTCCATCTTCATTCAAGTCATTAGAAAGGGGTTATCATCTGTGTACTTGATTAGAAAACTGGATGAAATATGCTGATCGAGATAGTAATTCAGCTTTTCGAGATAATGGGACATTTAATACAAGAATTTGAGAGAATTTAAGGAGACAAATTAATGAGACCTAATCCTAGACCTATGCAGGACAAAGCTCTTGAAGAATGGGAACATGAGGCATAAAAAAGAGAACGAGAAAAATATCACACTGGATATAAGAATACTGTGGGTAGATATTCAGAAGCAAAATGGAATGCTCAGAAGAAATTATGGGAAAAAGGCGTAGTGGAAGGAGCAAGGATGTTTCCAGTTATGGTAGCTGAGACTAGTGTGGGAGAAAAATGTAAGGAGAAAAAGAAGAATATTGAAGAAAGAGATCTAGAAATACTAAATTAGCTGAAGAAATTGAAGACAGGGATAAAGAGTTTTTAAATTAATTATTGATGAATAAACCTCTGCCTTACCAAGAAGAACGGAACAGTGTAGAGACAAATACTTTACCAAGTGCTCCACTGATTCAAGTAGAAGGGCCTCAAGAGAAAACTCCTGTAAGCATAAGCCAGAATCAAAATTTAGTTAGAGAGTTGTTGAGAATGATACCACCAATAAATACAAATGTTTTGTCAGTTCTAGTGACTAATGGTCCAATTGTTCCATTATATAATGATGGACAAGGAGTTTCTCGAGTACATGCTTTAACAATACCGGATAAAATATACAAATGGAGTTTATACAGTTTATAGAAAAATACATTCGACTAATCAAGGATTTATGGAGAATAGTGGAACAAATGTGAGTGTAATTACCAGAGAATCAGAGCAGTTGATTAACATTTCAGACAGATTTGTTGGAACCCCAAAGCGAGATATATATATAGATCCAAAAAGACTGTTGCAGATTGTGAGAAAAGAGTGACACCTACATCAGGAAGGTCAAGAAGCGAGACAAGTAAAAATACCCAGAAATCTGTAGGCCCATCTCCAGAAGAATTAGATGCGTGGATAAAAGAGATAGCACCTGGCTGTAGTCTACAGAATAACAACTCAAGTATAGATGTGAGTAAATTAAAAGCAGAATTGGAAGAAATGATTTTAGGTACGATTAGTCCAGATAGATTAGCTAAATATCAGGATGAAGAATTGCTTTTATGTGTAAGCATATTACAAGGAAGGCAAAAAACATACATGAGAAATTTGCAGAAATTGCACAAACATATGGAGTTGACATAGAGAAGTCTAAAGCTTTGCAAAAGACATACAGATTAGATTTCAGTGACAAAGATTTGGAGAGTTTGAAGGTTTTAGGGAAACAATTACAGATTAAAGAGTTATTTAACACACTAAAGTGATAGGGTGAGTTAGATCGATGGAAAGCAAGATGGGCTAAAACAAAGCATGATACAAGAAAAAACTGTGGAATGGTACAAACAAGTGGAAATATTTGTGAAAGTTTCCAAGGTTTTGTGGAAGGATTTGGATGGCTTGTTTGATATTGTGGCTCAAGCTGATTTATGGGTTGAGGGTAAAATTGTGATAAATTTGCCGAAATTAGAATACCCAAGAGATGCAAAGAGAGGAGCACCATCTAAAGAAGTCATGGAAATATATCATCAGGTCATTACATATTTGAATGGGAAGAGTACACCAAAAGAAACTAATTGGGTGAGGATAGATAGAACTACTCAGGAGTTGAAAGAGTCAGTTCATGGATTTTATGAAATGCTTTTACAGGTGTTCAAACAGTACAGCGGCATTGAGAACATCACTGAGAAAGATACAGGATATTTTGTGTGTGGATTGAGACCAGAAGTTAGTGCTATGATTCAGCAGCATTTAACTTGGTGTCGAGTAAGTCGATTAATGAAATTATTTGTTTTTTTTAGTTTTTTTTAAACAAACGTTATTGGGCATTTATAGGACATATGCTAGTACAGCACAAACATTTGCAGAAGTATGTGACCAATAAGAAATACACTTTTGCTATTTATGCATCTTGTCAATATTGCATTGCCATACATATCGATTCAGTGTTTCCTCGCTAAATGTAACGGTAAATAAGCTCAGTTCACATATTTACAAGTGGTGCAACTGTGAACTTAATCCCTCAGCAAATGGTGACCCCTCTTCCTCTGCCCCATCCCTTCCCCCCCTCCAGTCATGTCTTAGATTATTATGTGCTAGTAGTCTTCCCAGGGCCGCTCTCCAGGAAGTTCCATCAAAGCAACATGCGTATGGGCCGGGATGCCCGCCACCCCTCCCAACACCATTCCCCATGTGAGGAGCCAGACACAGATTTAAACTTTTGGAAGGCGGGGGGGCCTCAAGACCCCCCCAGGCCGTATTTATTAAAATATGAAACAAAATTTAAAACTTTAAATTAAAAACGTTTCATAACATGTACAAATTTAACTTCAATTACATTTTTGATGAAGACAGGTTTTTCAGGCTAACCTTAACAAATATCTAATACAAAGGTTTCCTAGCCGAGTCTAGCATCCTGATAAATGCATTACATTTTTGAATTTGTACAACCTAGCATTAAGGGCCAACGGCAAGGTCTTAACCGGTGTCAGATCCCTATCACCAACTTCCAGCCCTCACGGTGTGAGTAGCGCATGCGCAGAGGACTTTACCCTCGCAGCCAACTGTAACTTCCCTTGTCGTGGGGGCCCCCTTTCACTAGACGCCATCTTAAGGTCGTCCGAGTCCCCGTGCGAGGTATCCGTAAGAAGGACAGCGTGGACTACCCCCTTCCCCACACTCTCTTACACCGGAGCGGATATCCGGCCCCCGGGAAATTCGTGGGAAGGGCATATAGCCGTCTCCCCCTGGGAGGGGCCTATGGCCGTCTCCCCCTGGGCGACCCATTTGTAGTGGGTACCGCACTCCCGTGGGAGGGGCCAATGGCCGCCTCCCCCTGGGCGCTCCCATCCATAATGGGTGACGCCCCCCCTAGGGACCTTGAAATCACTGCTCACCAATCATGACCTTACCGCCACAGACCAGATAGTTGACCGACTATCTGGCCCCCCCACACCTCCTATAGGTCATGCCTCTTCAAACCCACTAGCCAAGCTACGAAGTCTCCTATGAGTAATTCATTCCCAGCCCTGGACAGATGTACCCCATCAGTCAAATAACAGTGATCCCCCCTAATACACCCATGGGAAATGCATTGGAGATGAGCGGAGCGCAACAGTTTCTCAATCTTGTTGTTGACCCTCTTTACCGAGTGGTTCAACGCTGAGATAGACAAACCCCCCCCCGCCATATTCTCCTGGGAATCATGTGGGACCAGGCAATCATACACCCAGGGAGCCTCTTGGCCAACCAGCTAACTGCAGACAATATGTGCTCAACTAACACCCGTCTTCCCAGTCTCACCAAGTCGTTGCCCCCCACGTGCACTATGACTATAGATGGCGGTGACCTGTGCCGCCCTAGGAGTTCCTCCACAAATTTTTGTAATTGGTCAACACAGAGGCCTCCCTTCCCATGGAAGGTCACTCTGAACCCATATTCCTCAGATGCGTGGATCGCGTCACCTGCTTTGAATATGTCCCCGGCACGCCTCACGTATGAGTGGCCCACGACCCAGACCACTTGATCTCCAATCGGTGATCCCTTCCTGCTAGTCAGCTGATGCTGGGCCGATCCCAATTTCCGCCCCGCGTGACAGGCTTGCGAAACTATAATCCAAACAAAAGACAAGAAGCGTGAGTGCAGTTCATCAGCTTTTTACAACATGTGCAGTCGCACATACCTCTTGAAACAGTTCGAGGACCAACGGCCTATTTGTTTCACCTCTTCCGCCTGAAGACCCCAAGCCGTAGCTTCCGTAGCGGCCCCTATTCTAAATGAATGGGTCCCAAAATCACCCGGGTTCAAGCCCGCCGCTGCAATCGTAATTGCCAGCACCCTCTGAAATTGAAATCTCATCAATGGGGTGCTGTCCATGTGTCTAAGCAGGGCCCCCCCCATGTTGTCAACCTCTGTTTTAGGTAGGCCTCCACATGCCCCACTTGACAACCGGGGTTCCCCCGTGCGCGCTGCAACACCACACTATTCCCTAGGGCCTCCTGGTCCGTTTTTGACCAGGTTATTGAGATCAGCAGAGAATCGCCCCTCACTTGGACGTGCTCCCTGCGTAGACCTCCTTCCACATCTTTCTTATTTGCTGCCACTAGTTCACTCACCCGCAGGGCCACATAGAACGCCAATGCAAAAGCTGCTCGGAACAGTGTTGCCTCGCTGGGTGAGGAGCATGTCTCATCCAGTTTCGCCAGTAAGGTGGTCAATCTATCTAACCCAATCGGGTGCCTGTTATCCTGTCTGTGACCCCCAAGGCTCCGCCAGCCGCGGAGAGCCTTCTTGACTATAAAGGAATCCGTCGGGTCCCTCACCCCCTGGAGCTGCGCCATAAATGATATGGCGGCCCTATACCTGTTGGCGGTTGCCGCCGACCTGCCTTTTCTATGAAGGGCCACCAAAAGTTGGAGGAAGGCCTCCTCCCGCCTCCATCTATGCTCCCCCACTGGCCCCAGAAAGGCGCAGTATGGAAAGGGGCGACCACTCGGTCCCCCCGAACGTATGGTCGGGTGCCCCGATCCTCCCGGGAAACCATTTTGGGCGGGAGGCGTGTCTCGGCTGGTATGCCCGAAGCGGCGTAGCCGGGGTGCGCCTTTTTCCCGCCCAAGAGGGGTTGTCCTAGACACCTACACCGTTGGCCACGCCCAGTAGGCGTACCTGGGGTGGGTACACGCCCTCCCCGAGAAGAATAAAGAGAGCGGGAATCCGAAGAAGCGTCCTCTTGTTCCTGTGCTTGGAAGGCTGCACCCACTCGTTGCTCGTGAGCCCTCGACGGAACAAGGAGCCATTTTTGAGAACTTGTAATTCTTGTGTTTCTCTTTCAGTGACTTTACAGAGAAGAGTCCCGGACCGTCTTGATCGACCCGGAGTGGATAATCGAAACCATGTCTGGCAAGAAGGCAGTAAAGGGTTCCGAGACAGACCAGGTGCTTCGCATGTTGGTGAACAGAATGACGAGAATAGAACGAAGCATCGGTCAAGTTCCAGCGCTTGGTCGTGATATGGCGGGCATTAAGAAGCAACTGGCCGCAATGAACAAGCCTGGTAACCCGAAGAAGGTAATAGGCCCGGCATTGCCGGGAGTCGTCCCCGAGGGTAGAGGGAAACAGGTCAAGAGGAGGGCGGCGGCAGGGGAGGTTCCGGTCCCTGAGGTGCCCCCGGTCAGCCCTGCCATACCAGCTGATGTCCCAGTACCAACCCCAGACGCGGGTCAACCGATTCCGGTTGTGATTACGCCCGCTAACGATGAGGATATGCCTCCTGAATTGGCCACCCAGTTGGCCGCATGGCTCAATAAGAAGGCAGGAGGTGCTACAGCACCAGGAGACACGGCCGAAGAGGCCAAACTACTAATCCAGCAGTTGCGGCAGTCGCGAGACGCCGCGAAGGCGAATCTCCCTCTTGTCTCCCCACAGGCGACACCAGGAGGACCGGCAGCTGGTCTCGAGAACACGGCGGGAACAACAACCGCACCAGGTAGGCTCGTCTTGCCAGTGGCAGGGGAGGGCTCATTACCCTCAAGGTGGGAGAGGGTGGTTCAACATATCCCGTTGGCCACAAAAGAATTGATCTGGGCAGACAAGTATGTCAATATGTTTTCATTGTTAACCGACCATCGCGAGATGGAGTATGCTAAGACACAGAAAGATTTGTGGCACCCGAGTGTCTGGCGCGCCAAGATGGCGGAGTTCAGGGTTGAGGAGACGATAACCAATTGGGCTAAGGCCTTTGCAATGTTTACTGCGATTATTGGTGAACGTAAGCCCGAGGTATTGCCCGAACTGTCTTGTTATCAGGCACGTATAATGGATTTTTATGAAAGGTATGAGGGGGTGAATGGAAAGGTTACGACATGAAGTTCCGTAAAGCCAAAGAGTATGATTCCTCTCTGACATGGGATTGCCTCGACTCAATTTCTTGGCATAAACAGCTCCTGCCTGGGGCGGCAAGAACTTCCTCGCCAGGCGGGAACGGGTCGGGGGTTTCCCGCCAGAAGCCCGCGGTGCCCTTTCGAGCAGGCACCGGTGACGATCACCAGCCGAAAACCGGCGGGAATGGTGGAAAGCGGGGGGTCTGTTGGTGCTTCAATAGAGGCAATTGTAACAGACCGCAAGGTACATGTAGGTTCAAGCACGTGTGTGCGGGTTGTGGGAATTCCTCTCACACGGAGAGTTCATGCAGATCCAAAAATAGCGGGTCAGGAGGTAAAGGAGGGTCCAAGCAGGACTGAGGTGGATTGTTGGGTACAATTGCCTACTCCCGTTGATATCATGGCTATGACTCCTTGGTTAAAGAAATACCCTGATTATGTCTCCGCCAGTGGCGAATTTCATCTGTTCCCCATTAGGGGTGGTCCCCAAGAAGGACCCGGGGGAGCTTAGGCTGATCCATAACCTGTCTGCTCCAAGGGGTTTCTCAGTAAACGATGCTATTGACCCAGAGGTCTGTTCAGTGCGGTACGCATCGTTCGACGATGCCGTCACCATGTTAAATCGCCTGGGCCCCGGGGCGCTGATGGCGAAATCAGATATCGAATCAGCGTTCCGGTTGCTCCCGGTACACCCACAGGATCAGCGTCTCCTAGGTTTTGCGTTCCAAGGATGCTATTACATGGATAAATGCATGCCGATGGGTTGCTCCATTTCTTGTGCCTATTTCGAAAAATTCAGCTGTTTTTTAGAGTGGGCGTTCACCGAGGCCACGGGGCATAGGCATGTTATGCATTACCTAGATGATTTTCTGTTTTTGGGAGCAGCCGGCGACATGAAATGTGCGCGGGCGCTACAGGATTTTTGCATCCTCATGAGGGAGTTTGGAGTGCCATTGGCACCAGGTAAGACGGTTGGACCATCTACTTCACTTGAGTTTCTGGGAATTGAGCTCGATTCTGTGGAGGGATGTTTCCGTTTGCCAGTGGGGAAGGTATCTAAGTTTAGGTCCTCCCTGGATCTTTGCCTTGGTAAGGCGAAAGTGACCCTGCACCAGTTACAGCAAGCAGTGGGTCAGCTTAACTTTGCCTTGGGAGTGATACCAATGGCCCGCCCCTTTTCACGCTCTATTGCACAAGCTATGGTTGGTCAAAAAGAAGGACACCACCGCACGAGACTGTCTGCAGAGGTTCGCCAGGACATGCGCATTTGGTTGGCATTCCTGGTGGACTTCAACGGTCGGGTGGTGTGGAACAAGCCGCCAGCGTCCTCGGACGAGCTGGGTTTGTGGACCGACTCGGCGGGGAGCGTGGGTTTTGGCGCCATCTTTGGTAATCGATGGTCGGCGCAAACATGGCCGACATGGTGGCACACCAGCGGTCTCACAGGTAACATAGGGTTCCTTGAGCTATTCCCTATTTTTGTGGCTCTAATGGCATGGCCGAACGAGTTCCAAGACCGCTCGGTGGTATTTTGGTCTGATAGTATGACTGTTGTCGAATGCATTAACCAACAGGCAGCACGCTGCAAATGGATCTTGAGATTGTTGAAGGAAATTGTGCTGCTTTGCATGAGACTGAATGTACAGTTCAGGGCGAAACATGTGTCGGGTGTACTGAATCATGCGGCTGATGCACTCTCTCGTTCACATATGCAGGCGTTCAGGGTTTATCTACCTACAGCGGACCTAGTGGCAGCACCATTCCCCGAAGCACTCTGGCTAATCGGTGCCCCGGATTACAAGACCTCGTGGCAGCAAGCTTAGCCCCCAGGACGAGGAAAGCATACGAAGGAGCGTTTCGTTCCTATTGTGCATTTTTGGGTCCGACTGGGAGTCAGAACTGGGGTCAGGAGGATTCCTTCCTTGGGTTCCTGGTAGCACTGCACAGGGAAGGCCGATCAGCGGCTACGGCCAATAGGCACAGGGCGGCCATCTCATTCATGGCGCAGGTGCATGGCATCAAAGACCCAACAGGTTCCTTTTTGGCGAAAAAAGCCCTTCGCGGCTGGCAGCGCCTCGAGGGTTGCAAGCAAGACAAAAGGCGCCCGATTGGCTTAGAAAGGTTGTCCCTGCTCATGGCAAAGCTAGGCACGACATGCTCCTCCCAATTCGAATCAGTACTGTTCCGGGCAGCTTTCGCATTAGCGTTCCATGGGGCTATGCGGGTGAGCGAACTGGTCGCAAGGAATAAGAAAGATGTGGAGGGTGGCTTGTGCAGGGATCACATCCTGATTAGGGGTGATTCGATGATAGTCACGATAGCGAAGTCCAAAACTGACCAGGGAGCGATGGGAAACAGTGTTGTTGTCCAGCGCATGCGAGGGTCCCCCACGTGCCCGATAATGTGTATAGAGGAATACTTGGCACTGAGGGCGGATACATTGGGGGGGAGTTTGCTGAGGTACATCGATGCCACCCCACTGACAAGGTTTCAGTTCCAGAGGGTGCTAGCACTGACAATCGCTGTGGCGTGCATGGACCCATGCGATTTCGGGACCCACTCTTTCAGGATAGGGGCTGCTACTGAGGCTACAGCCAGGGGTCAGAGTGCAGAAGAAGTGAAACAGTTAGGACGATGGTCCTCGAATTGTTTTAAAAGGTATGTGCGATTGCACATGTTGTGAAGTCAAGTTATATGCACTCACGCTTCTTGTCTTCTGTTTGATTTACAGTTTCGCGAGCATGGGGTGGGGGGGAGTCCACGCTGTCCTTCCTACAGATACCTCACACGGGTGCTCGGACGACCTTTAAGATGGCGTCGAGCGGAAAGAGAGGCCCCCAACAAGACAAGGGAAATTGCAGTTGGCAATGAGGGTACAGTCCTCTGCGCGGCCGCCACTCACACCGTGAGGGCGAGAGTTTTTGGTAGTAGGGATCTGACACCGGTTAAGACCTTGCCGTTGGCCCTTAATGCGTAGATGTACAATTTTAATTTAGAAAGTATGCATTTGCAGGATGTTAGACTCGGCTAGGAAACCTTTGTATTAGAGATTTGTTAAGGTTAGCCAAATAACATGTCTTCATCGAAATGTAATAAATGAAAATTGTACATGATTATGAAACTTTTATTTAATGTTTTAATTTTGTTTCATATTTTAATAAATATGGCCGGGAGGGTGACTCCCTCCCGCCTTCCAAAAGTTCAGAACTGCGTCTGTCTTCCCATCTTTGGGGATTGTGTTGGGAGGGGGTGACGGGCATCCCGGCCATATGAACGAAACGCGCCTTCATAAGCTTTCCTCGTCCTTGGCGCTAGACTGGCTGCCACAAGGTCTTGTAGTCCAGGGCACCGATCTGCCATAGTGCTTCGGGGAAAGGCGCCGCCACTAGCTCCGCTGTGGGTAGATAACCCCTGAAAGCCTGCATTTTTGAACGAGAGAGTGCATCAGCTGCGTTATTCAGTACACCCGGCACATGTTTTGCCCTGAACTGTACGTTTAATCTCATGCATCACAATACAATTTCTTTCAACAGTCGTAGGATCCATTTGCAGCGTGCTGCTTGGTGATTAATGCACTCGACCACTGTCATGTTATCTGACCAGAATACCACTGAGCGGTCCCTAAAGTCCTCTGGCCATGCCATCAGAGCCACCCAGATGGGGAATAACTCCAAGAAACCAATGTTACCTGTTAGGCCGCTTGAGTGCCACCACGCCGGCCATGTTTGTGCCGACCACCGGTTACCGAAAATTGCGCCAAACCCCACACTCCCCGCTGAGTCAGTCCATAAGCCGAGCTCCTTCGACAAGGCGGGGGGTCTGTTCCACACCACTCGACCGTTGAAGTCCTCCAGAAATGCCAACCAAATGAGCATGTCCTGGCGAACCTCTGCCGAAAGTCTAGTGCGGTGGTGGCCCTCCTTGAGGCCCACCATAGCCTGTGCTATGGAACGCGAGAAAGGGCGAGCCATCGGCATCACCCTCAATGCAAAGTTAAGCTGACCCACTGTCTGCTGTAACTGATGTAGGGTCACCTTCTCTGTTCGGAGACATTGTACCAGGGAGGTTCTAAACTTGGCTTCCTTCTCATCCGGCAAGCGGAAACACCCCTCCTCTGAGTCTAGTTCTATACCCAGAAACTCGAGGGAGGTAGACGGCCCGACCGTCTTACCTGGTGCCAACGGGACCCCAAAACCCCGCATGAGCACACAAAAGTCCTGCAATGCCCGCGCACAGTCCTGAGTGCCTGCTGGGCCCAGGAAGAGGAAATCATCCAAATAGTGCATCACCTGTCTGTGGCCCGTGGCCTCTGTGAAAACCCATTCCAAAAAGGAGCTAAACATTTCAAAATAAGCACATGAAATCGAACAACCCATGGGCATGAATTTATCCATGTAGAATTTCCCCTGGAACGTGAATCCCAGCAGCCGCTGGTCTTGAGGGTGTACTGGGAGTAACCTGAATGCAGATTCAATGTCTGATTTAGCCAACAATGCCCCGGGGCCCAGGCGATTCAACATTACGACTGCGTCATCGAACGATGCATACTTCACTGAGCATACCTCGGGGTCAATCGCTTCATTTACTGAGGGCCCCCTTGGGGCCAACAGATTGTGGATGAGTCTATACTCCCCCGGGTCCTTCTTCGGAACCACTCCTAAGGGTGAACACACAAAATCCGCTACTGGTGGGCCACCAAATGGCCCTGCCACTTGCCTCAAGCTAACTTCTTTTGCTATCTTTTTGGCGGCCACCGCTGGGTTGTGTTGAATAGACAGCTGGTTTTTACAGGAAGGGCTCCCCCGAAAATTGCCCGCCGGGATCCTGATGCCATATGAAAAGCCATCCCTCAGAGTCCCGGCAGACGCATGATCAGGGTATCGGGTTAGCCAACGGGTCAAAGCCAAGATATCTACGGGTGAAGATGTTTGCTTCCAAAGAACCGCATCAATCCTGCTTGGATCCCCCCTTTCCTCCCGCGCCATTGGTTTTAGATCGGCAACTGGTTTCCGGGTGTGAGGAATTCCCACAGCCGAGCACGCGTGCCGGAACCTACACGTTCCCTGAGGCCTGTTACAAGTTCCTTTGTTGAATCCCCAACACACCCCTCGCTTGCCTCCATTCCCGCTAGACCTGGGCTGGGATTCCCCCCAGGCGTTCACACGAAAGGGCTGTGACGGCCTCTGATGGAATCCCCCAGAGCCACTCGTGCTTGGCACCGAAGGACCCGCCGGCCCTGGCAAGAGCTGAGCGTGCCATGACACTGTATCCAAACAATCCCATGTCAAGGCCTGGTTAAACTCCTTTGTATTCTAAAGGCAACATCATACCCCCTCCATTCATTTCCCCCATACATTGCATGGAAATTCATGATACTGTTCTGATAGCATGCCAGGTCAGTCAACATTTCTGGTTTACGTTCTCCGATAATTGCCGCGAAAATAGAAAATGCCCTGACCCAGTTCACCATGGTCTCCTCGACCCTGAACTCCGCCATCTTGGCCCGCCATACACTGGGGTGCCAGAGATCTTTCTGGGTCTTTGCATATTCTAACTCACGATGGTCAGTCAAAAGCGAAGACATGTTAATGTATTTGTCTACCCACACCATCTCTTTCGTAGCCACGGGAATATGTTGAGATAAACTTTTCCGCCTTGAGGGTACCGGGCCCTCCCCCACCAATGGCAACGCTCTCTTACCAGCTTCAGTCGAACTCCCGGCAGTGTCCGTTGTCTTCTCCCGATCGTCCGTCGTGACCACCTTCGCCATCTGCGGGGGAATAGAAGGTACATTCGCTGTCCCGGCATCCCTTGCCTGCCGCAACGGCTCAATAATTAATCTGGCTTCCTCGGCCGGGTCTCCCGCGGCCGCTGATCCCCCTGCTCCCCCCTTTAGCCAAGGTAATACCGCTGCTAACTGAAGTGGTAATTCCGGGGGCATCTGGTCATCCCCCAGTGGCGTGATAACCTCGGGAATTGGCAATCCCCCATCCGGTCCTGGTACCGGGCTAGCCGCCGGCACGACGGGAATCGGTGGAGTTACTAGTGAGACTGGGGCCTCGCAGGGACCTGCCCTCGCCTTCCTTTTCTTGCCCTTATCCCCCGGGGTGACGTTCGGCAATACCGGTCCACTGACCTTTTTAGGCCGTCCCGAGGGGGCATTCTGGGCCTCCACCTGTTTCCTGATGGCCACTAGGCCACTACCCAGCTGGTCAACTTTACCCAACTTTCTGTCCATCACCGCCACTTGGTTCACCAACGTGCGCAGCATTCTTTCCATCTCAGAGCTCTTTCCGGATTTCTTGCCAGGCATGTCTTCGATCACTCCGTCCGACTTGACTCGCAAAGGTGACTCGCTCTCCCACACGCCTTGGTACTGAAAGAGAAAGACAAGGATTACAAGTTCTCAAAAAAGTGCAGCTTGTTCCCTTGAGGGCTCACGAGCGACGAGTGGTGCAGCCTTCCGAGCACAGGAACAAGAGGAAGCTTTGTTGGATTCCCGCACTATTTATCTAGCTGCGGGAGGTCGGGGACCCGCCTCAAGCACGCCCATCCGTGCACGGACTTCCGGGCGGGTGTCTAGGACAACCTCTTTTGGGCGGGAGGGGCGTGCTCCGGCTACGCCGCTTTGGGCATACCAGCCGGGTCACGCCCCCGCCCACAATGGTTTCCCAGGGGATCGGGGCACCCAACCATACGTTCGGGGGGACCGAGTGGTCTCCCCTTTCCATTCTGTGGTCCCTATAGCGCTTCCGCTAATGGAGTACCTCGCATCATTTCCTCACCCCCATGTATTCATATCAATGTATTTTCCTACCCTCTTCCTGTGGTTCTTCCCGGTGTCCCTGTTCTAAAACATCATTGAACTGGTTAAGGTGCACAGTTAGAGCTTCCCAAGGCTTAGCTGCTTCTAACACCTTCTCACTCCCATTGTGCATGGTGTCTCTTAGTCGTGCCGTTCCCTCACAGCCTGCCCAGTGGTTAAACCCTCTCCTCCATCTGTCTATGTTAGGACCTCTCCTTGCCTTCCAATGCCTCGTAATGTCCCGCTTCAATATCATTAATCCCAGATCCTGGATTTTATTGGTAACCTTGTTCTTGGAGATATGTGGGACTCTATGCAGTAAGCAGTATCCTGGAGTCATATGCACTTCTTTTTCGGTTATTTCTGCTAATATTTCCATCACCTCCCTCCAGAAATTCCCTATCTCCGGGCAGCCCCAAAACATATGCAGGACCTCCGCACCTATCTCTTCCCATCAGGGACAAGCCGCCATTATCATCTTAAAGTACCTATTGAGGTGCCCTGGGGTAAAGTACGCCTTATGAAATACATACAAGTTTACCAATTGGAATCTAGCATTCCTATTGATCATACTAACCCTCTCCGCTAGCTATCCCCAGGCTTTTACCTCTATAACCTCCCCTAAGTCCTCTTCCCATTTCTGTTGGAGCTCATTAAGTGGAAGGAGTGTCGCCCAGCTCAGCCTCCTACACAAGCATGTAACCACTTTAAATGTCTCCGCTGCCATTACTACATATTGGCATCCGTCATTCAGAGGGGGTTCAGTCAGCCCAGCTCCCCAATGTTTGCGGATCCCTGCAGTTAAGGCTGCATGAAGCAGAGAGTCGCCCCCTGGAATCTCATTGCGCTCACTAAATGCTTCTAATGGTAGTAGCATGCCATCCTCATACATCTGTCCTATGGTGAGCACTCCTGCCTCCTCCCATGGCCCCAGCCTACTCCAGTCTGCTCTATGTCATAATACTATGCAATAATTTAACGGTCTCTCTGGCACATAGGGGTGTCTCACCTTAGCCCTCTGCAAACATCTAACCCAACATTTGTGAGCCACATATCCTTTTCTGGTACAGGTAACCACAGCACTATTATAGACAGGAGGTCTGGAGTCGGACATCCGTCACTCTGCTGCACGTTCCTCGTTGCTGGCTTGCCACCCATTTCGTCATCCATTGCAGTTGCGCTGCAATATATTAGTATTCAAAATCTGGCACCACCAGCCCCCCTTCTTTTCTGGGCATCATTATGTTCTTTAAAGCCACTCTACTCCTCCAGCCCCCCACAAGAACTCTGTCATCATCGTCCGGAGCCGCTATAATCTCTCCAATGGGATCAATATTGGTAGAACTCCGAATACATACAGGAGTCTCTGGATCGTCAACCTTCTTTAGTAAGGATGCTGTACCTGCTAACGAAAAGGGAAGAGTACCCCAGATGCCAAGATTGGCTTTTGTCTCCCTAATGACCCTTCCCACATTCCCCTCAAGGAGATCCACTCTGTCGTGATATATTTCTACACCTAGGTAAGGCATGCATCTCTCTCCCCACTATATCCCCTCCACCGTATGCGGTTTCTCCCGCCCATTCATAATAGGGAACACACAGGACTTTCTCCAGTTCACTTTGAGGCCTGCCACTCTCTCTAGTGCTAACAACAGTTCTTTAGCTCCCTCAAGTTCTGCTTCCATATTTCTGAGGAACAGAATCAGATGATCTGCATACAAGGCTAAATGGTGTACTTGCCCCTCTACTTTTAATCCGTTGTACCAATTTCCAGTTCTGGCTTTAGCGGCCAGTGGTTCCACAGCCAATCCAAACAGCACGGGCGACAGCGGACATCCCTGGCATGTGCCTCTCTCTACCTCATATCTGTCCGATATGAGTTTTACCGTCCGAACCCGGTCTGTGGAGTTTCTGTACAACAGGGCTGTCCGTGCCCCAAACTCCTGCCCCAAACCAAAATCTCGCATTACTCAGAAGAAATAATGCCATTCAAGACTATTGAAAGCCTTTTCGATGTCAATGGCCAAAATAGTAGCCTCCTCTTTACAATAATAGTCTGCTCCCAGTACTCTTAGCAATCTCCGCACATTCATTGCCGGATTGCATGCAGGTAGGAAACCAGCCTGGTCCCAATGTACAAGACTCATCATGTGCAGCAATAATCGTGTGGCCAGTATCCTACTCAGGATTTTATAATCAAGAATGAGCATTGACAGTGGCCGATATGCTATCTTTCATACACCTGCCTTCCTGGCTTTAATAATGGGACAATCAGTGCCTCCCTAGTGTTCCCCGGAAGTTTCCCCTCCTGTTTTGCCTGGTTATGCAGGGCCACCAGTTGCGGTCCCAGCAGGTCTATATATGTAGCATAAAATTCTGTGGGAAACCCATCAGTTCCTGGTGTCTTATTCCTGGCCATGGTCTTCACAGTGCTTTTGACCTCACACAGCTCTGTCTCCCTCCTCAAGACTTCTGCCTCCTCCTTGCTGATTGTTGGCAACTTAACATGTTCCATACATTCGATCTCAGTGAGCTGCCTGCTGATCTCTGTTCCTAGACAGTGTACAGCCAATCCCAGGCCTCTTCTGGTGACTCGAAAAACAAGCCCTTGGGCCCTATTACTCGCAGCCTGGCTGAGAGTAACATTGCATACGGGAGCTGCAGTTTTCATAGCTTTCTTTTCACTGCAAGGAACGTGGATTTTTGCCTCTGTACCTCCCTGGTAAAATCTGGAAACACCATCACCTTGCTGATTCCTATTTGTAGGTCCTTTACTTGCCAAGCCTGCTTGAGAATATGGTCTCTGTCTCGGAAATGGAGCAAGCGGGCTATGGAGTTCTGGCACCCTATGCGCTCTTTCCATTCAACTAGTTACATCGCACAGAAATTGACAATCTCAGGAGGTTCAAGAACAACAAGAAGCTCATCAACTCTCCTCCTGAAACCACAAAAATTCCATAAGACAAAAACATACAAATGCTCCTTCTCAGGGATGGCTCCCAGGATTTGGAATGCCCTCCCTCCAGAAATAAGACTTATCTCATCCACTGCATCCTTCAAAAATGAAGTCAAATCGATCCTCCTGGCTAAATTAACTTGAAGTTAAAGCTGTGTAAATATTATTTAACTGTTTCTCTTTCCCCTGCATTACATTGTTTTGGTCTTCTTATTCTATGTAAAGAGCTCTGATATCTGTAAGGATCTTGTTTGCGCTATATAAAACCTTGAAAACCTTGAAAATAAATAAATAAAATAATAAATATAGACCATTGTCATTACTTAATGTTGACACAAAACTATTCGCCAAAGTTTTGGCAAACCGCTTAGCCCCATTAGTGCCGACACTGGTTAGACCTGAACAAGCAGGTTTGTCCCTAACACCCTAACACATAACCTGTGCACAGTATTTGGCAATATCTAACACACTGAGCCAGAGATAAAGCCTACTGTGATATTTCTAGATGCTGAAAAGGCCTTTGATTCTGTTGAGTGGAACTTTATGATGTTAGTATTAAAGCGGATGGGTGTTGGCAACTTCTTCTCTCAGCTGGTGGCCGTCTTTTATAATTCCCCATCTGCCCGGGTTAGGGTGGGCAATCTGTAACCTCTCCTATCAAAATATCCAGGGGCACTTGTCAAGGGTGCCTTTATCGCCTCTACTATACGCTTTTGTGGTGGAGCCTCTGGCATGCGCCCTCAGAGAGTACCACAGCCTCACAGGGATACGCTTCCCCAGATACAACTTAATAATTTCCACTTATGCTGATGACATTCTTTTATACATAAGAGATCCAGAGGTTAACCCATCTCTGGTGTTAAAGGAAGTGGTACGATATGGAGAGTTCTCTGGCTTTAAAACTAATTGGACTAAATCCACTATCTTTCCTCTTACCGCAGCCATGGAGCTGATAGAAATGGACTCCCCTCTGAGCTGTCCCACTGATTTGGTGTGTTACTTGGGTATTCAAGTACACACAAACTGTGAGATAGTATTCAACGAGGAATATGGTAGGGCGATTGCTAAACCAGAAGATGACGTTAGCAGATGGGTTTGTCTGCCACTGTCCCTCCTTGATCGTATCTATCTGATGAAAATGGTACTGTTACTTAGATTCCTGTTTCTATTTTTAAATATACCTATGATCCTCCCAGTCCACCTCTTTAAATGTGTCAGGTTATTATTGGTCAGACTAGCTTGGACTGGTAAACAGCCTCATAACAAGTGGGATATCCTTACACTCCCTTACTCTATGGGAGGACTTGGAGCACCTGATCTGGAGCTGTACTATCGAGTGGCGCAATGTTCACACGCTTTCCACTGGTTGCACCAACAATTTCCTGCCCCGAATTTACACATTGAGAGGGTGGCGGCTGCTCCCACTCTCCTGGCAGTGTCACTGTTTCAGGTACCGTACTGGCGGGCAGGTATTCTGGACTCTATAAATGCCACCACACACGCAAGGCAGAATCTAATGAAACAACAAGCTGCCACTATCTTGTATTCTCCACTCACACCTGTAGAGTGGTGTCAATGGTAGGGGTGGGCGGAATTTGCCTAATCGCATTACGCAAATCTCCGCGAAACTGTAAAAAATCTCAGCGAACACGTAGAAATTCTGTGAACACGTGGAATTGCTTGTTCGCGATGCTTTTTTCCTGTTCGCAATTGCTGTTTGCATGCTCGGGGGTAAATATCTTGCGAACACGCATTCTGAGAACGCGAACAAGCAAAAAATTTCGCAAAGTCACGGAATGCTGAATTTTGAGCAATTTTGCGTTTTCCACAGAACGCGAAATTACCCGAATTCCGCAAATTCTGCAAACGGAACGGAATTTACTGCCCAGGCCTAGTCAATGGCTGCCCGTGACTAGTGAGCTGGAAGTGTTGCGTGCCCTGCCGTTTCTTGATATTTACAAAATAGGGTACTTATTTGAGGATGAGTGGGCGTGGGTGGGACGAGATAGTCTCAGAAAGACAAGTTATCACCCCACTAATGATGTTACATTTCAATAGGTTTAGACAAGTGGTCCGCGAAATGCTTGGAGAGACAATGATGGAACTGCCGGAAGTAGCTCCCTTCTCCCTCATGCTACGCGCAGAATCCCCCTGTAAAATAGTATCCAGTATTTTTTACAGCATGGCACAGGATTACAGGAAGAATTTCTTCATTAAAGCCAGATTGGAGTTGCAGACTGACTTGTGGGTAGCCCTCGATGACGACACATGGCGTTATTGTTGCGAAGCCACACAACACGTCTCCCTGAATGGACGACATCGCCTAATTCATTTTAAATTTCTTAATAGAGTCTACTATTCTCCAGCTTGGTTGCACAGATATGGTCTTCAAGACCCTGCGAGGTGTGAGAGATGTGGTGCTGAACCGGTAGATTCATGAATCTAGCCTGGCTGTGTCCTGACATAGCCAATTACTGGATCTTAATTTTCCAAAAGTTAAGCGATAATACAGGAGTGGCTCTGGCACCGGATACCTTGCTGGTTCTCCTTGGTTACTCTAGGCGAGTACGGAAAGAGGTTCGACGTCTGGTTGATATGTGTTTGTTGATAGCTAAGCATGGAGTTGCCAGGCGCTGGGCTCAAGGGCCTGCTCCCACTATGGTACACTGGTCAAAAGACATGTTATATTGTAACACGCAATATGAATTACGTAGTGACCTGCTCCCCCCCTCCCCCCAGAGCCACCAGAAGAGCTTCTGGGGCCTATATCAGAGTTACCCAGCTGGAAAAGAGTGAAAAGCCCTCACGAATCCTGTTCTTCCTCTCAATGTAGAAGGCGTGCAGCGAGTGATACTATGGAGCTGCAGGCATTCCTTTTGGGCTTCCTCTCCAAGTCCCAACTCCATAAAATATGCCAACAAGCTGTTTCAGGGGTATTGCTCCTGAACTATTCCCTTTAGATAATCTGACATCTGAACACGTTGGAAGACAAGGCATGGTTGTATAATGACCTGTATGATTGGTATGTTGCGCCCTTGAATGTATAATCCTATGGATTTGTTTTCTGATATCAGATATGCTACCTGATCACTGTGACTGTTTTTGTTTTCAATTTATTTTGTCTAATTTCTATTGCCTACTTTTTGCAAAATTCAATAAATAAATAAGAAAAAAAAGAAAGTGTATGTGCCACATTTAGTTGAGATTTTGTTAACACGAACTCGCACACAGCACCTTAGAAGCAGTCGGTTAACAAAATATGAGCAAGTGATTTTGGGAGCTGAAAACGTGACAGGGACAAGATGTACAAATTTTAATCCAGGTACTTTGTTTCCGATTCCAAGTTATGAAGTGGTGGTGGATGAAGCAGATCATGATTGTCTGAATGTGCTTGAATTCTGTATGAAACTAAAGCCTGAATACAAGATACTCCATTACTTGAATCTGATCTTGTAATGTTTGTGGACGGGTCATGCTTGAGAGATTATGAAGGTACCTTGCAAGCTGCATATGCAATTTGTACAGTAGCAAGTAAAATTGAAGCATCATGGTTGAAAGGAGTGAGTTCAGCACAAGTGGCAGAGCTGATTGCTTTGACAAGGGCATGTTGTCTTGCAAAGCGGATAGTCAAAATGGTTTCATGGTTGTCCATGACTTTGGGCAGTTGTGGTCCCAATGTGGATTTTTGACCTGGGTTCACAAATACGAAACGGAGAGTGTGTAAAAGATCTATTGATGGCACTACAATTGCCAGCTCAAAGTGGGGTGGTGAAATGTTCAGCACACAAATCTGGTTGTGGTTATGTCATTGTGGGCAACAGATATGCCATTGAAATTGAACGTTATTGTGCTCAAAATTCCTTTACAATCAATGGGGAACATTTGAAAGAACTATCTGATGAAGCAGAATGCCGACTAATATTCTCATCTGTTGAAACATGGGAAGAAATTAGAAAAATACAGGCTGCAGCTAGTGATGCAGAAAGAGAAGGATGGATTAAAGCGGGATGTACATGAAGGGCAGATGATGAGGTGTTGATTTACACTGATGGGAGACCAATATTGCCAGAGAGTTTGTTATCTCTAATGACACATGTTTGTCATGGTCCTACACATGTAGGAAGAGATGCAATGATTAGACTTTAAAAAAAATGTGGTACAATCCCAAGTTTAGAGTCATTACAGAAAGTCTCTGTCAGAGATGCATAACTTGTCAACAACAAAATGCAGGGAGGAAAACAGCTGTCAGTTTGGGTCAAATTTGAAATGCAGCAGGTCCATTTACATGCATGCCGGTTGATTTTATTGTCATGCCTCCTTGCCATTGATCGAAGCATGTATTAGTAATTGTGTGTTTGTTCGTTGGATTGAGGCATATCAAACAAGACGTAATGACAGCCTAACTGTTGCTAAACTGCTTTGTAGAGAGATATTTCAAAGGTTTGTATTTCCAGTCTCATTAGAATCAGATACTCATTTTAACAATTAAATAATTCCGATGGTTTGTGCAGCATTACAAATTGAACAGAAATTGCATTGTGCTTACCGACTTGAGTGCTTAGGAGGGGTCAAGCAAGTCAATGGCACAATAAAGGTCAAGACTGGCTATGGTTTGTGCATCAACAATACTGAAATCGCCTGATGCTTTATCATTGGTGTTGATGAGTTTAAGAAGTATTCCAGACAGAAGAACTGGATTTCCGCCACTCAAAATTGTGATGGAATGGCTATGAGACTGCCAACAGACCGAGCAAATCAACTTGTGAACAAAAATGATAATTTAGTGCTGGATTATTGCAAATGATTGGCTGATGTAGTGCGTTCTGTTTCTCACCAGGTTGGAGAAGTCGCAACTACAGTTCAACAAGAACAAGCAGTTGAATGGGCGCTTGTCAAGAAATACGTGAGGAAGTCTTGTTTGGAATCTCATTGCTGTGGGCCTTATCAAGTGATTCTTGTGACAACAACAGCAGTTAAATGTGGTGGTCTGCCTGACTGGATACATGCTAGCTACACAAGTCGAGTCCCAAGTCCACTTGAAAGGACAGAATCAGTTGAAGGTGAACAAAGAGAAAGAAGAGAGCCTGAACAGGCTGGGAATCGAGTGGGCACAAGCTACCGGGTCTCACAATAGTGTCATTGCTGATGCTGTAAGAGAGTTGGGCCCACATGCATCAACAATGCCATTTGCGATTCCTTATTAGCGAAAAATAAGGATTCGCTAATAAGGAATTGCAAAAGGCTATGCATGAACAAATCGCAAAAAAAATTGCGATTTCTTAAAATTCCTTAATTGCGACTCGCAAATTGCGAATTGCAATTAAGGAATACCTCCCCATTCATTCCCATGGGCCTAGAGGCCCATAGGAATGAATGGGAAGACATTCTCAATTTACGATTCTCAATTTGAGAATCGCAAATTGAGAATGCAATTTCAAGGGTGCCAAAAGGACACCCTGTTGCACCCCTGAAATCTGCCTATAAGTACATCTTGCACACACACATGCCACAAGGGCATGTGTGTGTGTGCATAATGAAACTTTGAAAAATGCACTTTAGTGCATTTTTTAAAGTTTTTGCAAATTACCATGAAGGTCAACTTCATGGTAATTTGCTCCCCCTATTAGCGAAATCGCAATTTTTTTTAGTTTGATGAATTGCACTTAAGGAATCTCAATTTGAGATTCCTTAAATGCAATCGCAATTTAAGTAATCGTAATTTTGTGATTTCTTAAATTGGGAAAAGTACAAAAATGATGATGCATCCCAAATGATAAAATTGCATTCGCAAACGGGCAAATTTTATGATTCGCAACCTTTGCAAATGCAATTTTCAATGATGCATGTGCCCCTTGGTCCCTGAAAGAAACAGAGAAAGAGAAAAAAGGGAATCAGCTAAACGAAGTTTTGAATTGAATGACAGTGATCCTGGAAAAAGATCAAGAAAAGAAGATAAATGGCCTAGAGGAGTTAAGAAAGTGAAATATACTTTGAATAAGAGGGTTCCAGAAACTGTAATTGAAATATTTAGACAATCTGAACAAATTGATACAGAAGGAGAAGAAAGTACAGTACCCAGAACATAGAGAGCACGAATCCCAAGCAAGAAGTACACAGCACTGGAATGGACATAGTTGGCCACTGTAACAAATAACTGGAAAAAATAATTCATTGAGTTCTGTTCCAGAGACAACTCATCATATGTGCCAGCCTAAATGAACTGTGCTAAAGAAACGGGGTGCAGAAAAAGAGAGATGAGATTTGAAAATAAGGTGTGTCAAGACCGGAGGATCGAAAAGTAAAAATGTGTGGGGTACACAAACCTTAACCTTATCAAACCTTAACCTTATTAGGCAAATACAAATAATTGTTACATTATTGATTTTTGTTTTTTTTAGTAGATTTCATAGTTTTTAAACTTTTTCTATAGAATGTATATAAACAAGACCATTAATTAAAACCAAGGCTTAACTAGGCAAAAGTGTTTTAAGGCTTGTTTTATGTTTTCTTATAATATTGTTTATCTGGTTAATACTAATTTTAGTAGTAGCAAAAGGGGGGGTGGTCCACGAAAGGAGACCAAGTCCACATTAGTTTTCACTGTTTGTTTGTTGATGCTAGCACACTCAAGAAAACTCTGGACCTCTTGAGTTTTCAAACAACAAAGTCTTTAGAGGGGATGATGAGTGTGTGCAGTGTTACATTTTAAAATCCTTAGGCTCAATCCTTTTTTAAATGAAGAAGATCCAAGTGGCCAATTCTTTGTAGAAAAATAGTTCTTTATTAATGATGATACAAACGTGGACAGCCGACACGTGTTTCGCCCCTGTGGCGAATTGCGCCAGGGCTTTCTCAAGGCTATTTACAATTTTGCATATTGCCGCAATCTGTGCATGTTAAGTTTCACCATAAATTCCGGTTTGATAACGTATTAAGGGATCGAATCCCCGGCGTGTCTCTCTAAACAGCTCGTCTCTCCCGTCGTTTCCGCGGAAACACGTGTCGGCTGTCCACGTTTGTATCATCATTAATAAAGAACTATTTTTCTACAAAGAATTGGCCACTTGGATCTTCTTCATTTAAAAAAGGATTGAGCCTAAGGATTTTAAAATGTAACACTGCACACACTCATCATCCCCTCTAAAGACTAATTTTAGTAGTGTCTTGCTTTATGTATTCTAATAATGTTAATTCTACTAATGAGTATGGAGATACAAAAATTAACATACAGAAAGATCTTAAAGAAGATCCAGAGGCAAATATAAAAAAATTAACAGGGAATGACTTACATCAAGCGGGATGTACACGAAGGGCAGATGATGAGTTGTTGATTTACACTGATGGGAGACCAATATTGCCAGACAGTTTGTTTTCTCTAATGACAGGTGTTTGTCATGGTCCTACACATGTAGGAAGAGATGCAATGATTAGACGTTAAAGAAAATGTGGTACAATCCCAAGTTAAGAGTCATTACAGAAAGTCTCTGTCAGAGATGCATAACTTGTCAACAACAAAATGCAGGGAGGAAAACAGCTGTCAGTTTGGGTCAAATTTGAAATGCAGCAGGTCCATTTATATGCATGCCGGTTGATTTTATCGACATGCCTCCTTCCCATTGATCGAAGCATGTATTAGTAATTGTGTGTTTGTTCGTTGGATTGAGGCATATCAAACAAGACATAATGACAGCCTAACTGTTGCTAAACTGCTTCGTAGAAGGGCTGCAGAACAAAAGACTAACATACCTCCAGGGTGATTATAAGAAAGGAGAAACATATACTGCAATGACTTTAGACTGGTATCACTAGCAATAGCTGTATGGAATTAGGGATCTTTAAGATAAACATATCCGCAACAGACAGCTGGAATGGAGCTCTGATATATCGTCCTTCTGGACCCAGGGCCAATTTCTGTGACCAATTGATAGAACACATAGCGATGTATGTCCTGGCATCAAATCAATTTCTTCTGCTTGGTGACTTTAACTTCCATGGGTAAGAACATACCAACCCCGAAGTAAATAAACTTCTACTTAACTTAGAACTACCGGGACTCAGTCAAAGAGTTAAAGGCCCAATACACTTGGCTGGACCTAATTTTCTCCAATACTGACCATCTGATCTGCAAACCCCCAATGGGGGTTACACCCCCCTGCGCGGTGGGCCCCGTAGTGAATAAAGGGCCGCGACAAGATGCGAGAAGACCATGGCATAAACTCTCCTCCGAATCCTTTAGTAAGGTCTTTCACCCCAAACCTCCCAATAGTGATCTTGACGGGGCTAAGCTGCTGGAAGGTTTTACCTCCGCTTTCATGACAGCATTGGATGCTACAATTCCTTTTGAAAATCACGGTAATTTACAGAGACGACCGTCAGCTCTCTGGTACACACCAGATTTAAAAGCAGAGAAAGCTAGATGTAGAACCTTAGAGAGACTCTGGCTAAGAAGGAAAACCCACAAGATAGGGATCTTTACAAACTGGCCTTGTCCCAATACCATCGGAATATAAAAACTGCTAGATGACGTTCATCATAAATCAAATGGAACAAGCTAGTAACTCGTCAAAGGCCCATTTTAAGATAGTATCAGATTTCGTCTCTCCGCAAGTATGCACCCAATACCCAGGGAAATCCCAGGAATTTGCGACTCACTAGCTGTCTTCTTTCAAGAAAAGATTTCTAACATATATGCCAAATTCCCAGCCGCTATCTTGCAGAACCCAGAGATCAGTATTAGATTAGAAGAGCAAGGAAATGAAACCCAGAGTACTCAGAACTGTTTTCAGATGGCCACATTAGAGGAAGTCCACGATTCCTTGGTCACAGCTAAATCCGGCTCACCCCATGACCCTTGTTCCCCTAAGGTGATGGCTCTCCTAGCCACATGCTGTGCCCCCATGATCCTCAATATTTTCAATTGTTCCATACAAACAGGAACTATCCCCACGGTGTGGAAGGAAGCATATGTACGGCCTATTCTGAAAAAGGCCACATCTGACCCACAAGTACTCAGTAATTACTGCCCTATATCTCTACTTCCTCTGCTGGGGAAGCAACTGTAAAGCCTAATAAATAGACAACTGGGATTATATTTTGAATCCAATAAAATTCTGGACCCTTCGCAATCAGGTTTCCGACTGGGTTTCAGCACAGAGGCCACACTTCTGGTTGTGACTGACTCCCTAAGACAGGTGATGGATGCTGGAGATTCGATCGTACTGATAATATTGGATCTGTCTGCAGCCTTTGACCCCATCTCACACCCAAAGCTCATGGAAAGATTGCAGGCATGTGGTACCCAAGGATCGTGCCTTAGCCCGATGCTATTTAACATTTATATGACTCCGTTAGCAAAAATTGCAGAGCAGTATGGCTTTGAGACAATCTCATACGCCGACGATACACAGCTTATGTTTACTGTTGGCCTGAACTTAGAATCAGAGAACATGTGTTTCTCTGCCAGAATGCTTGCAATCTCCAACTGGATGACCGAGAATTGCCTCCAGCTGAACCTATAAAAAATGGGGATGATGCTAATGGGGAAAGCCCCAATTCTTTGGTCGGATGATTGGTGGCCACATCAACTGGGAGCCGTTCCCGTCCCCAAACAAAGTGTAAGAAACTTAGGGATAAAACTTGACCATACTTTACCCATGAAAGACCTTATTGCTGCTACCACCAGTGCTTGGTAGTATAACTTGCGCCTTCTGTGTAGAATCTTTCCCTTCTTCCCCACGAAATCCCGCAGAACCCTTGTCCAGGCGATGGTGATTAGTAGACTGGACTATGGGAATGCGCTGCTGGCGGAAGTGGGTGATACCGTTGCTTGCAAAGCTACAGGTGGTCCAGAATACCACAGCAAGATTAATCTTGAATTGTCCTGTGGGCCCTCTTTCCACGCTTTTGCTGAGGAAACTGCACTGCTGCCTGTGAAGAAACTAGCCTACTTTAAAATTTGCTGCTTCTCCTATAACGTCTTGAGAGGCAAAGGCCCACAATATCTTCAAAGGAAACTTACTACATACATACCGTCCCGGAATCTCAGATCAAGTACCCAAGCCCATTTGTGTGTGCCCAAAATATGTCAAACTCGCACTGGGGGGAAGGCCTTTTCCTATCTTGCCCCAAGGCACTGGTACAACTTACCCATAGCCCTCAGTGAGACTCCAATCTGCAGTAAATTCAGACAACAGCTGAAAGCCTATCTGTATTAATATTAGTTGATTCCTCCCCATCATGTTCTCAATTGCGCCGAAATGCCCCGTGTGATATCTAAGCTTTAGAAATAGCACTTAACATAACATAACATAACATAACAAGGGGAAGCTTTGCATTCTAAGACAAAAGGCTCAATACAATAATTATTTCATTGGTTCTAGCTAATGTGAACATACCTTCCTATTTTATGGTGGTTTGGAACTAAAACATGGTACTAATCCAGTCTATCCTGGAGTTTATTATGTTTGTGGTAAAAATGCTTATTAAGATTGCCACAACATTGGTATGGGTGATGTTACATGAGCATAGTATTCCCAACGATTTACCATGTAAATGAAAAGCATGGATCCAATGAAAAGAATAAAAAGAGACTAACACATAGTAAAAGAGGAATTAGTGCTGCAAAAATAGTGGGTTATATTTTAGGTACATTGATACCTTCAATGGGAGTAATCCTGAACTCACATAGGATTAGAAAGTTGTCTGCAGTAGTTGATTGTTTATCAACAGATACATCTGGTGGGTTCTTGATGATTAACACTGAGATGGCTGCAATGAGATCTATCGTTTTACAAAATAGGCTTGCTCTTAATGTATTATTGGCAACCGAGGGTGGAGTCTGTAGTATGCTGAAAATTCAACAAAGTTGCTCTTATATCCCTGACAAAATTAGAAACTTGGAGGGATATATCAGTAACATTACTCATTTGCATAATGATTTGACAGAACTAAAAGTTGATGGTGCATGGGAAAAACATGGTAAGTGTTTTTCCTCAGTAGGTTATTGATGTTTAAGACTAAGTAGTAGCTTTTTAGGATAAATACTGACACCAGTAACTGTTATTGCTGCCGGCATACTAACACTAATAGATAAATGCTGTAATGTAAAACAAAAGAGACAAAATATAGAGCGAGAAAAAGGAAAAGAGATGAAATAGAGCTAGCAGATAAAAAGGGAGCTAACTATGAAGTACTGAGAGATGTAGAAGGTGTTAGACTAAAACAAATGAGAAGAAGCACATTCTGAAGACAATCAGATTGTAATCAGATTATAAAATTGTGTGATGGCTTGAGTCGCCTTCAGATGGGGGATTGATGTATGTTTTTGTGAGTAAAATCTTGCTTGATCAAATCTACTCATATGTGTGTTATTAACAAAACAAATGGCTAACTGTGTGAAAAATAACTAACATGGGTTCTTTAAAAGTTGTTCGTGAAATATATGCAAGAAAGATGAAGTGTAAAAAAATAAAAAAAATGTCTGAGTTGCCAAAGTGATGTAGGTAATTATAATTTCCACCAATGGTCCAGGTCGGGTTAACCCAGGACATATATCTGAAGGTCTTATCTTGGAATATAAATGGTCTAAGGGTAGTGCATAGACGGGAAAGGCTATTTCAATACATAAAAGACGCACCGGAGCAGGTTTTTATACTCCAAGAAACCCATTTGACAGTGGAAGAGTTGTGAGAGATATGTAATAAGAAAAAATGAATCCAAGAGGTGATTTGTACCTCGCAACAACTAACTATAAGAGGGGTAGCAATTTTGGTTAAAGTGGATCCAGCCGTATCAGTAGAGAAGTCCAGGGTAGACAAAAAGGACAGATGGGCGATAGCCACGATTAAATACCATTTCCATAAATTTACAGTGGCAGGATATTATGGCCCGAATCTGGATGACCCTCTCCCCTTAAGGAAATGATGGAAGAATTATTAGAGTTCAAGGATCCCCTAATTCTAGTGGGCGACTTTAATGTCATTTTGGACTCGCAAATAGATAAAACATATAGGTATAGATCCTTATATAACTCCAAAACTCGCAACCTTCTGCGAATTGCTATGCACCAGTTGGTCTGGTCAGATATATGGAGAAAGAAATGGGGACCAAAGAAGGAGTACACGTTTCATAATAAGAAGTTAGGGCATAAATCAAGGTTAGATTTAGGTTCAACCTTATTCATTTTTATTTGGGCAATTTTAAAACCTGGATGAAACCAGAGCTAGCACCTCCTTGCACTTGTGACAATTTTTCAGTTCAGGACACGATGCACTTTGTTATATTTTGTGATTTCTTCTCTGCACAAAGAAAAGAATACTTGTTACCTGTTTTAAGGGAAGCCGGCTTCTCCTAGGTGAGACTAGCCATGCTTTATGTAAAGTCCCTAGGAAATATATGTATTACATGGCCAATTTCCTAGTGGCAGCGTCCAGATCTAGAAGATGTATGAATTTGTCAAACCAGTGTGTATAACTCGTTTTTAAATGTTTAAATCATAACACCATGCCAAATTAACTTGTTTGCAAAGAAACTGTTTAATCCTCTTTTCAATTGTAAATAATTTTGTTTTTATGTACTTTGTATGATTTTAACCCGAATCGAATAAAGTTAATTTGACTGACTGACTGACTGAGTACACGTTTCATAATAAGAAGTTAGGGCATAAATCAAGGTTAGACTTCTTTTTAGTCACAGAAGCATTGGGGGATAAGGTGAAGGAGGTCAAGCATGTAGGGGTCATTTATCTGACCATTCAGCAGTCTCCCGTTGGCCCTTAATGCGTAGATGTACAATTTTAATTTAGAAAGTATGCATTTGCAGGATGTTAGACTCGGCTAGGAAACCTTTGTATTAGAGATTTGTTAAGGTTAGCCAAATAACATGTCTTCATCGAAATGTAATAAATGAAAATTGTACATGATTATGAAACTTTTATTTAATGTTTTAATTTTGTTTCATATTTTAATAAATATGGCCGGGAGGGTGACTCCCTCCCGCCTTCCAAAAGTTCAGAACTGCGTCTGTCTTCCCATCTTTGGGGATTGTGTTGGGAGGGGGTGACGGGCATCCCGGCCATATGAACGAAACGCGCCTTCATAAGCTTTCCTCGTCCTTGGCGCTAGACTGGCTGCCACAAGGTCTTGTAGTCCAGGGCACCGATCTGCCATAGTGCTTCGGGGAAAGGCGCCGCCACTAGCTCCGCTGTGGGTAGATAACCCCTGAAAGCCTGCATTTTTGAACGAGAGAGTGCATCAGCTGCGTTATTCAGTACACCCGGCACATGTTTTGCCCTGAACTGTACGTTTAATCTCATGCATCACAATACAATTTCTTTCAACAGTCGTAGGATCCATTTGCAGCGTGCTGCTTGGTGATTAATGCACTCGACCACTGTCATGTTATCTGACCAGAATACCACTGAGCGGTCCCTAAAGTCCTCTGGCCATGCCATCAGAGCCACCCAGATGGGGAATAACTCCAAGAAACCAATGTTACCTGTTAGGCCGCTTGAGTGCCACCACGCCGGCCATGTTTGTGCCGACCACCGGTTACCGAAAATTGCGCCAAACCCCACACTCCCCGCTGAGTCAGTCCATAAGCCGAGCTCCTTCGACAAGGCGGGGGGTCTGTTCCACACCACTCGACCGTTGAAGTCCTCCAGAAATGCCAACCAAATGAGCATGTCCTGGCGAACCTCTGCCGAAAGTCTAGTGCGGTGGTGGCCCTCCTTGAGGCCCACCATAGCCTGTGCTATGGAACGCGAGAAAGGGCGAGCCATCGGCATCACCCTCAATGCAAAGTTAAGCTGACCCACTGTCTGCTGTAACTGATGTAGGGTCACCTTCTCTGTTCGGAGACATTGTACCAGGGAGGTTCTAAACTTGGCTTCCTTCTCATCCGGCAAGCGGAAACACCCCTCCTCTGAGTCTAGTTCTATACCCAGAAACTCGAGGGAGGTAGACGGCCCGACCGTCTTACCTGGTGCCAACGGGACCCCAAAACCCCGCATGAGCACACAAAAGTCCTGCAATGCCCGCGCACAGTCCTGAGTGCCTGCTGGGCCCAGGAAGAGGAAATCATCCAAATAGTGCATCACCTGTCTGTGGCCCGTGGCCTCTGTGAAAACCCATTCCAAAAAGGAGCTAAACATTTCAAAATAAGCACATGAAATCGAACAACCCATGGGCATGAATTTATCCATGTAGAATTTCCCCTGGAACGTGAATCCCAGCAGCCGCTGGTCTTGAGGGTGTACTGGGAGTAACCTGAATGCAGATTCAATGTCTGATTTAGCCAACAATGCCCCGGGGCCCAGGCGATTCAACATTACGACTGCGTCATCGAACGATGCATACTTCACTGAGCATACCTCGGGGTCAATCGCTTCATTTACTGAGGGCCCCCTTGGGGCCAACAGATTGTGGATGAGTCTATACTCCCCCGGGTCCTTCTTCGGAACCACTCCTAAGGGTGAACACACAAAATCCGCTACTGGTGGGCCACCAAATGGCCCTGCCACTTGCCTCAAGCTAACTTCTTTTGCTATCTTTTTGGCGGCCACCGCTGGGTTGTGTTGAATAGACAGCTGGTTTTTACAGGAAGGGCTCCCCCGAAAATTGCCCGCCGGGATCCTGATGCCATATGAAAAGCCATCCCTCAGAGTCCCGGCAGACGCATGATCAGGGTATCGGGTTAGCCAACGGGTCAAAGCCAAGATATCTACGGGTGAAGATGTTTGCTTCCAAAGAACCGCATCAATCCTGCTTGGATCCCCCCTTTCCTCCCGCGCCATTGGTTTTAGATCGGCAACTGGTTTCCGGGTGTGAGGAATTCCCACAGCCGAGCACGCGTGCCGGAACCTACACGTTCCCTGAGGCCTGTTACAAGTTCCTTTGTTGAATCCCCAACACACCCCTCGCTTGCCTCCATTCCCGCTAGACCTGGGCTGGGATTCCCCCCAGGCGTTCACACGAAAGGGCTGTGACGGCCTCTGATGGAATCCCCCAGAGCCACTCGTGCTTGGCACCGAAGGACCCGCCGGCCCTGGCAAGAGCTGAGCGTGCCATGACACTGTATCCAAACAATCCCATGTCAAGGCCTGGTTAAACTCCTTTGTATTCTAAAGGCAACATCATACCCCCTCCATTCATTTCCCCCATACATTGCATGGAAATTCATGATACTGTTCTGATAGCATGCCAGGTCAGTCAACACTTCTGGTTTACGTTCTCCGATAATTGCCGCGAAAATAGAAAATGCCCTGACCCAGTTCACCATGGTCTCCTCGACCCTGAACTCCGCCATCTTGGCCCGCCATACACTGGGGTGCCAGAGATCTTTCTGGGTCTTTGCATATTCTAACTCACGATGGTCAGTCAAAAGCGAAGACATGTTAATGTATTTGTCTACCCACACCATCTCTTTCGTAGCCACGGGAATATGTTGAGATAAACTTTTCCGCCTTGAGGGTACCGGGCCCTCCCCCACCAATGGCAACGCTCTCTTACCAGCTTCAGTCGAACTCCCGGCAGTGTCCGTTGTCTTCTCCCGATCGTCCGTCGTGACCACCTTCGCCATCTGCGGGGGAATAGAAGGTACATTCGCTGTCCCGGCATCCCTTGCCTGCCGCAACGGCTCAATAATTAATCTGGCTTCCTCGGCCGGGTCTCCCGCGGCCGCTGATCCCCCTGCTCCCCCCTTTAGCCAAGGTAATACCGCTGCTAACTGAAGTGGTAATTCCGGGGGCATCTGGTCATCCCCCAGTGGCGTGATAACCTCGGGAATTGGCAATCCCCCATCCGGTCCTGGTACCGGGCTAGCCGCCGGCACGACGGGAATCGGTGGAGTTACTAGTGAGACTGGGGCCTCGCAGGGACCTGCCCTCGCCTTCCTTTTCTTGCCCTTATCCCCCGGGGTGACGTTCGGCAATACCGGTCCACTGACCTTTTTAGGCCGTCCCGAGGGGGCATTCTGGGCCTCCACCTGTTTCCTGATGGCCACTAGGCCACTACCGAGCTGGTCAACTTTACCCAACTTTCTGTCCATCACCGCCACTTGGTTCACCAACGTGCGCAGCATTCTTTCCATCTCAGAGCTCTTTCCGGATTTCTTGCCAGGCATGTCTTCGATCACTCCGTCCGACTTGACTCGCAAAGGTGACTCGCTCTCCCACACGCCTTGGTACTGAAAGAGAAAGACAAGGATTACAAGTTCTCAAAAAAGTGCAGCTTGTTCCCTTGAGGGCTCACGAGCGACGAGTGGTGCAGCCTTCCGAGCACAGGAACAAGAGGAAGCTTTGTTGGATTCCCGCACTATTTATCTAGCTGCGGGAGGTCGGGGACCCGCCTCAAGCACGCCCATCCGTGCACGGACTTCCGGGCGGGTGTCTAGGACAACCTCTTTTGGGCGGGAGGGGCGTGCTCCGGCTACGCCGCTTTGGGCATACCAGCCGGGTCACGCCCCCGCCCACAATGGTTTCCCAGGGGATCGGGGCACCCAACCATACGTTCGGGGGGACCGAGTGGTCTCCCCTTTCCATTCTGTGGTCCCTATAGCGCTTCCGCTAATGGAGTACCTCGCATCATTTCCTCACCCCCATGTATTCATATCAATGTATTTTCCTACCCTCTTCCTGTGGTTCTTCCCGGTGTCCCTGTTCTAAAACATCATTGAACTGGTTAAGGTGCACAGTTAGAGCTTCCCAAGGCTTAGCTGCTTCTAACACCTTCTCACTCCCATTGTGCATGGTGTCTCTTAGTCGTGCCGTTCCCTCACAGCCTGCCCAGTGGTTAAACCCTCTCCTCCATCTGTCTATGTTAGGACCTCTCCTTGCCTTCCAATGCCTCGTAATGTCCCGCTTCAATATCATTAATCCCAGATCCTGGATTTTATTGGTAACCTTGTTCTTGGAGATATGTGGGACTCTATGCAGTAAGCAGTATCCTGGAGTCATATGCACTTCTTTTTCGGTTATTTCTGCTAATATTTCCATCACCTCCCTCCAGAAATTCCCTATCTCCGGGCAGCCCCAAAACATATGCAGGACCTCCGCACCTATCTCTTCCCATCAGGGACAAGCCGCCATTATCATCTTAAAGTACCTATTGAGGTGCCCTGGGGTAAAGTACGCCTTATGAAATACATACAAGTTTACCAATTGGAATCTAGCATTCCTATTGATCATACTAACCCTCTCCGCTAGCTATCCCCAGGCTTTTACCTCTATAACCTCCCCTAAGTCCTCTTCCCATTTCTGTTGGAGCTCATTAAGTGGAAGGAGTGTCGCCCAGCTCAGCCTCCTACACAAGCATGTAACCACTTTAAATGTCTCCGCTGCCATTACTACATATTGGCATCCGTCATTCAGAGGGGGTTCAGTCAGCCCAGCTCCCCAATGTTTGCGGATCCCTGCAGTTAAGGCTGCATGAAGCAGAGAGTCGCCCCCTGGAATCTCATTGCGCTCACTAAATGCTTCTAATGGTAGTAGCATGCCATCCTCATACATCTGTCCTATGGTGAGCACTCCTGCCTCCTCCCATGGCCCCAGCCTACTCCAGTCTGCTCTATGTCATAATACTATGCAATAATTTAACGGTCTCTCTGGCACATAGGGGTGTCTCACCTTAGCCCTCTGCAAACATCTAACCCAACATTTGTGAGCCACATATCCTTTTCTGGTACAGGTAACCACAGCACTATTATAGACAGGAGGTCTGGAGTCGGACATCCGTCACTCTGCTGCACGTTCCTCGTTGCTGGCTTGCCACCCATTTCGTCATCCATTGCAGTTGCGCTGCAATATATTAGTATTCAAAATCTGGCACCACCAGCCCCCCTTCTTTTCTGGGCATCATTATGTTCTTTAAAGCCACTCTACTCCTCCAGCCCCCCACAAGAACTCTGTCATCATCGTCCGGAGCCGCTATAATCTCTCCAATGGGATCAATATTGGTAGAACTCCGAATACATACAGGAGTCTCTGGATCGTCAACCTTCTTTAGTAAGGATGCTGTACCTGCTAACGAAAAGGGAAGAGTACCCCAGATGCCAAGATTGGCTTTTGTCTCCCTAATGACCCTTCCCACATTCCCCTCAAGGAGATCCACTCTGTCGTGATATATTTCTACACCTAGGTAAGGCATGCATCTCTCTCCCCACTATATCCCCTCCACCGTATGCGGTTTCTCCCGCCCATTCATAATAGGGAACACACAGGACTTTCTCCAGTTCACTTTGAGGCCTGCCACTCTCTCTAGTGCTAACAACAGTTCTTTAGCTCCCTCAAGTTCTGCTTCCATATTTCTGAGGAACAGAATCAGATGATCTGCATACAAGGCTAAATGGTGTACTTGCCCCTCTACTTTTAATCCGTTGTACCAATTTCCAGTTCTGGCTTTAGCGGCCAGTGGTTCCACAGCCAATCCAAACAGCACGGGCGACAGCGGACATCCCTGGCATGTGCCTCTCTCTACCTCATATCTGTCCGATATGAGTTTTACCGTCCGAACCCGGTCTGTGGAGTTTCTGTACAACAGGGCTGTCCGTGCCCCAAACTCCTGCCCCAAACCAAAATCTCGCATTACTCAGAAGAAATAATGCCATTCAAGACTATTGAAAGCCTTTTCGATGTCAATGGCCAAAATAGTAGCCTCCTCTTTACAATAATAGTCTGCTCCCAGTACTCTTAGCAATCTCCGCACATTCATTGCCGGATTGCATGCAGGTAGGAAACCAGCCTGGTCCCAATGTACAAGACTCATCATGTGCAGCAATAATCGTGTGGCCAGTATCCTACTCAGGATTTTATAATCAAGAATGAGCATTGACAGTGGCCGATATGCTATCTTTCATACACCTGCCTTCCTGGCTTTAATAATGGGACAATCAGTGCCTCCCTAGTGTTCCCCGGAAGTTTCCCCTCCTGTTTTGCCTGGTTATGCAGGGCCACCAGTTGCGGTCCCAGCAGGTCTATATATGTAGCATAAAATTCTGTGGGAAACCCATCAGTTCCTGGTGTCTTATTCCTGGCCATGGTCTTCACAGTGCTTTTGACCTCACACAGCTCTGTCTCCCTCCTCAAGACTTCTGCCTCCTCCTTGCTGATTGTTGGCAACTTAACATGTTCCATACATTCGATCTCAGTGAGCTGCCTGCTGATCTCTGTTCCTAGACAGTGTACAGCCAATCCCAGGCCTCTTCTGGTGACTCGAAAAACAAGCCCTTGGGCCCTATTACTCGCAGCCTGGCTGAGAGTAACATTGCATACGGGAGCTGCAGTTTTCATAGCTTTCTTTTCACTGCAAGGAACGTGGATTTTTGCCTCTGTACCTCCCTGGTAAAATCTGGAAACACCATCACCTTGCTGATTCCTATTTGTAGGTCCTTTACTTGCCAAGCCTGCTTGAGAATATGGTCTCTGTCTCGGAAATGGAGCAAGCGGGCTATGGAGTTCTGGCACCCTATGCGCTCTTTCCATTCAACTAGTTACATCGCACAGAAATTGACAATCTCAGGAGGTTCAAGAACAACAAGAAGCTCATCAACTCTCCTCCTGAAACCACAAAAATTCCATAAGACAAAAACATACAAATGCTCCTTCTCAGGGATGGCTCCCAGGATTTGGAATGCCCTCCCTCCAGAAATAAGACTTATCTCATCCACTGCATCCTTCAAAAATGAAGTCAAATCGATCCTCCTGGCTAAATTAACTTGAAGTTAAAGCTGTGTAAATATTATTTAACTGTTTCTCTTTCCCCTGCATTACATTGTTTTGGTCTTCTTATTCTATGTAAAGAGCTCTGATATCTGTAAGGATCTTGTTTGCGCTATATAAAACCTTGAAAACCTTGAAAATAAATAAATAAAATAATAAATATAGACCATTGTCATTACTTAATGTTGACACAAAACTATTCGCCAAAGTTTTGGCAAACCGCTTAGCCCCATTAGTGCCGACACTGGTTAGACCTGAACAAGCAGGTTTGTCCCTAACACCCTAACACATAACCTGTGCACAGTATTTGGCAATATCTAACACACTGAGCCAGAGATAAAGCCTACTGTGATATTTCTAGATGCTGAAAAGGCCTTTGATTCTGTTGAGTGGAACTTTATGATGTTAGTATTAAAGCGGATGGGTGTTGGCAACTTCTTCTCTCAGCTGGTGGCCGTCTTTTATAATTCCCCATCTGCCCGGGTTAGGGTGGGCAATCTGTAACCTCTCCTATCAAAATATCCAGGGGCACTTGTCAAGGGTGCCTTTATCGCCTCTACTATACGCTTTTGTGGTGGAGCCTCTGGCATGCGCCCTCAGAGAGTACCACAGCCTCACAGGGATACGCTTCCCCAGATACAACTTAATAATTTCCACTTATGCTGATGACATTCTTTTATACATAAGAGATCCAGAGGTTAACCCATCTCTGGTGTTAAAGGAAGTGGTACGATATGGAGAGTTCTCTGGCTTTAAAACTAATTGGACTAAATCCACTATCTTTCCTCTTACCGCAGCCATGGAGCTGATAGAAATGGACTCCCCTCTGAGCTGTCCCACTGATTTGGTGTGTTACTTGGGTATTCAAGTACACACAAACTGTGAGATAGTATTCAACGAGGAATATGGTAGGGCGATTGCTAAACCAGAAGATGACGTTAGCAGATGGGTTTGTCTGCCACTGTCCCTCCTTGATCGTATCTATCTGATGAAAATGGTACTGTTACTTAGATTCCTGTTTCTATTTTTAAATATACCTATGATCCTCCCAGTCCACCTCTTTAAATGTGTCAGGTTATTATTGGTCAGACTAGCTTGGACTGGTAAACAGCCTCATAACAAGTGGGATATCCTTACACTCCCTTACTCTATGGGAGGACTTGGAGCACCTGATCTGGAGCTGTACTATCGAGTGGCGCAATGTTCACACGCTTTCCACTGGTTGCACCAACAATTTCCTGCCCCGAATTTACACATTGAGAGGGTGGCGGCTGCTCCCACTCTCCTGGCAGTGTCACTGTTTCAGGTACCGTACTGGCGGGCAGGTATTCTGGACTCTATAAATGCCACCACACACGCAAGGCAGAATCTAATGAAACAACAAGCTGCCACTATCTTGTATTCTCCACTCACACCTGTAGAGTGGTGTCAATGGTAGGGGTGGGCGGAATTTGCCTAATCGCATTACGCAAATCTCCGCGAAACTGTAAAAAATCTCAGCGAACACGTAGAAATTCTGTGAACACGTGGAATTGCTTGTTCGCGATGCTTTTTTCCTGTTCGCAATTGCTGTTTGCATGCTCGGGGGTAAATATCTTGCGAACACGCATTCTGAGAACGCGAACAAGCAAAAAATTTCGCAAAGTCACGGAATGCTGAATTTTGAGCAATTTTGCGTTTTCCACAGAACGCGAAATTACCCGAATTCCGCAAATTCTGCAAACGGAACGGAATTTACTGCCCAGGCCTAGTCAATGGCTGCCCGTGACTAGTGAGCTGGAAGTGTTGCGTGCCCTGCCGTTTCTTGATATTTACAAAATAGGGTACTTATTTGAGGATGAGTGGGCGTGGGTGGGACGAGATAGTCTCAGAAAGACAAGTTATCACCCCACTAATGATGTTACATTTCAATAGGTTTAGACAAGTGGTCCGCGAAATGCTTGGAGAGACAATGATGGAACTGCCGGAAGTAGCTCCCTTCTCCCTCATGCTACGCGCAGAATCCCCCTGTAAAATAGTATCCAGTATTTTTTACAGCATGGCACAGGATTACAGGAAGAATTTCTTCATTAAAGCCAGATTGGAGTTGCAGACTGACTTGTGGGTAGCCCTCGATGACGACACATGGCGTTATTGTTGCGAAGCCACACAACACGTCTCCCTGAATGGACGACATCGCCTAATTCATTTTAAATTTCTTAATAGAGTCTACTATTCTCCAGCTTGGTTGCACAGATATGGTCTTCAAGACCCTGCGAGGTGTGAGAGATGTGGTGCTGAACCGGTAGATTCATGAATCTAGCCTGGCTGTGTCCTGACATAGCCAATTACTGGATCTTAATTTTCCAAAAGTTAAGCGATAATACAGGAGTGGCTCTGGCACCGGATACCTTGCTGGTTCTCCTTGGTTACTCTAGGCGAGTACGGAAAGAGGTTCGACGTCTGGTTGATATGTGTTTGTTGATAGCTAAGCATGGAGTTGCCAGGCGCTGGGCTCAAGGGCCTGCTCCCACTATGGTACACTGGTCAAAAGACATGTTATATTGTAACACGCAATATGAATTACGTAGTGACCTGCTCCCCCCCTCCCCCCAGAGCCACCAGAAGAGCTTCTGGGGCCTATATCAGAGTTACCCAGCTGGAAAAGAGTGAAAAGCCCTCACGAATCCTGTTCTTCCTCTCAATGTAGAAGGCGTGCAGCGAGTGATACTATGGAGCTGCAGGCATTCCTTTTGGGCTTCCTCTCCAAGTCCCAACTCCATAAAATATGCCAACAAGCTGTTTCAGGGGTATTGCTCCTGAACTATTCCCTTTAGATAATCTGACATCTGAACACGTTGGAAGACAAGGCATGGTTGTATAATGACCTGTATGATTGGTATGTTGCGCCCTTGAATGTATAATCCTATGGATTTGTTTTCTGATATCAGATATGCTACCTGATCACTGTGACTGTTTTTGTTTTCAATTTATTTTGTCTAATTTCTATTGCCTACTTTTTGCAAAATTCAATAAATAAATAAGAAAAAAAAGAAAGTGTATGTGCCACATTTAGTTGAGATTTTGTTAACACGAACTCGCACACAGCACCTTAGAAGCAGTCGGTTAACAAAATATGAGCAAGTGATTTTGGGAGCTGAAAACGTGACAGGGACAAGATGTACAAATTTTAATCCAGGTACTTTGTTTCCGATTCCAAGTTATGAAGTGGTGGTGGATGAAGCAGATCATGATTGTCTGAATGTGCTTGAATTCTGTATGAAACTAAAGCCTGAATACAAGATACTCCATTACTTGAATCTGATCTTGTAATGTTTGTGGACGGGTCATGCTTGAGAGATTATGAAGGTACCTTGCAAGCTGCATATGCAATTTGTACAGTAGCAAGTAAAATTGAAGCATCATGGTTGAAAGGAGTGAGTTCAGCACAAGTGGCAGAGCTGATTGCTTTGACAAGGGCATGTTGTCTTGCAAAGCGGATAGTCAAAATGGTTTCATGGTTGTCCATGACTTTGGGCAGTTGTGGTCCCAATGTGGATTTTTGACCTGGGTTCACAAATACGAAACGGAGAGTGTGTAAAAGATCTATTGATGGCACTACAATTGCCAGCTCAAAGTGGGGTGGTGAAATGTTCAGCACACAAATCTGGTTGTGGTTATGTCATTGTGGGCAACAGATATGCCATTGAAATTGAACGTTATTGTGCTCAAAATTCCTTTACAATCAATGGGGAACATTTGAAAGAACTATCTGATGAAGCAGAATGCCGACTAATATTCTCATCTGTTGAAACATGGGAAGAAATTAGAAAAATACAGGCTGCAGCTAGTGATGCAGAAAGAGAAGGATGGATTAAAGCGGGATGTACATGAAGGGCAGATGATGAGGTGTTGATTTACACTGATGGGAGACCAATATTGCCAGAGAGTTTGTTATCTCTAATGACACATGTTTGTCATGGTCCTACACATGTAGGAAGAGATGCAATGATTAGACTTTAAAAAAAATGTGGTACAATCCCAAGTTTAGAGTCATTACAGAAAGTCTCTGTCAGAGATGCATAACTTGTCAACAACAAAATGCAGGGAGGAAAACAGCTGTCAGTTTGGGTCAAATTTGAAATGCAGCAGGTCCATTTACATGCATGCCGGTTGATTTTATTGTCATGCCTCCTTGCCATTGATCGAAGCATGTATTAGTAATTGTGTGTTTGTTCGTTGGATTGAGGCATATCAAACAAGACGTAATGACAGCCTAACTGTTGCTAAACTGCTTTGTAGAGAGATATTTCAAAGGTTTGTATTTCCAGTCTCATTAGAATCAGATACTCATTTTAACAATTAAATAATTCCGATGGTTTGTGCAGCATTACAAATTGAACAGAAATTGCATTGTGCTTACCGACTTGAGTGCTCAGGAGGGGTCAAGCAAGTCAATGGCACAATAAAGGTCAAGACTGGCTATGGTTTGTGCATCAACAATACTGAAATCGCCTGATGCTTTATCATTGGTGTTGATGAGTTTAAGAAGTATTCCAGACAGAAGAACTGGATTTCCGCCACTCAAAATTGTGATGGAATGGCTATGAGACTGCCAACAGACCGAGCAAATCAACTTGTGAACAAAAATGATAATTTAGTGCTGGATTATTGCAAATGATTGGCTGATGTAGTGCGTTCTGTTTCTCACCAGGTTGGAGAAGTCGCAACTACAGTTCAACAAGAACAAGCAGTTGAATGGGCGCTTGTCAAGAAATACGTGAGGAAGTCTTGTTTGGAATCTCATTGCTGTGGGCCTTATCAAGTGATTCTTGTGACAACAACAGCAGTTAAATGTGGTGGTCTGCCTGACTGGATACATGCTAGCTACACAAGTCGAGTCCCAAGTCCACTTGAAAGGACAGAATCAGTTGAAGGTGAACAAAGAGAAAGAAGAGAGCCTGAACAGGCTGGGAATCGAGTGGGCACAAGCTACCGGGTCTCACAATAGTGTCATTGCTGATGCTGTAAGAGAGTTGGGCCCACATGCATCAACAATGCCATTTGCGATTCCTTATTAGCGAAAAATAAGGATTCGCTAATAAGGAATTGCAAAAGGCTATGCATGAACAAATCGCAAAAAAAATTGCGATTTCTTAAAATTCCTTAATTGCGACTCGCAAATTGCGAATTGCAATTAAGGAATACCTCCCCATTCATTCCCATGGGCCTAGAGGCCCATAGGAATGAATGGGAAGACATTCTCAATTTACGATTCTCAATTTGAGAATCGCAAATTGAGAATGCAATTTCAAGGGTGCCAAAAGGACACCCTGTTGCACCCCTGAAATCTGCCTATAAGTACATCTTGCACACACACATGCCACAAGGGCATGTGTGTGTGTGCATAATAAAACTTTGAAAAATGCACTTTAGTGCATTTTTTAAAGTTTTTGCAAATTACCATGAAGGTCAACTTCATGGTAATTTGCTCCCCCTATTAGCGAAATCGCAATTTTTTTTAGTTTGATGAATTGCACTTAAGGAATCTCAATTTGAGATTCCTTAAATGCAATCGCAATTTAAGTAATCGTAATTTTGTGATTTCTTAAATTGGGAAAAGTACAAAAATGATGATGCATCCCAAATGATAAAATTGCATTCGCAAACGGGCAAATTTTATGATTCGCAACCTTTGCAAATGCAATTTTCAATGATGCATGTGCCCCTTGGTCCCTGAAAGAAACAGAGAAAGAGAAAAAAGGGAATCAGCTAAACGAAGTTTTGAATTGAATGACAGTGATCCTGGAAAAAGATCAAGAAAAGAAGATAAATGGCCTAGAGGAGTTAAGAAAGTGAAATATACTTTGAATAAGAGGGTTCCAGAAACTGTAATTGAAATATTTAGACAATCTGAACAAATTGATACAGAAGGAGAAGAAAGTACAGTACCCAGAACATAGAGAGCACGAATCCCAAGCAAGAAGTACACAGCACTGGAATGGACATAGTTGGCCACTGTAACAAATAACTGGAAAAAATAATTCATTGAGTTCTGTTCCAGAGACAACTCATCATATGTGCCAGCCTAAATGAACTGTGCTAAAGAAACGGGGTGCAGAAAAAGAGAGATGAGATTTGAAAATAAGGTGTGTCAAGACCGGAGGATCGAAAAGTAAAAATGTGTGGGGTACACAAACCTTAACCTTATCAAACCTTAACCTTATTAGGCAAATACAAATAATTGTTACATTATTGATTTTTGTTTTTTTTAGTAGATTTCATAGTTTTTAAACTTTTTCTATAGAATGTATATAAACAAGACCATTAATTAAAACCAAGGCTTAACTAGGCAAAAGTGTTTTAAGGCTTGTTTTATGTTTTCTTATAATATTGTTTATCTGGTTAATACTAATTTTAGTAGTAGCAAAAGGGGGGGTGGTCCACGAAAGGAGACCAAGTCCACATTAGTTTTCACTGTTTGTTTGTTGATGCTAGCACACTCAAGAAAACTCTGGACCTCTTGAGTTTTCAAACAACAAAGTCTTTAGAGGGGATGATGAGTGTGTGCAGTGTTACATTTTAAAATCCTTAGGCTCAATCCTTTTTTAAATGAAGAAGATCCAAGTGGCCAATTCTTTGTAGAAAAATAGTTCTTTATTAATGATGATACAAACGTGGACAGCCGACACGTGTTTCGCCCCTGTGGCGAATTGCGCCAGGGCTTTCTCAAGGCTATTTACAATTTTGCATATTGCCGCAATCTGTGCATGTTAAGTTTCACCATAAATTCCGGTTTGATAACGTATTAAGGGATCGAATCCCCGGCGTGTCTCTCTAAACAGCTCGTCTCTCCCGTCGTTTCCGCGGAAACACGTGTCGGCTGTCCACGTTTGTATCATCATTAATAAAGAACTATTTTTCTACAAAGAATTGGCCACTTGGATCTTCTTCATTTAAAAAAGGATTGAGCCTAAGGATTTTAAAATGTAACACTGCACACACTCATCATCCCCTCTAAAGACTAATTTTAGTAGTGTCTTGCTTTATGTATTCTAATAATGTTAATTCTACTAATGAGTATGGAGATACAAAAATTAACATACAGAAAGATCTTAAAGAAGATCCAGAGGCAAATATAAAAAAATTAACAGGGAATGACTTACATCAAGCGGGATGTACACGAAGGGCAGATGATGAGTTGTTGATTTACACTGATGGGAGACCAATATTGCCAGACAGTTTGTTATCTCTAATGACAGGTGTTTGTCATGGTCCTACACATGTAGGAAGAGATGCAATGATTAGACGTTAAAGAAAATGTGGTACAATCCCAAGTTAAGAGTCATTACAGAAAGTCTCTGTCAGAGATGCATAACTTGTCAACAACAAAATGCAGGGAGGAAAACAGCTGTCAGTTTGGGTCAAATTTGAAATGCAGCAGGTCCATTTATATGCATGCCGGTTGATTTTATCGACATGCCTCCTTCCCATTGATCGAAGCATGTATTAGTAATTGTGTGTTTGTTCGTTGGATTGAGGCATATCAAACAAGACATAATGACAGCCTAACTGTTGCTAAACTGCTTCGTAGAAGGGCTGCAGAACAAAAGACTAACATACCTCCAGGGTGATTATAAGAAAGGAGAAACATATACTGCAATGACTTTAGACTGGTATCACTAGCAATAGCTGTATGGAATTAGGGATCTTTAAGATAAACATATCCGCAACAGACAGCTGGAATGGAGCTCTGATATATCGTCCTTCTGGACCCAGGGCCAATTTCTGTGACCAATTGATAGAACACATAGCGATGTATGTCCTGGCATCAAATCAATTTCTTCTGCTTGGTGACTTTAACTTCCATGGGTAAGAACATACCAACCCCGAAGTAAATAAACTTCTACTTAACTTAGAACTACCGGGACTCAGTCAAAGAGTTAAAGGCCCAATACACTTGGCTGGACCTAATTTTCTCCAATACTGACCATCTGATCTGCAAACCCCCAATGGGGGTTACACCCCCCTGCGCGGTGGGCCCCGTAGTGAATAAAGGGCCGCGACAAGATGCGAGAAGACCATGGCATAAACTCTCCTCCGAATCCTTTAGTAAGGTCTTTCACCCCAAACCTCCCAATAGTGATCTTGACGGGGCTAAGCTGCTGGAAGGTTTTACCTCCGCTTTCATGACAGCATTGGATGCTACAATTCCTTTTGAAAATCACGGTAATTTACAGAGACGACCGTCAGCTCTCTGGTACACACCAGATTTAAAAGCAGAGAAAGCTAGATGTAGAACCTTAGAGAGACTCTGGCTAAGAAGGAAAACCCACAAGATAGGGATCTTTACAAACTGGCCTTGTCCCAATACCATCGGAATATAAAAACTGCTAGATGACGTTCATCATAAATCAAATGGAACAAGCTAGTAACTCGTCAAAGGCCCATTTTAAGATAGTATCAGATTTCGTCTCTCCGCAAGTATGCACCCAATACCCAGGGAAATCCCAGGAATTTGCGACTCACTAGCTGTCTTCTTTCAAGAAAAGATTTCTAACATATATGCCAAATTCCCAGCCGCTATCTTGCAGAACCCAGAGATCAGTATTAGATTAGAAGAGCAAGGAAATGAAACCCAGAGTACTCAGAACTGTTTTCAGATGGCCACATTAGAGGAAGTCCACGATTCCTTGGTCACAGCTAAATCCGGCTCACCCCATGACCCTTGTTCCCCTAAGGTGATGGCTCTCCTAGCCACATGCTGTGCCCCCATGATCCTCAATATTTTCAATTGTTCCATACAAACAGGAACTATCCCCACGGTGTGGAAGGAAGCATATGTACGGCCTATTCTGAAAAAGGCCACATCTGACCCACAAGTACTCAGTAATTACTGCCCTATATCTCTACTTCCTCTGCTGGGGAAGCAACTGTAAAGCCTAATAAATAGACAACTGGGATCATATTTTGAATCCAATAAAATTCTGGACCCTTCGCAATCAGGTTTCCGACTGGGTTTCAGCACAGAGGCCACACTTCTGGTTGTGACTGACTCCCTAAGACAGGTGATGGATGCTGGAGATTCGATCGTACTGATAATATTGGATCTGTCTGCAGCCTTTGACCCCATCTCACACCCAAAGCTCATGGAAAGATTGCAGGCATGTGGTACCCAAGGATCGTGCCTTAGCCCGATGCTATTTAACATTTATATGACTCCGTTAGCAAAAATTGCAGAGCAGTATGGCTTTGAGACAATCTCATACGCCGACGATACACAGCTTATGTTTACTGTTGGCCTGAACTTAGAATCAGAGAACATGTGTTTCTCTGCCAGAATGCTTGCAATCTCCAACTGGATGACCGAGAATTGCCTCCAGCTGAACCTATAAAAAATGGGGATGATGCTAATGGGGAAAGCCCCAATTCTTTGGTCGGATGATTGGTGGCCACATCAACTGGGAGCCGTTCCCGTCCCCAAACAAAGTGTAAGAAACTTAGGGATAAAACTTGACCATACTTTACCCATGAAAGACCTTATTGCTGCTACCACCAGTGCTTGGTAGTATAACTTGCGCCTTCTGTGTAGAATCTTTCCCTTCTTCCCCACGAAATCCCGCAGAACCCTTGTCCAGGCGATGGTGATTAGTAGACTGGACTATGGGAATGCGCTGCTGGCGGAAGTGGGTGATACTTTGCTTGCAAAGCTACAGGTGGTCCAGAATACCACAGCAAGATTAATCTTGAATTGTCCTGTGGGCCCTCTTTCCACGCTTTTGCTGAGGAAACTGCACTGCTGCCTGTGAAGAAACTAGCCTACTTTAAAATTTGCTGCTTCTCCTATAACGTCTTGAGAGGCAAAGGCCCACAATATCTTCAAAGGAAACTTACTACATACATACCGTCCCGGAATCTCAGATCAAGTACCCAAGCCCATTTGTGTGTGCCCAAAATATGTCAAACTCGCACTGGGGGGAAGGCCTTTTCCTATCTTGCCCCAAGGCACTGGTACAACTTACCCATAGCCCTCAGTGAGACTCCAATCTGCAGTAAATTCAGACAACAGCTGAAAGCCTATCTGTATTAATATTAGTTGATTCCTCCCCATCATGTTCTCAATTGCGCCGAAATGCCCAGTGTGATATCTAAGCTTTAGAAATAGCACTTAACATAACATAACATAACATAACAAGGGGAAGCTTTGCATTCTAAGACAAAAGGCTCAATACAATAATTATTTCATTGGTTCTAGCTAATGTGAACATACCTTCCTATTTTATGGTGGTTTGGAACTAAAACATGGTACTAATCCAGTCTATCCTGGAGTTTATTATGTTTGTGGTAAAAATGCTTATTAAGATTGCCACAACATTGGTATGGGTGATGTTACATGAGCATAGTATTCCCAACGATTTACCATGTAAATGAAAAGCATGGATCCAATGAAAAGAATAAAAAGAGACTAACACATAGTAAAAGAGGAATTAGTGCTGCAAAAATAGTGGGTTATATTTTAGGTACATTGATACCTTCAATGGGAGTAATCCTGAACTCACATAGGATTAGAAAGTTGTCTGCAGTAGTTGATTGTTTATCAACAGATACATCTGGTGGGTTCTTGATGATTAACACTGAGATGGCTGCAATGAGATCTATCGTTTTACAAAATAGGCTTGCTCTTAATGTATTATTGGCAACCGAGGGTGGAGTCTGTAGTATGCTGAAAATTCAACAAAGTTGCTCTTATATCCCTGACAAAATTAGAAACTTGGAGGGATATATCAGTAACATTACTCATTTGCATAATGATTTGACAGAACTAAAAGTTGATGGTGCATGGGAAAAACATGGTAAGTGTTTTTCCTCAGTAGGTTATTGATGTTTAAGACTAAGTAGTAGCTTTTTAGGATAAATACTGACACCAGTAACTGTTATTGCTGCCGGCATACTAACACTAATAGATAAATGCTGTAATGTAAAACAAAAGAGACAAAATATAGAGCGAGAAAAAGGAAAAGAGATGAAATAGAGCTAGCAGATAAAAAGGGAGCTAACTATGAAGTACTGAGAGATGTAGAAGGTGTTAGACTAAAACAAATGAGAAGAAGCACATTCTGAAGACAATCAGATTGTAATCAGATTATAAAATTGTGTGATGGCTTGAGTCGCCTTCAGATGGGGGATTGATGTATGTTTTTGTGAGTAAAATCTTGCTTGATCAAATCTACTCATATGTGTGTTATTAACAAAACAAATGGCTAACTGTGTGAAAAATAACTAACATGGGTTCTTTAAAAGTTGTTCGTGAAATATATGCAAGAAAGATGAAGTGTAAAAAAATAAAAAAAATGTCTGAGTTGCCAAAGTGATGTAGGTAATTATAATTTCCACCAATGGTCCAGGTCGGGTTAACCCAGGACATATATCTGAAGGTCTTATCTTGGAATATAAATGGTCTAAGGGTAGTGCATAGACGGGAAAGGCTATTTCAATACATAAAAGACGCACCGGAGCAGGTTTTTATACTCCAAGAAACCCATTTGACAGTGGAAGAGTTGTGAGAGATATGTAATAAGAAAAAATGAATCCAAGAGGTGATTTGTACCTCGCAACAACTAACTATAAGAGGGGTAGCAATTTTGGTTAAAGTGGATCCAGCCGTATCAGTAGAGAAGTCCAGGGTAGACAAAAAGGACAGATGGGCGATAGCCACGATTAAATACCATTTCCATAAATTTACAGTGGCAGGATATTATGGCCCGAATCTGGATGACCCTCTCCCCTTAAGGAAATGATGGAAGAATTATTAGAGTTCAAGGATCCCCTAATTCTAGTGGGCGACTTTAATGTCATTTTGGACTCGCAAATAGATAAAACATATAGGTATAGATCCTTATATAACTCCAAAACTCGCAACCTTCTGCGAATTGCTATGCACCAGTTGGTCTGGTCAGATATATGGAGAAAGAAATGGGGACCAAAGAAGGAGTACACGTTTCATAATAAGAAGTTAGGGCATAAATCAAGGTTAGATTTAGGTTCAACCTTATTCATTTTTATTTGGGCAATTTTAAAACCTGGATGAAACCAGAGCTAGCACCTCCTTGCACTTGTGACAATTTTTCAGTTCAGGACACGATGCACTTTGTTATATTTTGTGATTTCTTCTCTGCACAAAGAAAAGAATACTTGTTACCTGTTTTAAGGGAAGCCGGCTTCTCCTAGGTGAGACTAGCCATGCTTTATGTAAAGTCCCTAGGAAATATATGTATTACATGGCCAATTTCCTAGTGGCAGCGTCCAGATCTAGAAGATGTATGAATTTGTCAAACCAGTGTGTATAACTCGTTTTTAAATGTTTAAATCATAACACCATGCCAAATTAACTTGTTTGCAAAGAAACTGTTTAATCCTCTTTTCAATTGTAAATAATTTTGTTTTTATGTACTTTGTATGATTTTAACCCGAATCGAATAAAGTTAATTTGACTGACTGACTGACTGAGTACACGTTTCATAATAAGAAGTTAGGGCATAAATCAAGGTTAGACTTCTTTTTAGTCACAGAAGCATTGGGGGATAAGGTGAAGGAGGTCAAGCATGTAGGGGTCATTTATCTGACCATTCAGCAGTCTCCCTAACTTTAAAATTGTTGAATGAGCCATGCATGAAGAGGTGGACTCTGGATCGCACTATTTTGCTGGAAGACGATGTGGCAAAAAAGTTGATAGACAAGTCCGAAGGCTTTTTTGAGTGAAATCTGGGAACTGCCCCAATTGAAGTTGTATGGGATTTTAGGTATTCAAGCTACGAGACAAAAAAGATTCAGGGCTAAGGTTTCCGAAATAGAGGTTAAAATAGCTAGGCTAGAACAAGATCAATCTGCCCAGAATTACCAACTAGATCCATCTGCTTTACAAGAATTAGCAGTGTGTAAAGCTCAATTAGAAGAAGTGTTGGATTCTTTTTTTTATGTTTGAAAGCTTTATTGAAATAAATGATATACAACAACAAGGTGACATCAGCAGAAAAATAGGGACAAAATGCAAAGGAAAAAATATATGGAAAGAACCAAAGACTATTTATGACAGCACAAGGAATCTAAGCATTTTCTAATTTTTAGAGGGGAGGTAGGGGAGAGGAAAAAAGGGGGGGAAATAGAGACCATGCTATTACAAATCATGCTTATAGAAAGGTGTCGGCAGATAAAAGAATTGCACAATAACAGAAAATGGATACACAACATCTAAAAGTAGAAGTGTTGTATTCTAGGCTTAGGAAACAATGGTAGGCTAGCTCTCTCTCCCATTTTGAATATGGAGAAGCGAGTGGGAAACTTTTGGCCTGGAAAACAAAAAAAGACCAATCGAGGAATAGAATCAAAGAGGTACAGAGGGATATAATGGGGGAGACCTCAGATAATGCATCGGACATAAAAAAAGCTTTTTTTAGCCACTTTGAACAGGTGTACAAAGAGGATCTGTCTCCACAGAATTCCCCAGATTCTTGCTTGGCTAGAAAAATATGCCATCCGGAGAATTGAGGACGAAGAAGCCTCCAATATACGCAGGAAAATAGATTTGAGGGAAGTGGTTGGGGCAGTTAATTCAAGTAAGAAGGGTAAACCTCCGGGGACAGATGGGCTGCCAGCAGAGCTATATAAAATTCTCTCTCCAGTGGTTGAGCCAGTTCTGTGCAGGTTATTTTCCTCAATTTTTGAAGAGGGAGGGAAGATTCCTGCATCATGGAACGAAGTAACGGTGGTGTTAATTCTCAAAGCATCAAAACCACAGGCGTCATGCACTCATACAGGCCAGTCTCTCTGCTGAATCTGGACTATAAAATCTTTGACGAGATTTTAGCAGAGAGACTGAATGGTGTTGCTGGCAAATTGGTGCATGAGGATCCGAAGGGATTTGTCAGAGGGCGATATATACAGAATCTGATCCAAGCACTGGTGGGAGCTATAGATCTAGCATCTTTACATAAATTGCCTATGTCCATTAACCTATGTCCATTATCACGCTCGACGCCGCTAAGGCATTTGAACGTGTTAATTGGGTCTTTTTAAATAGGGTGTTAGAGAAATGTAATTTGGGGAAGAATTTTTGCAGAGCTATCTCTTTAATTTATCTGTTTCCCACAGCTAGAGTCTTGGTTAACGGGAACTTATCAGCACCCATATGCATTAATAGAGGGACAAGACAGGGATGTCTCCTTTTCGCCCCTGCTCTTTAATTTATACATTGAGTCTTTGGCGGAGAGGATTCAACAAGACACGAATATAGTACCTTTTAAATGCAGGAATTGGGAAAAAAAATTCTCACTATATGCTGACGACATACTTATATACACGTCAGACCCAATTCATGCAATTCCGGCAATATATATCGCTGCGACCCAGTTTGGCCAACTGTCTGGGTATCAGATTAATCAGACCAAAACAAAATGTATGCTTTGGAATGTCGAAGTTTGTCTTCCTATAGTAAAACAGGAGCTAAGATACTTGGGTGTCCAAATCACTCAGGACATCGAAAAGTTAACAGACAGAAATCTAGATAAAGTAGCAAAGGAAATAACTGAGACGTTAAAGGGTTGGTCTCTTCTCCCCCTTACACTTATCGGAAGGGTTAATATCATAAAAATGATGTTGCTCCCCAAATAGAGTTTTTTTGTTTCAGAACATTCCGTTAGCTTTTAAAGAAGATAAGCTCAGACTAATTCAAGCTAAATGTAATTCCTTTGTATGGGCCTCAAAGGGTATCAGGGTCTCGTGGAAGAAACTGAGCAGAAAAAAGGCGGTTTGTGTGCCCCGGATGTGAAACTAGACGCATGGACCTTATTACTGAAAGCAGGAAATTTACTTTTTAAATGTCCAGACAGGTCAGAAATTGGAATAATGTTCAATGAAATGATGATAGGGATTCATGGAAGTTCAAACGGTTTTCTTTATAAATGTGGAGATCCTCGCTTTTTCAAAAAGGTGTGATTGAAAATACGGCTATGTCCCCTATTTGGGAGTCCCCTGGATACCCGGAATGGGCAAAATATAGTCTTGCAAAGCCTTTAAGGGAAGCGGGTATCAATCACTGGTCTCAGTTAATGATGGAAGGTGCACTGTTATCTTGGGAAGAGATCTCTTATGTCACTAATTACAACTTATCTAAGTTTAAATACTTTCAAATAAAAAGCTGGAGCCAGGCGATAGGACTGCAAGTAGGAATCACAAGCACCGTTGAGGATCTACTTCAAGAAATGAGTGGGAAGATAAAGACAGCAACCCTGTACTGGGCCATCTTAGAAGCAGAAGACGGTGATTTCACTTTACCATCTCATCTGTTGGTAGAGCATATCTTGGACGTCGATCTGGAGAAGTTATGGCAAGTATCTTTTGACATACTACATACCACAGTCTCTCCCGCCAATTTAAAACGCAATCATGTTTTCTCTCTTCACAGAGTGTATTGGTCTCCCGCTAAACTTGCTAAATTCTTGAAGGAGACGGTTCCTTGTTGTCCTAAATGTAAGATGGAAAAAGCAGACGATCTCCATATGTTTTTAACATGTCCTGCCTTGCATAAGTATTGGTGTGCGGTATCTGAATGTATGGAAAGTATATTGGAGTTAAATATACAGGTCAGTACCTTATTCGTATTTTTTGGTATTGCTTTGAATTTTGAATCCCTTCCACGAGAGACAAATAAGTTGTTGTTTTATTTAATTATATTAGCTCGAAGAGAAATATGTAAATCATGGATAAAATATACCGCACCGACTTATTTGGATTGGATTAACTCAATTAAGTATACAATGAAATTAGATAGCATAAATTGGAAGAGAAAAAAGCATTTTTGGACTCCATGTATCTCTTGGCTGGACAAACTTTAAATGATTATGCCTTTTTGTAGTTTAAAGTACCCTAAGATCAGTTCTATGGGGGTCAGTTAGGAGAACTGAATTGATGTATCTTGAATGGGTATCTACAAAAAGTGCTTCCAATAAGATTTTCGTTATGATCATTCCGGGTTACATTCGGTATCAGTGGTTGGTAACAAGGGAAGGACCTTCGAGAATATCTTTTTGAATATGAGGACAATAAAAAAAGAAAGATGAAGTGTTTAGTAATCAAAGTTATACTGATCACCGTGCAAAAGCATTAAAATCATGGGAAAAACACAGTATGTGAAAAAGATTTGACTAATGTGCATCAGACCTCACAATGAAAGAAGGGTTATAGAAAATGTTTGGGGAATGCTTTATTTTCCTATAGTAAGAAAAGATTATTAAAATAATTAGTTTGTATTTTATAAATAGATTATGCTTATGAGTTTAATTAGAATACTCAAATCATTGAATACTGATTTTCTTATGTATATTCTTTAATTTTCCTGACTGTAGTGTGTTCTTTTCTTTAGAGAGAAAATGATCATTATAGTTTCTAGAGAAGGCCTCAAAACCCTGCTAAAGTTATTTCCTTTTCCTAACGTTGGCCTCTGAAGAATGTACTTTGTTCTTCATTATTTCTAAATGTCTGATTTATTTGTTTACTTGTGCTTAAGTCATATCACTAGCATTTCCTTCCTACAATTAGAGTATTTCTTTCTATGAATGATTGAGCTGACTCTGTTGCAAGGACATGGAAGAAGTTGCAATTTTTTCCTGCTTCCGATGAGCAAAGGTTTAAACAGAAAAATCCAGATGAACTGGCTAAAACGATTATCACCTCATAAGCCTGACCAATGAAATTGTGTGGAACTGCAAAATTGAAACTTTGGGGGAAGTTTTACTATTACCATGAGAAAAAAACTTGGCAGCAGCTGTTTCTAAGAGAAGAGAACCTTTGCTACTGTACTCTCAAGGCTAGTCTGGCTGGCTATTATTCTTGCAAATCCTGTGCGAGACTATCCTGACTTACTTTGCAATTCATCGGCTGGCGATGATGCTTAAAGCTATACCTTTTCGGCTGAAGGGTAAGCTATTAATGACTTTAGCACATTGTGCATTAGTTCTTTGATCATTTATTATTATTTATTTACTCTAGGTTCATATGAAACTTAAATTGCACACTGATATTGCAATGTATTATTTTCTTTGTTTCTCTCTTTCTCCATCCCCCCACACTTGTTATTGGTAATGATGTATATTATCATGAACTGTGCTTTATTGTTGTGAATTTACCTGTAATGACAAAATTCAAAATGTGTATTGACCAGTCATATTTTTGAAACATTTAGATAAAAGTACCTTGATAAGTATACAGAGTTTGTCTTTATTGATGGGACATTTGACACATTCGGTACTATGATTATAGTTGTTAGTTAGGCTTTTTCTTCATTATAGTTCCTCATGAAGGAAATAGCATCCGTCTCTCTTATTATCGAGTTCCTTTTAGCTCTACCAAAGCTATATCGGAGGACCTGATATATGTAAGTGGATATTGAGATTTCATGGGCCCAAACTCTTAGATGTCATAAAATGTTCATACATGATATTGGAGATTTTTGGAAGGAGCTTAAAATGTACTCTGCTTCCACTGGTGTAAGTTGACGGTGGTCCAAAGGTTAACAGGGCTGGCCAACAGTCAGCACAGAGATAGCCAGCTCCACAATGGTACCACCAAATCCAGTCATATTTGGTATCAAACACCATGAGTTTTCACCCCTGACATGATTCTCATGTCAAAGGTCACCTGGCAAGCAACCCGGTGGCACCTAAGAGGGTGCCCACCAAGTTACTGAGTCCCCTAACACCTTGGCAGGCTTTCTCAGCCACTTGCCACCAAGACAGAAGTCTGACCTCCTGTAGGTGAGTAGTATCACTCCCAGAGGATGTAAGACAAAAGGCCTGAGCAGGAAGGAAGTCACATCTCCACCATCCCTCAATGGCCTGTAAAAGAGCCCTCAGGGTGGTGAGCCTCAAAGGCTTCACCACCTCTGATATGTAAGTAACATGTCTCCCAGCTGAGACAAAAACCTCTCCTGCCCCCAGGCACTCGTATTTTTTAGGCGGGTGGATAATTAGGTATGCAGGAGGCATACAACTCCCAATGACTAGCCACAACTCTGGGGTGAGAAATCTGTTCTGTACAGCCAAGGGTGGCTCATGACATCTTGAAAAGTGCCAAGAATAGTGAATTCTATGTACTTAAGTGACATACACACCCTGATTGAGGTCACGTAAGTAGTGGATTAGGTGCAGCACTAGTAGCCAATTGGCTACTTGCCCTCACACCCCTAAACACCTGCTAAATTTGGGATTTAAGGGGCTCTCCTAACACCAGAATTCCACATCTGCACTAAAGGAGAAAAGGACAAATAAGAAACTGTGTCAGCACTAGGCAAGGCTCCACAAAGAAGAGGTGTGAAGCACTGCACCTGTGGCAGCCCCCCTTCACCCACTGAACTGCAACTCGTCCCAGACCAGAGACCGGTTCCAAAAGGAAGTTGAACCTCTCTGCAGCCCAATGACTTCACCAGGACTCCCTAGGACTAGAAATGACTAAAGTAACCGGCCAGGTGCCTTCTGGTATGTTTAGTCCTGAATCTCAGTGAGCGTCAGCCCTCTACAGCATTTCCAAGACTCATGGAAGAAGATTTGCTTCATTGCTGCATTTGTCGTGGCCAAGGTTTGTTGGTGGTCTTGCTGACTTCTGACTACTTTACTCATCACTCCTTGAAAAGGGAATCCTTTCTCCATCAACCTTCTCTTTCTGTGGTGCAGTTGTGGAGTACATGCACCCAAAACATGTCTGCGTTGGTACGCCTGCTAAAGTCAGCTCCTGCAGTCCTGTTGAGCACTACTAATAGCCAGGTACACCTCTGCACCTGATACGCTTGAGCTAGGTTGAGCTGTTCTGCCTGGTGATTCCTGGTTATGGGGCCCCTCCCAGCTTCCCTCCCAAGGGTCTCCTGTGAACTCAACCTGCAAGTATCATTTACTTAAGTACTGCTTTTCAGCATTCACAGCTTTCATTCAGCACAAAGGACAGTCAAGTAACCTCTGCACCCCGACTCCCTGTTCAATGTAAAATTGATCTTATCAAAGTTTGGTCTGTGGACCCACAAGACTTTAATTTCAAGTGGGATCTATTGAACTCACCCTGCAAGTGCCACCTGAGATTTTCACCATTGAACGCAATTGTAAAGTTTAACAGCTCTGCAAAGTACTGATTAATTGAACACTATAAAATCAATACCTCCGGTTATGCGCCTTGTGTTGATTTTGTTTTGATGTCTAAATTTTATATAAAAATAAGCACTATTTTTATAAATAGGTGTCAATTTCTTTTCGAGCCATGCCAATAACTTATCATCAATGTTGGTACTGTAAAATGCTCTACACATGTTCCCCTTTAAGTAAGCTTGTCTGCTCTTTGCCACTCCACCAGGACTGAGAGAAGGTTTACTAGTGTGAACCCTAGGTCCACTTTTGGGTATCATTACAATATTACATGGTAAGGCCTCCCAGCCATACCACATAATACTGCCACCTTGCTGCAATAAAGTTCTAAAATAGCCAAAAATTATTTTCTGTACTTTGCAGATGGATACCACATTGCATCTTCTTGCAGCCTCGTGCATTTCCTTCAAGAGGTCCCCGCAACAGATACTTGTACTCATAGTGTAGGTAGGCTGGAGAACAGAAGCCTATGCAGATTGTACCATAGTGGATCAGGGCAGGTTCCAATGCTGTGCTCAGTGGCCCTCTTTTGAGCCTACTATGGCTTCTCACTTTTAGCCTGAACATTCCGACCAGATTCTTTTTTGTGCCATTTGGACACAGTGCACCGTGTGATGAAGTCACATGAGAAGGAGCCATTATCATAGAGTGAGATGCATACTTCTTGAGAAGCTCTTACCTTTGCTCACCATTTTGGATTCCAGCGTCACAGTAGTGTCTTGAAAGTAGTAAGGTCAACCATATAGATCAATGCATTCGACTATCTTTTCTGTGACACCAGTTGTGATTTCTCAAACTAAGAGGTATACTTGCAATTTCACTCGATATCCCTTCCTGTTCTTCCCATATTTAAAGAAGTCAGCTTCAAAAGGATGCGATGCAATTCAATCGTAGTTCACTTTCTGTAATATGCATTTCACTTTTTTCTAAATGTGTGTGCCTCATTTTTGTCCTTCTCCAACCTGCTTATCCCTGGAGCAATATTATTTTTGAGTTTTTGTGCTAGGGTCTTTTCTACAATTTTTTGGGGTAGTTAAAATCCTTGATGATTTTCTATATATTTTGTCTGTTGTCCTACAAGTTTTTTTTTTATGATGACAAGATTTTTCATCCTAAATGTCATTCTTCTGAGGAGACACTTGACACCTTATCAGGTGATATTAACCATGTGCATTGCAGATAGTGGAGAAGACTGTTCTTAAATAAAGGGGGGTCTGCTACATCCAGCCCTGGACAGACAGCCATCCTGGAACTATTGAAAATACCACTGCAAGATGGCGGGCTGTTGATATGGATTTTGCCAATGCGGTGCGAGCTAACAAGCATTGGCTAAGACAATAGCGGGAAACAACAAACATTGGTTAGATGCACACAACTGACATTTCTAATGTTTGTTCATAAATGTAGTTCTTATTTAATGAAGTTAGACACTGAGGGTTGAAATTCCAGCTGTATGCAGATTTGCTATTGGATGCTACAAGTAGTGCATTATTCCATGACGCTGCTCCTTAGCTATGCTGCTGAAATGTAAAATTGGTATTCCATCATTTGCTACAGTGCTTGTGTATACTATTTTATAACAAAAGTATAGCACTGGTTTTGAAATATACTTGCCATTTTTATTTATACTGCTGCATTTTGACAAATTTATAGCTAGTTTGTATGGTAAGCTTCTGTTTAAACAAATCATGCGGAGTGGTGGTGTGCATGTTTTATTGTGAGTGAAGCAGTGCAGGCGCACTGATGTCGGAACAGGCCTGTAATAATAAAAGTCCATCAATACTCTCCTACATTTCGTTATTACAAGCAGGCTGCGACGTCATTGCACTGAGGATTCAAATTTCATGAATCTGCAGGTCTACAGGGATAACTTCCTCGCCTCTTCCATGAACTTACTTATTGATGGAGGGAGCCTAAGTACACCTTCCAGCAGCCCTGGTATAGTGTAAACAGGCTGTAATCACAAGTGTGCGGTAACTCACCTTACTACCTCCCATTGAGCCTGATTCACAAAGGTAAATGTACACTTTTATGTTAGTTTACGATTGTTTCCTATTCACAAAGTTATTTTACTAGTAGTATCTTTCGATTGTGGAGTCTCTGCACATATAAAGATATGTGCTGAGACTGCACAAAAGTGTATGTTTACCTTAGTGAATCAGGCCCCCCAACTCTCTTGCAGCCTGATTCATCATTCTCCCGTTTTGCGAGCCCCTAATAGCGATTCATAACGAATCGCTATTAAGGACTTGCAAAACGGGATTCATGTAGGAATTGCAATAATTATTGCGATTCCTACATGTTCCTTTTTTGCGATTAGCTAATTGCTAATCGCTAATAAGGAATAACTCCCCATCAGCGACGGCTCGTGGAGGGAGTTACGGTGGGGCAGGAGGGTGGGGAGGGGGAGGGGCAGGGTGGAGGTTGCTAAAAACCGGCATATGGATAATTGCAGGTAAGTAAACAATTTAATTAATAAAACGAATTTCGTAGTGCGCCTTGTACGCAAAATGCAATGCAGTGCAAGCTACGAAATTCGTTTTATTAATTAAATTGTTTACTTACCTGCAATTATCCATATGCCGGTTTTTAGCAACCTCCACCCTGCCCCTCCCCCTCCCCACCCTCCTGCCCCACCGTAACTCCCTCCACGAGCCGTCGCTGCTCCACATGCATGCCTACAGGCCCATATGAATGCATGGGGAGTTATTCCTTATTTGCGAGTAGCAATTAGCTAATCGCAAATAAGGATGCGATTTCAAGGGTGCAGGGGTGTCCAAAGGACACCCTGTAGCGCCCCTGAAATGTAATCTACATTGGTGTTGCGCACACACATGTCCAAAGGACATGTGTGTGTGTAACATGCAACTTAGAAAAATGCATTTAAATGCATTTTTCTAAGTTTTTGCTATTTACCGAGAGGTCTGACCTCTCGGTAAATAGCGGCCCAAAATTGCCATTTTGCAATTTAAAAATGCTTCATGAATTGCATTTAAGGAATCTCAAATAGAGATTCCTTAAATTCAATTCTTCGCAAATGTGCAAATTCTTAAATAGCGAAATTTGCATTTGGGATGATGAATCCCAAATGCAAAAATTGCACTCGCAAAAGGCAAGATTCTGAGAATCTTGCCCTTTGCGAGTGCAATTTAGCTTGATGAATCAGGCGGTTGTTGTTCTAAAATTGGAACACTGCATAAGGCCATCAGACTAACGGGCACATGCATCAATGATAATTGCATTCGCAAACGGTGCAAATCGCAATTTTCAGCCGTTTGCGAATGCAATTATCAAAATTGGAATGCATCATGTATTTTGCAACTTTAGGAATCGCAATCATGTTGCGATTTCTAAAATTGCAATTGCATTTAAGAAATCGCAATTTCAGATTTCTTAAATGCAATGCATGATCATTTTTAAATTGCGAATTATCAATTTGGAAGCGGTAAATTAGCATGAGGTTGGACCTCATGCTAATTTACCGAAAACCTTCAAACCTGCACAAAAATGCATTTTTGAATGTTGCATTTTACACACACTTATGTCCTTGGGACATGTGTGTGTGTAAGTTGCACTTAAGTTTAATTTCAGGGGTGCAGTGAGGGGTTCTTTGGACCCCCCCTGCACCCTTGAAATTGCATTTTCAATTTGCGATTCGCAAATTGAAAATCGCAAATTGTAAATGCCTTCCCAATGATTCCTATGGGCCTCTTGGCCCATAGGAATCAATGGGAAGGGTTTTCCTTAATTGCAATTCGCAAATTGTGAATCGCAATTAAGGAAAATTATCGAATCTCAAAAAAAATTGCGATTTTTTCATGCATTGCCGTTTGCGATTTCTAAATTGCGATTCCTTAATTTTCGCAATTTAGTAATCGCAAACGGAACCGTTGATGCATGTGGCCGTAAATGTGGTAAACGTCAGTACTATGCATCCTCAAAATGTTATTTTTGGGGTGTTGCCATGTTACAGCCTTCCTTGAGACATTCAAGTAGCCTGAAACCGTTGTCCAGTCACATCCCTCTGCAACTAGCGAAAACAAGCCCACATGTATGTCTTTAATATTAATTACGTGCATTTGTGTGCAGAAGTCATCATTAATGGAATATGTCGACCTACATTTTGCTCTACTTGTTGGACCTTCTAGGTTTGCTTTTGCATAAGAAAAATCAAATCGACAGGTCCCTTCCACGATCCAAAGTATAATTCCAAATCTTACGTAGGCTATGTAGTATATTTTCTTTTATGTGACACAAAGATCCACTTATCATATGGCCCAATGCATCCACATCAGTTTATTAAACACAATATATTATGTCACTTTGGATATCTGTGGACTTGTGCCTCTGTAGTCCATGGAGCACCTTGGTGACTAGTAAACTCCTCGTAATGCAGAAATGGAAATACGTTTTTCAGATATGGTTCTCGTAATATGTCAAACAATGAGCCGGATTTTCTAAGAATGTTTGTGGTTGTAAACTCTTTTATTCGGAATGTAGGGTTACAAAATGTTTTTATGCAATGTACTAAGTACTAACCCCATTTGAAAGTCAGTGAATGTTTTTCAGTTTTCAAAATAGCTTTATAAAGGATGTACTATTTGGACTGGGCATCTGGTCCACGTCCCTTCCTACTAGCTATTCTTATGAATATGTTTCAATGGTTTAGGAACAGAATAGCAGTTGTAAACCATTGAAAAGTTTCCGGCCCATGTTGAGATGATAACCAATTTGTAAAAGGATTTAGACACCTTCCCATTTGTGAATGCGGAAAAAAAGCTTTGTTGGGGAGTAGGCAGTGGTCCAGCTGACACATGTCTAATCTCAAACACACTTTTAAAAAGTTTAAAACTTGTTTAAATGCAGCCCTGTTTCCTTTAAGGAATATGGATGCAAACAATAAAAAGCGATAATAGACAATGGTGGTCTGCTGACCCAAGCATGCCACCATCCCTGTGACAACCATCAACGGCAGTGAGTTGCAATTTGTAACCTGCCACATGAATATTGATGTGGTAGGTGGGATTGTGATCTACTATGATTGGGAATTTGGGGAACTGGCCTAATAGTACAAAGATTAATTCGCAAAATTCCACTCGGGGTGTAAAAATATTGGTCGCAATTTGCAACTAGTACTTTGTGACCAGAGGTTCGTACATTTGGCCCAGCATACGGTAGCAACGGTAAAAAAGCGAATTTCTTTCCGTATAAAGTGTACTTTGGATGGCTTTCTATCCATCGCCATTCACTGCTCCTATTTCTATGACTTTCCTTCTTCCTGTGTTTGTTCCACACTGCAGGTTTAGGTTTCACCATAATTTGGTAAAGAGTTGGCAAGCACGTGTCTTGTCAGAGACTACAATCAGCATTTTCTGTTTATTTTGTTTGCCTTATTCCTTGTCCGTTTCATTACTTTTTCACTCTGCTTTTGGAGGTGTAATGAGAGATGTAGGATCAAGGCCGGCATGAATATTTTTTGGTGTTAAATAGAAAAAACTGACATTTGCCATCCGCCTCATGTAGAAATGGGATCTGTTTTTTGCAGCGTGTTCAGGACAATCTCTCATAACCTGGCTAGTAGGGTAGGCTGACGTCTAGTTGTTGTGCACTCAAACCTACCTAGATTCAAAAGTTAGCAGTTTAGCATTGCAGTGTTCTTATTCATATTGAATCATAGAGAGCTAGTTCAGTCTCGAGACACAATTTGCTTAAACATAAACTCGCAGCATTTATTTCAATACATCAGTTCCTGGAAGCCACATTATGAGCAATCTGACCAAGTGTTTGTAGTTTAGCTCGAAGGCATCTTTTTGCTTGCTGTTCAGTAGCAGGTAAACCGATACACCACAGGTAAGAGTCACTGGCAAACCCACTCGATCACTGTAAACCAGCCCTGTGCTGAAAACATCAGCACCAGATACTTAGAGCCACATAATAGACTCTTTCGTACTGTTCTGAGTATGCCATGTATGTTATCCCCATAAATTAAAATGTGCGGTTTGGCGCATCAAGCTGTTCTTGCCTGTTCCAAAACTGAAAAAGTTCTGAGACGCTGTTAAGGAAACCGGGCTGCCTGCATGCGTAAACGCGCCACAGACGTGTTGATCTCCAGAATAGCATCTTAATAAAATAGAAATCATATGGGTGCCTTGGCACAGTTAGATGAGCTGACTGTATTATTTCCAGCAAGGCAACCAGACCACAACACTGAAATGTGTGGGTGGCCTCGCCCAGCGTAGACCAAATGCCTGGCTCGACGCTGCTGTGTTCTGTATTTTAAGTCAAGAAAACGAGACATGCTATATCAATAGTATGCTGTAGCTAACGTTGAAAGTCAGTGACTGAAATACTCCTGTTTAATAGTCTCTAAGCATCACACTGACAACCTAGCTGCTTTATTCACCCCTACGCGGTACACGTCACCCAGAGTGGTGTAAAGTTTAGGACCCGAGGCCCTCATGCAGCCCCAATGACCACACAGACACATAGGTGGGGTATTCAGAACTCGCCCAGGGCACGTGCGCCTGGCCCCTTTTATTGACAGGGTCACCTGACCAGTGATACCTGTGATGGATGGGTGCGGGGTGAGCTTGAGGCCCGGTCTCACGGAATGGCTGGTTACATATGGCATATGCTGGAACTCTAGAAGTGTCCAACAGATCACTACAAGTGGTATCCTCAGGTTGGAAACAGAGCTCCAGCTCACCAGGAGAAGTTTGGCTTTCCAGTACTTACATTTAACTGGTGCAGGAAGACAGGGTCAAATATTACTGGCCATAAAAAAACAGTTGGAAAAAACATGTACACATTAGGCAGGAGCCCAGCCGTAGCCCCTCCATTAGGGCAGAGGAGCACCACCATACCCCTGCAAGTAAAAGGAATATAAAATGGGGTTTAAACCTTGTGTTATCATGGTTTAATTTTAATCCCCATGGACCCACCCCCAGGACTCTGATGAGTCTTGGGGGCGGGTCCAAGCAGATGACACTATGGTGGTTGAGTGGTGGGCACTTCCTTCACTGTGCATGAGGTGTTTGGCCAGCTGTCTCAAGCTGGCCAAACCCTCATTCACAGTGAAGCTTTCTCCAGCCGCTTGCTGGGGCTGGAGAAAGCCGGCACAGGCTCCGGTTCTGCCTGGGAGTGCAAAGTCCCAGCACTCAGGCCAATCCGACGCTGCAGCGTCATGATTGGCCGCAGTGCACTCTGGGAGCCTGTCCCATAAGCAGGAATAGAGCAATGGAGTGGACAGCAGAGGCAGCGGCGATCAGGTAAGTTTATTTTTAAAATGTTTATGTTGTCACCTGATCCACCCCCCAGCTTCCTCCTCCAGCCCTCCCAGCCACTTTACTAGGGGACGGACACCGCTGCCGAATCTGTGGGCACAAGTGCAGTCAGAATTCTGTCTGATCCCCCTCCTTTGGCGAAGGAGAACACAGATGGCACCCCTGACAGACTCCATCCCACACTGCTTTGGAAACCCTCCTCACCCGTGCCCGTCGGCCCGACCCTCATTGATCCTCCACCACCATTTACCATCTTCTCCAAGCATGTGGTAAAGTCCTGTTATTCTGGCCTGAACAGGTAGCCATACTCTGATTTTTACCAGTAAACCAGGTCACCATTTTATTTCCTATTCTTATTTATTTATTTATGTATTTGATCAATTTTTAGAGCGCGCAAATACCTCAAGGGTGTCTCGGCGCTAAGAGATTGCAGAACTTCCAATGGATCGGGGAGTATTCAGGCTGGGAACAGAATAAAACAGAATAGTCATATTTGGAAGTAGACTCACCAGCCAAAAATGTTAATTCTGGCCAAAAGGCATTCCTACAGCTAAACTCTGGACAATTCTTAATTAAGTCCTATTAAGTGCGTCAGAAAGAAAACCAATGACATTCACAAAAATTAACTAGAAAGAAACAAAACAAAACAAATAAATCACAAAGAACTCATTTTAAATGGCACAGGACAAAACGACTTACCAAGAGCAAAGCATGACACGTGGAGTGAGTTTTGGCAAGTATTAAGTGCATGGAATAGCAGAACGGGCTATATATATAATTGTAAACTTCTCAAAGAAGAAAACTCTAGCACTTAACCCTGGAACACCAACGCCGTTGGTGGTTGAGTTATTGTGCGGAACTTCGAACTATATATACACATATCAATATTAATTCACCACTTGCTGTGGTAGCAGGATAGAAAAAGTATACTCAGGTCTGTCAGTGTACCTGTAGCTCCTAATTATTTGTCGATCTGATCCTCTACAGGATGCATGATTAATCACCAACTTAAAGTAAAGATTTCATGAAGATAGCAGCTATATTACATAGTAAACACAGAAGACAGATTCTGAAAATAGGATGTTAGGTTAATCATTAAAGACAGAAATGACAAAATGAGTGCAACTCAAAACATTCAGAATTATCTGTCAACACTCTATACATTTTGCCCCAGTGGGTCAATAGATATAAATTTAATTTAAGGGCATGCATCCCTCTTCCCTGAGCCCATACGGGTCCAGTGGACCCCAGATACTGGGGCCTTTCCTTTTTAAGGAGGAGTGGTGCATTGTCCTCCTGCCTAAGACAATAGTGCTGCTGCAGAGCCTATCCCCTAGGGCCTTTTGTGAGGGCCCTGGTGCCAATCTGGAACACCCACTAAACACTGTGGGCCTCATTACGATGTCAGTCGGAGACAATCGGATTTTTCTACACCGTATCGGAACCCATCAGTCTGACTCGGTTGGAAAAAATTCCAACCAAGTGATTACACTGCACGAGGTTGGAAGGGAATCCAGTTGGTCATTCCTAATCAGTTCCCATCGGCAATCAGAGACTCCGAGTTTGTAGGAGCTCAATCGTTCAGCTCTGTAAACAGCGTTTCTCACTGAGCGATTACAATGTTGGATTCTCACAGCCTTTCTGAGTCGGCCTGACCAACACAAAAAGGCTGATTTTCGGGGCCCGTAGAAGGCCCGTCTTAATCCTGATGTCTCTGGTTGAGGTACGGGGGTGTACCATGGGACCTCCCTGTAAAACCATGCACAGTGTGGCAGGCCCCATGGGGTGCCCTTGACAGTGTTCAAGGTTTCCACAGACACGCATTTTTCCCAGTTTGAAGTTTGAAGCAGATTTGTGGAAAACTATTGTTGGCCTAAGGGCGTTCCCTCTGGGACCACCCAACAGGAATAGGTGGGCCAGGGGATCCCTACCCTGCCCCCTTATTTCTATTTTGAAAGTTATTTGTAGGAATCCCACTGAATATAGAGTACTAAACTAGCTGGCACCACACCCTCTGGAGATCTGTCGGCCAGCGGATCCTCCATGTGGTTGAGCCTTAATTGCTCAATAACTAGCTTTAAAGCAGGGCCCAAGAAAAAGGGGAGGGGGCAGCTCTAACACATGTATTCCCATTCATTTCACATTACGAAAATTGAATAGGGATACAGCAAAAACGGGTGAACGGATTTACACCAAATTTGTCAGCAAGCTAGATGTTGGTCCATAAAGTGTGCTGCTTGTAATTTGAAGTAAAAATTTACTCTAGTTTTTGAAGAATTAAGGTTAAAAATGTATGTCTATATCATGCCGCAGAGGATCCGTGGAGCAGACAGAACTAAATATAAGATCTGATTGGCCGCCACCACAATAACAAAGTGGTGGTGGCAGCCATTTTAGGACTCAGGGACGCAGTCCCCTTTCCTAGCAAAACAAATAGGGGGCATAGTAGGGATACCCTGCCCATAGGCCTGATGGGAGTTCCCAGATGGACCCCTGTTGGGGCTAAACAGATTTTTTTAAACAACCAAAAGTCCAAGGAGAATCTGCAGATCTACTGTCCTAATCAGAAAAAGAAAAGGTGAGCTTCTCAAAAATAAGCCCTCTGGGGTGGGCCTATGCCCGGGGTATCAGTGTGTAATATCCTCTTGTACCTAGCTGCTCAGCCAGTGTGAGTGTTCCAGCTAGAATGTTAGTGTGAGTGGGATGCTTGGATGCCTGTGTGTGAGTGTTGTCAGTTGGGAGATGAGCTGAGCAGCTAGGAGGCTGCTCCTGGTGGGGATTGCTGTAACTACTTCTTAAGAACTTAATAAACTTCATCTACTTGTACCCGGCCACATCTACAGCGTCTACTTGTGACTCCTGAAAATGTAGGACCAGCCCACTACATTTTTGGTGATGATCTGGAGCTCATCTCATGCACTAATGGTTGTTGGATGCCAACAAAGATGTGGATTACAGCACGACCATGTGTAGGTAAGGACCTACTACATGTACTTATGAAGAGCAACAAAAGTAACAAGTATCAAGCAACAAAGTGAAAAGAAACCGGACAAGCATTCCTTGTTGCCCCACCAGTGTCCACAACACCGGACAGCCCAAGCAAGGCGCGCTGTACCTTCATCTCGTCTTTTACTACACCAGTAAATACAATTAGAAGCCTGAGTACACATTGGAGTAGAAACTATGCCACAACAAATGTCTGCATTGCCTCAAAAACGTCTACTGTGCCTCAACCAACGCATTTTGTGCAACAAGAAACAAGGTAATCTGTTGCTGCCAGTGTTTTTGTCTCCAGTGAGAAGGTTGCTGCTTCAGTTTCATGTAAGACTTCTTCAAGTTCATCATCCATCACTTTAAGCAGGTCAAGTCTTCCCTTGCTTTGGGTTTGGATGTGTGACATTTCTTTATTAGCGCTGTACTAGTGCTGCATCTGTGTGATGAATATATGAACCAGCGTCATGTTTTTTGGGAATTGGCAACATCGAACTGCGTTTTGAGGAAGGTTACACCCCATGTGAGCACAGGGGTCTGTGTGAGCGTAGAGTTAGATGTGCGACATCATTTAACCATTTGCGGCTGGTTTAATTAGTTATTTTCAAGTCTCTCTGCCTGCTGCTGAAGAGGAGAATGACATTGTAAGCATGGTAAAGTTTTGACTTTATTGATATATTAAAATAGTGCACGCGCACCTTACCTGTCTGTGATGTCGTTTGGAACAGCTCTGGAAACTCTTGTGACCTGTGCATCTTTGCATGTCTTCAACGCCGACTAAGACGTTTTGAAGCAGGAGTGCGCCGTGAACCACTCGGCATTGGGTGGCCTGTATGTGCCACCATCTTGCGGTTGGCACCATCTTTTCAGTATTGCTTTGCTTCACAAGCCATCTTGATAACCACACTCATTGCCATTTGCCAACCAGATTTTTTTTTTTAACAACTGCGTCGTCTTCAACAGAATTATATGGAGTATGAAGATTCACGTGAATGTTGTGTTCAAAGTTATTGAGCATGAAGCTGCTTTTTTTTATCTACAGTGGTGGTAAGTAACAGTTGTTTCTTTCTCAAAGTGACTACCATCTGGCTCCAGGATTTATATTATTCTTCATGTTACATACTAATATGTCAAGAAATCAACATGAAGAAATGTCTTCATAGTATTGGGCAATTCGTACTTGGAAGTCTTATCAGAGCACAAGTGACTTAACACCTTGGCTGCGCAGGAAATTCCTCTGCTGTGCTGGGCCATAATGATAATGGGTGTGGTCATGACGAGCTCAGCTCGTCATGATCACACGAGCACCGTGCCTCATGATGAGCTGAGCTCGTCATGAGCACCGAAGGGGTTAATAAAAAAGAAAACATTGGTGTCTCGTTTTTTTTTAGAAGTGGCATTGGATGTGACTTTTCTTTTCACGAGTGCAGTGTAGGATTGTTCAAATTTGTGAAATTGTTTTCATTCACTTCAGTATTCACTGTTCTGTGCTATGCTGCCATTTAGTGACAATTTTATTCTTGTGGGAAATGTTATACTTACAGAGCACATTTTAGTGTTTAAGAACTAATTTTGAGCATATTATATGCATGTTTCTAGCTTTCAGTACATACAAAATGCTTGTGGTTGCATATAATTAAAAAAAAAGGCATTGTATTTTTCTAATGACTTAATGGTTGTGTTGTTTGAGATATATTGTATATCTGTTCGAGAGATGGGAGTGGGTTTTAGTCCCATTTTCTCATTTTTCAGACATTATTATTTATACATGCCCAAGAGATAGGATTGGGTTTCAGTTCTATTTCCACTCGTTTCACATATTTTATCCCTGCCTAGGAATGGGAGTGGGTTTTAGTCCCATATCCCCTTGTTTCAGATATTGTTATCCCTACCTAGGGTTAGGAGTGGGTTTTAGTCCCATTTCCTCTTGTTTCATATATTGTTATCCCTGCCTAAGGGATAGGAGTGGGTTTTAGTCCCATTTTATTTTGTTTCAGAAATGTTATCACTATCTAGGGATGGGAGTGGGATTTTAGTCCCACGACCCCACCTTCACTGTTACTTACAATTGGGATGGGTTTCAGTGTTCTCCCATCTACTCAGTTTAAAGGGAGTGCCAGTCTCACCTTTGTTATTTTGGTGTTGGGCGTCAGTCCCTTCACTTCTTTGTATGTTGTTATGTGTGTGGGTACTCTTCTTTTGGTGCCACACTGTGCTGCATCTGTTTTTTCATGCTGCACAAGTCCTTGGGTGTTAGTCCCATGTGATGTTATCTGTACATTTGGGTGTCAGTCCCAATCATTGTTTTTTTGTTTTCACTTGGGTCTTAGTCCAACAGTGTTCCTCACATGAGGGGTGGCATATTGTGTTTTTGCCACAGTCGTCTCACGCGAGGAGTACTTCCTTGGGTGTTGTCACACCCATTGTATTCTTGTCTGGGTTAAGTGTACTCCTCCCTGTGACATAGACTGTCACCAGAGACACCATCCCTCATGGCCTGATCAAAGCAGTGTACTGTGTAACCCATTGGCAGAGGCAAGCGCCCCTAAGCGCTAGGGGGTTCAGGAGGACCAAGAGAAAGCGCTCCTCAGCGCTAAAGGTCCAAAACGTCCAGCAAAGTCTTTCAGGACAAAGACTCTCATAGCAAAGGGGTCCCAGCATCCAGCAGGGGACCCCAGGAAAAGGTCTCCACAGTCCATCAGGTATCCAGGGGCTGGGTAGGGCCCAGGGAGGCAAGCCTTCCCCTGAGCCCAAGCAGCAGCACGCCCCTGGTAGGATTCAAGTCAGAAACAAGAACATTTTGGAAGGGGACACAGCCCCTTTTATACAGAGATATCCTTTGTCTAGCAGGGTGCAGGCAGTGTGAGAACCAGCTAGAACTGGTTATAGGGAATTCCTTTCACTGGCCAAGCTAGGGGCATCAGACGCACCCCAGGGGGTGGAGCCAGCATTGTGTGGGGAAAACCCAGCCTCATTCAGGACCCTCAAATCAGATGGTCAATCCACAAGCAGGCCCAGGCTCACTCCTCCCCTCACATCAGCATGCTAAACACTCCATTCACCACCAAGGGCAGACCCTCCCAGACTCTTGGAGCCAGGCTCACCAGCCAGCCTCAGCCAATCACACGCCAGACACAAATTACACAAATATGCCAACTTCTAGAAGTGGCACTTCTACACTAGACACAATCATGCCGCATATACCATTGCGCAGCATTCAATTTCACGAGTTTGTACATACCAAACTCGACCCTGCACTCCCCACACATCAGGAACCACAATGGGCATACATATTCCCCATTCATTCCTATGAGAGGGCAGGTTACTCTCACCACACACACAGAGAGCTCACGCACTTTACACTGTACCACAGTGAAAAGTGTGCAGAGGCCTAAAATCACCAACACCAGGTCACAGAAACAGGCTAGGAAAAAGCAAAAAGTCTCGGGGTGAACCTGCCAAAAGGGCCGGGTCCAACAGATGTCCAGGGTAAGATCTGCTTACTTTGCTAGTCCATTGACCCCTGCAGTTGTAGTTACCTGTCTTCTGATGTGGATGGCTCACATGGACCTGAGAAGCACCCCCACAACCCAGAACCCCTCCTCAAGCAGTGATATTTTGCCTCTTTATTAATTGAGACACAGATGCTTTACACCATGAGATAAGATGAAAGTCATCCTTCTTTTTTTGAAAATGCCAACATAATCTAGCTATCAACATGTACTCAAATCATACAAAAACATAAACAGAGATTTGATGCTGTAAAGGTATTGGGATCAGATTCTGAAATATGTGTTCTTGTTCTCAGCGAAACCAAAGATAACTTTGGGAGACTGATAACACTTTTTCTAGAATCTGCACAAGTACTTTTTCCACATATTGAATAATGGAAATCCATGTAGTGAATTTAGAACACTAATGGAAAAAGCTTACGGTATTTACAATAGCATGTGAATTTTAGTGTGTTAAACACAAAAATCCTCATGTTACTCTCCAATGACTTGTAATAGATGCTCGATTACGAAGGTCGCCACGCCATGGAGCCGGCCAAAACCCTTCTTTGAATACATTGGGGAATGAAGACGTCTAATCTGTACTGATTACCATTGCAAGAATCTTTAAACTGGAGCTATATTTAAAGAGAGAAAAATACTTTTAAGACAATCTGGAATTGATGTGGATCCCATTGGCTAGACATTGTAAGAATTTTTTTATATCAAAGACAGCTACATCTTCTGCCCTGAAAAGTCCGTGAAGGACAAAACACGTTGACTAAGGCTATGGACTCTTTTTATTGGATAAAAAAAGTTAAATAAAGAATACACTACAAACAACTCCACTGAATTACTTTCATCTGTTTTGAATAAGCACTGTAAATGAAACTGCCATTAATGTTTGAAAATTGAATTCTAATTACAATTAGTGTGCTGGACCATTGCATGTTGTGGTTGGAGAGTAAGACACTTTTGTCTTAGGAGTTTTAGGGGTTTTTGAACCTCCGGTCCGCTGCACCCAAGTTTTTACAAAGAAATCACTAAGGATAGGTGCAATTGTGCTTGACCCTATTCCCCGTTCTTTTGTATTTAATTCTGACCTGTGTGTAAACCCCTGTTTACACGTGGGTGGGAATTACGAGTTTGAAGGTTTTTAATTTATCCAATACTCATTACATAAGTTAACCCCTTCGCTGCTCATGACGAGCTCAGCTCGTCATGAGGCACACTGGAGCTGTGCTTATGACGAGCTGAGCTCGTCACGATGCATGGACTAGAGCAATTTCCAGCACAGGAGGGTAATTGCCTTAGCAGCCAAGGTGTTAAATGACTCAACCTTTGTCAAATTTCAGCAAGTCAAACCTGCCAAAATTTACTAGGGAAAAAACTTACAGTATTTACAATATCATGTGAATGTTAGTGTGTTAAACACAGAAAATCCTCATGTTATTCTCCAATAACTTGTAATAGATGTTATTTACTGGATCTGATAAATAACGTACCCCGTAGCATCGTTATTGATCAAGAGTGATAAAAAGCACATACACTCGTAATCAGGCCTTTAGAGTTTATTTAAAAAAATCTGTACTAGGTCTGTCGTGATCCAGGAGATTACTAGCAGATCATGGTCTACGATATCAAGTAGGATTCCATTTGGAGGAGAGACTTAAGATATGTATTTTAAAATATCAACAAGCAATGATTGATATAGCTAAAGTTATGGATTTCCTGGGATGTATTGGAAGACCTTGTCTAGATAGCCAATATATCTTATGATTAGATAGGGGAACCATATACACATTTTGTCCTAGAATATTTGAAAGAGAAGGGATATATCAAGTGGCTGAGAGTCATCTTGATTACCAAAGAAAAGAGCGAGAAGAGATGGCAATAAATGCCACCTTGCACTGTACTTATAGAACTGAAAATTAGGACAATTGTAAAGACGGATATGTAATGGTACTTGGATAATGAATAGGGTTGATGCATGCCTTTTTCTGTATATAACCTAGTACACAAAACCAAATGTTTTCCCCATTTTCAGTGGACTGTGTATGCTACATGTAAGTGCTTTTGTTATATGGCTAGGAAACAGGAAGGATGGAATTGTAGATAAATATCTCCCAGGATGAAAAGATAGGCACATTTTGAGTACACTGAAACGGACTGTTTATTAGCTAAGTTGAAACATGAAGGGTACCACTTACACACAATTCTGTTGACTTGTTATGTTATTTAATACATGGAACACTCTCTAGACTGGATTAATTTGATGTCTCAATTGATAATACACAATATATCACTGACATGAAATATTAAATACAGATCCTATCTTATACCTAACCACTCCAGTGGTGGTGTGGTGTAGTGCTGCATTCTAGGCTGTTTGAAGAGTGGAATTGAAGAAGGACTTCAGGGCATTGGAGTGTGCTATTACAAAATGTGAGACGATTCTAGCACACATAGAGGGGTAACCTGAAGAAGCTGAAAAAATTCAGTACAAACATGCAAATTATTATCACATAAAGTAAGTTGTAAGGGGAGTGGACTGCTAGTTTGGTTACTGAAGAAGGTCCCACACACTCAAATAACTGTACTAGACAATTCTTAGAGAATATTATTTATACTCAGAAGGAAAAAATTAAATTCGTATTGGAATATATATCTATGCCCTACATGTAATGTAAATGTTATTGTTTAGTTAATTAAAACCAATACAATTTTCTTCCCTGTTGATAGCAGCCAAGAATTTAACAAAATTTAAAATCATTCAACCGTCAGTTGCACCAAAAAGTCTTAAAGATTAAAATCACTATTAGATCATAATTCCATTCTAAAATTCGATGAAATCATGCCTGTACTCTACTTTTTCTCTGTATATTACAGTTAAGAACCAACAGTTTAACAGTTGTCAAATGTTAGTCCCTTCGGTACCAGCAATAAGTCAATATGAATAAAAGTAGATGTACCGGACCACTTGCTCCCTCATTGTGATGACTCCGTAAAACAGTAAAACTAGCATCAAGCTTTCCATGAACGAATCCTCTCATTGTTGTGTTGACTTTGTTGCCTGATCGTGTATACGCATAAACTTAATCAATTTACAGTTCATCTGGGGATCAGATGGATCAAGCCCTTTCATTATAGCCTCCCGACATGTTGGTATTCCTCTATCCCAAAAAGATTTTCTTAGTAAGGTCTCTGGTGCAGGCCGAAGTTTCTTGCAAATGCATATTAAGTGGATGAGGTCTTCTGTAGGGATTCCACATAGACGACAGCTTTTTACTTCTGTATATTTCCACTTTGGGGCTTCTGCCAGAGATGGATATTTACCAAAACGAAGTGTCATTAGCTGTTTTTTTAGGTGGACCGAGTATGTTAAATCTAGGTATGCTGCTGGTTTAAGTATCTTGTAGTTGTTAAGGACAGTCCATGCGTGGGACCTCTGGCACAACATATTTTTGTCAAGCAAAATCAAGTGCAATTTTGCAACTTTATTAATTGTGGACTTAAATGTAACATAAGGCAGGTTTGTATTCCACAGGTCCAGAATGCAAGTGGATTTGAGAGCATTTTGCAAATAGCGCCTATGTGATGTATTGGGACCGTTCTCTTGTTCTGACCACAAAACCTCATTTAGTTTAGAGTCTACAGTGTTTTGCTTTATGCGGTCCAACACTTTAATTGTTGAATATTGCCCGCCAACTGTCTCATTCAGTAACCAAATTCTACTCGCACTTGTGCTGGAGATGCCATTTGAGGAAGCTGAAAGACCCTTTTAAAAATGCTGGTTGTTAAATTATTGAGTATGGTTGCATCTTTACCTTAGAAGGCCACGCTGGCGTAAGTTAACGTAGGTAATGTTTTAGCCGTTATTACTGTGCTCAGTGGTTTGAATGAGGGGCCCTTTAGCTTCCTTGCCAGTGTCTTATATGCAAATGTTAATGCGGTTGTCCGCTGAGCTATGTAATTTTTCTGATCTTGCTGGCTCACTTTATTGTCAAGGTAAAATCCCAAATAATTATAGCTTGCAACGTTTTCCAAGACTTTACCTTTAAAGTTGATGTTATAATGGCGAGCTGTCCGGTTACTGATTAGCATTGTTTTTGTTTTTGCTATATTAGTCAAACTAATTAAAACTATGTCGTCGGCGTCGGCAAGGTGCAAAGGGATAGTGATCCCAGATGCGGAAAATGAGAGTTAATTACATCGAGTTTCTCAGATAAATCAGCTAAAAACAAATTAAATAAGTGGGGAGCAAGCACGCATCCCTGCTTCAAGCCCCTGTCTGTGTTCCATTTTCTTGAGACTGTTGATCCGTCACCGAGTTTTACTCTAACCCATGTATAAAATAACAATAAACCTTTTAAAATTCTTTCTGGAATATTCCATGACCTTAGTTTCATCCACAATAATTTCCAATCCACACTGTTAAAAGCAGCTTTTAAATCAATGAAGCAGAGGTGCAAGCTCTGTTTTTTTATTTTGCATTTCCCTGCCATTAGAGTAATGGAAAGGATATTTGACATTGTCCCAATCCATTTTCTAAATCCCTTCTGGTATGTGGGGATCAGGTTTAGGTCTTTAGACCAAGCAACCAGATCCTCCAGGATCAGGGAGGCTAAATGTTTAGCTTCGACGTCAAGCAATGAAATCAGTCTATAACTCGATGGATTGGATCTTTCGCCCCCTCTAAAGATTGGTGTCAGGATTAAGCCTTGCCAGCTGTCTGGAATTTGGTTTAACAGATCAACTTGAGCAAAAAGAGTCTCTAACTAGAGGCTCCAAAATCCGGGTTGTGTTTGCAAACTGCTTGGGGACACTATTGGGTCCGGGAGCACCATCCCTTTTGCTTTTATTTATTAGGTGTTTTTATGGCAACTGCTGTGTATGAAGCGTGATTTGGGCTAGCAGCAAGTGGACGGTCTGAGTTAGCGCTCATGGCATTACCTTAATGCATGTGGCCCCAGTGCCTTGTTTTTGTCTAGGACTTGAAGGGGCCTGGTAGGTCAATTCCTGCTCATGAGAGTGGTATTGGGTCTTACATTTGTTAGCTATATAGTCTGCCCAGTGCTGTTCCTTGACGTTTGATGCTAGAATGTTCATAGGTCGATTCAGCTGATTTATTGCTAGCCAAAATTTATTTGCATTATGTTGTCTTGCATTATAAATTAACCTTAGCCAAAATGTGTCTGCATTTGCTTTTTTGTTCTCCCAGAGCTTCTTTTTAAAGAGTTTTCTCTGCATCCTGAATGTTTCCCATGTGACATCTGTTCTAGCATTTTTATGTAGTTTCCTAGAAGTCCCTTCTTAGTTTTTTAGTCTCACATGTTAGCCCGATATATGGATTGGAGGAGACAGCCTTATGTCTTGACTTTACAGTTTCACTGGGAAGGATTAACGAGGAGGTACAGCCATGCTTTTATAGCATTGCTATTCCTTAAGCCCGACTCAGCAAGCAATTCCTTAATTGAATCCAAATGCTGATCAGCCGATCCACTTGTCCAGGTTAAACGTTTTGAATTTATAGTATTCAATATGCCTTCTAGATCAGTGGCTTTTTCCAGCCTTGGTAGGGCTAAAATGAAAACAATGTGTTGAATTGAATGAGCACTTATTGTGGTGCATTCTATATAAAAATTTGCTAGAAGCGGCATTAATGGGAGTGTCAAAATAATATTGTCCAGTGTTAAATGTGAGTGTGGGCCATGATACGTATAATTTGGTGGTGTGTCTTCTTCAGATCTTCCGTTAATCACTCTCATTCCTTGATATTCTAGGGCTGTTTCTAGCTGTTGTCCATGAAGATCTTTACGTATATACTTATTTGAAAATTGTTGCTTTATATTCCAAAAAGTATTTTCAGCTGTCAATATTTTGTCTTCATCGGGAGTATGAAATAAATTTTCATTGAAATCACCTGTCAGAATAATATTCCATGCTGGTTCAGCACAACGTAAATCCCAAATTGTTTTAATTAGAAGTGAATTATTCTTCATATTATTTTGTTCCATTGGCTGTGTGTAGTAATTAATCAAAATTACAACTTTAATGTTTCCATGACTTTTGTACATAAGCTTAATGAGTTGAATGCTTGGGTCTGGAGAAATAAGCTGCTCCGTTGTCATTTTTAAAGCTAGGGCAACGTAGACTGCCAGGTCTCCCTTTGCTCGTCCATAGTGATTTCATCCTTCCGCCGCCACAGAATAAAGTGTAAAACCAACTATGGGAAGATCTTCTGTGGCCCATGTCTCTTGCAAGGCTATCAAGTCGTTGTTTTCACACTCATAGGGGGGACGTCCTTCTTCAAGCAGCCTTTTTGCACCCGCTATGTTCCAAGACAATATATGTACCATGTTTCCTTTGGACTTGCTGGTTTTCCCTATTCTTTCCCACTCTCTCTTCTTGTTGCCAAGAATGCCAACCCCAGTTTTGTAGGTTTGGGTTGGTTGGTGTTTCTCGGTCTGTGACTTAGCTTTCCAGTGATGCAGCTTCCCTGCTGCTGCCCTTTGCATTCTGTAGTATGGAATTGACCTGTTTATTTGTCAGTAGTTTCATGTTATCGTCTTTCGTTTGGTGCAGTTTGTGAACCGACAATGGAGAGGGGTATTGTTTTTTGCTGGAATCGATAGTTTAATACCCACGCAGCAAGTTGGTCTAAATGTTTTAGTATTAGTTGGGCTATCTCAGAGGGCTGCCATGTTGTTAGTGTTTGTTCTATTGCATCTTTTTCTCCTGATGAAACAAACTGTACCGCCAATAAGTCGACTGTACGTATCTGTATTAGCTCTGGTATTTCTGTCATGAGCCTTAATATATTACTCCTGTTTAGTGTATCGTGTGTACCTTGCGATTCGTATTCAGGAGTCCAGACCATCTGCAGATTTGTGCTCGGAGGTTTACGTACGTCACTCAAGACCTCCTTGGCCTTACAAATCCTTGGAGCAGAACCAATCTGGTCTGTAATTTAAAATCTTAATTGGGCTTGTAAATGTTGATTGTCTACAGCTTTTCTTTCAGTGGACCCATTTCCTGTGAGTGCCCCTCGCGATTCTGTGTGGTGTTGCTGAAAACCTGGTATTTGATCTGGTATGAGTTGTTTCTTCCGTAATTTCTACTGTTGATTCTTTTTTGACAAAGAACGTTCCATTATACCAGTTAAATATTTTTGTTTGGTGGACTGTAGCTTGCGTGTTGGGATAAGGTGTGATTCTGAGGCTACCTGAGGTAACCGTGTATTTTTCCCTCCATGCCTGTAGTCGTTTTGATATCTAATTTGAGCAGGCTTTCTCCATTTTCAAGCTTAATTTGTTCACTTTCAGCTAAGATGTTATCCCGGATTGCTGTATTGGAAACCCTCAGTAGTTTTTTGATACTCCCTACTGGTTCCTGGGGCGTTACATCTGGCCTCTTGCTTGAATCCGTTTGAGAGGAAAGTGTAGTGGCAGGTATTCGGGAAGAAATTTGTTTTTCAATACATTTTGTATTTTGTGCCCTAGAGAAAATTGGGTATGATTTAGTTATATTGTTTGTCTTAAGCTCCTTGATTTTATTTCTTGTTTTTCTTTCTCTCTTTTTTTGTCTTCTGGTTTGCAATGATGGTTTTTGTTCACTCAAAACTGCCTTTGAATATGATATCTCATCTGGTTCTGTAATTTCCTGTAATCAATAACTCGCTGTAGTTGATAATACCTGACCCGTTGTTTAGTGCTGCTGGTAACGACTGATCTTTTATAATTGTTCCAGATTGGGTTTTATTCATCGGAGCACTAATCAAGCATTTGTTGAGGCAGCTGATCTGTTCCAGAAAGTTTGGTAACAGGCTTAGTTTGTCTAATATAGGCCTGCAGACGCTTGCAGATTTAACTGGAGTGCATGTAGATTGTACTCTAGTTATTAAATTAGTTAGGTTATCCATTTTTAAAATTATCCCAGCACTATAGGAGGCCATGACATTCATTAGATCAATTTGAATGTCTAACTTATCTGACTGTAGAATCAGCGTTTTTGTTGATGCTTGAAGAGCAGTCAGCATTGGGGCGATAAGATCCATCTGAGGCCAACATACTAGCCCTGTTATCGGTTGGACCGGGGAGCATCACCTTTTCCTTGCCTTTGGCCAAGTTCTTTACTCCGGCCCTGTCCCCTCGTTGACTAGTAGAACTGTCCTTTTCCTGTACTTGAAGGTCATTGGTTAGTGAGTAGGTGTGCCCATCCTTCTCATTAATTTTTGGTGAGATATTTAATTCAAGGGCGAGAGTTTCAACAGACCCGGGGTTTAAGTAGGTCTGGTGGGTGCTTTTTTGGTACAATGCTGTTTTTGTACTTTGCCATTTATTTTGGTTGTGTTTATGGTCTAAATCATCCTTGTAGCCCCTTATGGAACCCTCGTATGACTCCTCTTCCGAATTTACAATAGAGATGCTGTATAGGAGAGGTTATTTTTCTGTTTGTGGTTGCCATAGATTTAACCATGAGAAGTCAGAGTCTTCCTTATTCGGGGTAATATTGATATATTGGGTATACTGCCTTGACCAGAGCTTAGGCTGGAAACTAATGAAGGATTGCCAAGAGTCTTGTCTTTAATCTCACTATACACAACCCTACTCCAACTATTTAGATTCCAATGGCATGCAGACAGAACTGGTTGCCTTAGCCCTTCCTGGACTGATAAATGATCAACAATCCATCTTAGATGAGCCACTGGACATCAGATATATCCCCAAGGAGTGGTTGGCTTTTTACTTGACTAACAGAGGTATTATGTCTATAAAATCCCTAAGGGTGTTAACGATGCAGTTAAGGAGAAAAGCACCAACTCTATGAAAATAACAATAATTATTATGATCCTAAAACCCAACAAGGCCACTCTCTGTGATAGAATGTATAATCTATTGTTAATGGTATATATCAAAACAAAAATATGGTAATAAAGGCACTCATAGAGATGGAAGCAACAGTTGTATGCTGAGTAGCTGAATAGATGTTCAGCTCAAAATCCAAAGATCTGACTCATTCTTTGGGAAATGCCAGGACAGGAAGGAGGATATGACACTGAGCTTCCTCTATACTAAGAATACCTTTGATTCAGTGTCAAGAGAAGACTTATTTTAAGTACCTAAATGCTTACATTTAGGTGCTTGATTTGTTGAATGAATATGGCTATCTCTCACCTATAAATAATAGCATGATGTAATGCCTAACACTGCTACTTTAGTTAGCTATGTGTATGAAAGGAGTGCATATTAGAGTTACCCCTTTTTGTCCTGCTTCCCTTTACATTGGTAATTCATCTTTTTGTATGCTAGCTTTGTCTCTCCCTCTCAGGTGGATTGGATATACATGATTGGCATATTTGCATCACCACAAAGTCCCTAGTAAAGTGCACAACAGAGAAGAAGGAAAGAGCACATGGCGAGCACATGGCAGACAAAATGGCTGCCAGAAAGAAGATGGCTTCAGCTAAATGCTAAATGCTAACATTGATCGCTGCCAATTTCCACACCTCTTGGGTGCAGCCATTAAAAGACCTTGCTGATAAACTCTTCCAAAATGGTTGCAACGGTATGAGATTTCTCAATGGCGAACATTGCTACAGTGGCATGTTTACGAGTGGCATTAAAAATCTCAACAGTGTCAACAACACTTGCTGTAGATATCTTTTTTCTAACCCCCATATAAGAGATCCTGTGATGCATATGTAATCAGTGGCTTGGCAACTGGTCTACATGTCTTTTGTCAGTTGGATATTGTGAACAGCACTCTGCTGTAAAGCTTGTCCAAGCAATTCCAGCACGTTGTGATGTAGTGCTGGAACAGCAACTCTGCCATAAATAGGACTGGCTGGGAACCTTCCCATTGTACAAATATACCGTTGGGTGGTTGTGTTGGCACTGCCCCTCCGACCTAAAGATGCTGACAATGGTAGGCTGGATTCTTTGCCTTTCTAGTGCAGCTAATGCAGGTGACTTCTTGAACCCAGTTAGGCTCAATGACATACTTTTTTTCATTGCAGTACTCTGTTGCTGTGGTGTCTCAGCCTGACTCTTTCTACGGTGCCACGGAGATGTTGCTTGCTGAGGCAGATGAGGATGTGGGCTGTACCACTGCACAGCTGGGATCAGGGCTACTTTGTGCACCAGAGAAAATGTCTCCCTCTTGTTCACCTCCCACTGTGGTCATATCTTCTTCAACTTCTTCATCTCCACCAACAGCAATGGGTGCAGTTTTTTGGCCACTAAGGTGCGCCTCCCACTGGATCATGTGGTATTTTTTCAGTGGGTTGTTTGACCTCCGGTACCATAGTTTGTACCAAGATTACCCTGACTAACACAATGTCGACAAATTGAGCATATAGCAATGTTCTCCTCCTTACTGATAACCAAAAAGAAGTCCCAAACTGGGGAGGTGAACTTCTTCAACTGCTGAAGGTCCCACTTGAAATCCCGGATGAACCGGAGGGTGTGCCAGTAACACTACTTACTGAGGTGGTGCTTGTGCTGGATGTAGGTCCCTGCCGGATCTCTGCAAATTCAAATATGGAAGCTGGAGGTCGTGTTTGTGTTACCTGTGGTGGTGGTGGTGGTATCCGTGCTACATCCCTCACATCAACTTGGGATGGGGTAATAATGTCGGTTTCCATTTCCATTGGGGCAGGAGTGATATTCATGGTGACTGGCTCGTCATCATCTTCCGCTTCTACATCTACCTCCATAAATCTAAGGCTTTCTGGAAACTTCTTTTTTCCTAGCCTTGTCGCGTGCCGTGCCTCACTCTCACACTGAGCTGGTGGCTTCCAAGTGGCATCTAGATCATTTGAAGGGGGGCTTGAAGAAGAAGTTAATGGACTAACCCTCATTTTCTTTGTTGGGGATCTGGAAGACAATGCATCTTTTGAAAGAGTGGCTCACTCTTCTACTTCCTCTGCCGGAAGCTCAATTTCCTGAACTGCCCCTACTTCAGGAGGAACAACTACTATTGTGGGTGGTGGTTGCAGCTGTTGTTGTTGCTGTTGTTGTGGCTGTTGTTTCCCACTTATCTGCTGAGTTTCCTCCTGTGTTGATTGGGTACTACTTTGCAATAACGATAAGTCAATTTCAACATCACTGCTCGTTGGTGTTTGTGCAATTAAACTGGCTGCCTCTGCGACACACAAGGACTTGGGCCTAGGTTAATGGGGTTGGTCCACTGATTCGGAGGTGCTGCTCCCAGCTTGGTCCCCAGACACCGCTGCTGCAGGCGTAATCTTTTGTTTCCTGAAAAACATCTTGGCCGGCACACCAGTCTTGGTAAGTGCCACTTCCTTCCTCTGTTCTTTCTCACTGGCAACTTTCTCGGTACTGTAGAACCTGGTACCTTTCTTTGGGGTCATCTTCATCAGATGTCAGCAGTACGCAGTTACACAAGTTGCACAGATGTCTGTGGTCACACATCACGTGACGTCGTGCTCAGCGGGACTTCTGTCTGGCAGTACAACGGGTGATGATGACACCTCCTCTTCAGTCTTTTGTGCACCTAAAAGCAAAGAAGCCAGAAGAACGAGAGTGAAATGTTGCATTTGTTGTTGTGGTTTAATTACTACAAGTACAAACAAACACATATAATATATAACTTAGTGTGTGGTGGTCCCACTTGTTAGTGTTATATTATTAAATGTTATTAACTCAGTTATAAAAAATTTAAAAAAATCAGGAATGTAGCCATTTGTGAGACTTTGGCAACAAGGCTTTCATGGTATACTGATACTGTGTACACTCAGGAAGGATAGGAAAGAATAAGAACAAAAACAAAAATACAAATGTAATGGAAGTGGAACCTGTTTGGCATTAATTTGCGCATCACGTCATTGAGGGAGCTGCAGCTGGCAAAGGGGATGGAAGCAGTAAGCCAAGAGGAACAAAGGAAAGACATGCAGGTATATATATTGCAAAAGCAGAACACTTCTAAACTACCACCACAAAATGGCCACCATGCACATGGTCACTCACAGTCACAACAAGCAAGATGCCTGGAAAACAATGAACTCAATCAGGCCTATAATGGCCAGGCAAAGGAGGCATGCTTAACAACACAGCTTTAATGCAAAAACGCAAAAACCTAAATCCACAGGCCTAAACAAGGATTTCAAGTTACACAACAACAACCACACCACACACACACACGTCCAACAAAGGCATTTATTTAACACACACCAAAAAAGTGAAACCCCCCCAAAAAACACATTTTGCAATTTAATCCAATGCCATCTATGCCCTAAATTATGTTTGAATTCAACAGACACCACAGAGACAGTTGTTTCATGAACCCATGAGTAGCTCTGGGTCTAGTGGCTACCCACTATAAATGTTAAAAAACCTGATGAAAAGTACAAAAAATTGTAGTTGCAACTTGCAATGCCCCAATCAAACAAACAATACCAATTCTCCAACTTACTTGTAAAATCTCAAATCCAAAAGTCCTCACTACCTATGTAATATTATGCAGCAGACACAAAGAGTGATCCTTCCAGCTCCAAATCCAAATGAAAGGTGAACAAGACATGGACAAAGCACTGGGAGAAGCCTGCTGGACAAGAACAGGAAGTTGGAGACTCTGGGGCACTTCCTTCCCCTCACAAAAATAAATAAAAAAAGAAAAAGGACTTTGTGCACCAAAAGTTCAGCCACATGTCAATCTGAGTAGTTTTTTCATCCAAGGCATCATTTTCGAGAAGGTTTTATGCTGCTCGAGAGATATTCTTCTCAAGATTGCAATTTCTGCATGTTTGGTATCGGGAGCTGCGGAGCACAGAGTTTTCGGTAAGTCTGCATTCTACGCGGAAAGCGGAGTTACAAAAAATCTGCAAACTCGGCGAGCGGAGCAGATTTTACCCCCAGGGTTACGAAAGATACAAAAGATCACTGGTGTCATTGCAGAAATAGTACAATGTTTAAGTAAAAATTAACTGTCATGTGAAAAGCATAATTTTAGTATAAATAATTAAAACTGCAAATGCAAATTTTGCAAAAGTACAATACAGAAGACATGGCAATAGTTCATTCATATTTTAGCTGCCAATTTGGCAGCAAATTGGTCTGTCTAGCTAAAGAAGCTAAGGATATATTGAAAGAGAGATACAAAGGGAAATGAGGTGTTAAATACAAGATAAGTAAAATGACCACTAAGAATTCTAAGGAGGATGCTTCATCTCTTCTTTAGGGCATGATGTCTGATGATCCACATTTTCCCTAGAAATGTTGCCACTGCACAGACCATTAATGGCCTTGAGTTTGTTTTTAAAATACGAAACACTTCTTACTGGCACCGTGTTCCTATCAATCTACAGACAGGGGCTAGCCATTTTGACCACGGGAAAATGTATTGCGGATACGCGAAGGTGATATATTTAGTTATATCAATTGTCCCAGGGCAACCTGGCCAATGATGTGTGACCTCAGAGGATCGCTGCCATTCCACAGTGAAATTATTCACCGGTAGGTAGCTGAATCTGAATTGAATGTAGAGCTTCCTACCTTGTGGTATCGAGATTACCTCCATATACTGTTTGTATGCAGCTAGCCACGTAAACTCTGTGAACTCAGAAGTTAGACGTCCACCAGGTGATTGAGAAATATTTATCTGTGCCACCTAATTCCAATAATGGGTTCTTTGCTAGGTCAAAGGCTGGAATCTGAAACATCCCACATGGTTCCCAGACTTATACCAGAAAGCAGTGTCTGGGCTTTGGTGAACCACCCTATTTTCTTTAAGCAATCAAGTTTTTAGAAGTCAACCAAAGCTACAACATAGTGACTAAGCTCTGTTGTTTTTTTGAGTCACAACCAAAAAAGAAGGGGGCGAAGCCTTGCTTTGTCGCAGTTCTACCCATATCTAATCTTAATGGGATAAGCGTGGTACTCTGGGGAAGAGAGCAATGGGATCTTAAAAACATATTTTCTGTATGCAAAAGGCTCTCTAGATTGTCAAACCCCAAGATTTCTGCCCCCCCTACAGGGCAGAGCCTACCACTTTCTGGTCATATATCTGTCGCTATCAGTCTGGCTTGGAAAGTAATATGCCCTAAAGTCTTCTTCTGCTGTAAGTTCTTCTTTGGGAGCATGGGCTGAAAATCCGTTCCGCTTGCGGAAATTGCGAATTTTTGACAATTTCGCTGTCCGTGAATCGCGCAAAATTGTCAAAGAATTCCCAATTCGCGAGTTGGCAGATTTTTTTTGCGCACGTGGCGTTGACTTACCGTCATTCTGAGTTCGCCGAGTTGTTTTTCAGCATGGGCGCAAAATCCGTTCCGTTCGCGGAATTTGCGGATTTTCCAAGTTGAAGCTAATTTCTTTGTAACCATTTACAAAATGGTTATAAAGAAATTAACTTCAACTTGGACACCTGCTGTAACCCTTTAAGTGCTTCCTGAGCGGCGCCTCCAGAGTTGTTGCTTACTTGCAACTAATCTCGGACCCTGCTCAGAAGCGGTCGCTCCTCACGCTGCTCCCTGCCCTGCATGACTAACTGGTATCGTAGCGCCCACAGCCAGACTACTGCCTGCATTGATTAGTAATTGAATACCCTTGTTGTGCTAGATCGCCATATTACGCTTTAAATACATGATCAATTCTGCTGCGCTGCCTTGCCTATTTCACGATCACTAATTTGCATATTATCGTGGCGCTAGTCTGCCAAAGTGCGCTGCAATGCTCTGCTGAATTGTGCTGCCTGTATTTTGGTTTTGTGCCTGATTGTGCCTTGTGCCGGTTCAACTGCCATTCACATTGTGTTTTTCTCATAGTGTGCCCCAACCTGGTTTCGCTTTTGGGCTCACTGCCATTTTGTATTTTGTTGTTGTTGATGTGCCTCCCTGCCCAGCTCTCCACCCCGCTCCCGCCTCCCAGCTGCTCCACCCTCGCCCCTCCCCTCCACTATCCATATATGTCAGATGCATTCGCGTGCAGCGTTCACGCGCAGCGATCGCGCCACATGCGCGCAGAAGGTGCGCCAAAGGTAAGCCTGTCTACGCCCGTCCGCGCCTGGACCGCGCCCAGCGCCAGACCCCCTGTTCCCCGCAATTCCCATTCCACCCGATTTACCTACGACGCCGCTACCCTCTCAGCCCTGAACCCCGGCCGACTCCCTAACTGCTACCAAGCCGCCCCAGGTCATACCCATGGAGCTTTCACCTGCCACTCCTGCCAGTTCGACTGTACCAGTACCCACACCAAATCCACAAACTCCAAACAGAGCTCCGACACTAACCACCTGAAGTGCATCCTGATCAACACCCGCTCAGTCCACAGACACTCCATTGAACTTTAGAACCTACTCGACCCTACATCGCCAGACGTCGCCTTCCTCACAGAAACATGGATGAACACCTCATCAGCACCCGACATCGCCATAGCCATCCCAGATACCTACAAGATCATCCAAAAAGATCGCGCCAACCAAACAGGAGGTGGCATCGCCATCGTCCATAAGAACACCATCCGCATCACGACCAGTTCTGATGATAACCTCGCTTCCGCCGAACACCTCCACTTCCAGATTCACACTGACCACAAAACCACACTCAGAGGCACCCTCATCTATAGACCACCAGGACCCCGCACACAATTCAGCGAAGACATCGCTGACTTCATCAGCCCACATGCCCTCCCCTCTGAGAACTACATTCTACTGGGAGACCTCAACTTCCACCTGGAAAAGAAAAACGACAACACCACCACCCTTCTGGATAACCTGGCCAATCTAGGACTCAAACAACTTGTAGACACCCCCACCCACCACGCCGGACACACACTCGACCCTATCTTCACCTCCAGCAAGCACATCTCCTTCGATCACACCACAGCTCTCCATTGGACGGACCACAGTTGCGTTCACTTCAACTACAAAAAGTCCACGACCCACAACCCCCCACAACCCATCCCTCAAAGAAATTGGAACAAAATCACCACCAAACAACTCTTCACATCGCTTCACCAAAACCCCCCCACCAAATCATCGGACCCAAACCAAGCAGCCACTAACCTCACCCAATGGCTCACCCATAGCGCCGACAAACTTGCACCCTTGAAAAACCATCTTATCAAGCAAGGTAGCAAAAAAGCCCCCTGGTTCAACGATGACCTTAAAAAATCCAAGAAGCTCTGTCGTACTCTCGAGAAAACCTGGAGAAAAAATCCAACCACTGATAACCTAACCACCTTCAAGAACACCACCCGCAAACATCACCAACTAATCCGATCCACCAAGAAATCAGCATTCAAGGATCAACTTGACAACAATGCACAAAACAGCAAAGAACTATTCAACATCGTCAAAGAATTTACTAACCCCACCGCCGGCACCAACTACATTTCTCCCTCCCAATACCTTTGCGACTCTCTATCCTCATTCTTCCATAACAAAATCGCCGAAATACATAACAGCTTTGAAAACCAGTCCGAAGACATGTCCACTCCACCCATTCCCGAACAAACACCGCCCGCTAACAACCTTTGCGCCTGGAACCCAATCACCACCGAAGACACCATCCGACTGATGAACTCCATCCACTCAGGATCGCCAACCGACCCTTGTCCCCACCACATTTTCAACAAAGCAGGCTCCATCATCGCACCTCATCTCCGCGATGTCATCAACTGTTCCTTCAACTCCGCTACCTTCCCAGAAATCTGGAAACATCCCGAACTCAGCGCCCTTCTGAAGAAACCCACAGCAGACCCCTCCGAACTTAAGAAGTACCGCCCCATCTCGCTCCTCCCATTCCCAGCCAAAGTCATTGAGAAAGCAGTCAACAGTCAACTCGCTGCCTTCCTCGAATCCAACAAATCCCTCGACCCCTCACAGAACGGCTTTCGAGCCAAACACAGCACCGAAACCGCCCTCATCGCAGCAACAGACGAGATTCGAACACTACTGGACAACAGAGAAAGAGTTGCCCTCATCTTACTTGACCTCTCCACAGCCTTCGACACAGTCTGTCATAGCACCCTCATACAACGACTCAGCAACATCGGAATACATGGAAAAGCATTGGAATGGATCATATTGTTCCTTGCTGGAAGAACCCAGAGAGTCCGCCTGCCCCCCCCCTTCAAATCAGAGGCCACTGAAGTCATTTGCGGCGTACCACAAGGATCATCACTCAGTCCCACCCTCTTCAACGTATACATTAGTCCCCTCGCTTCCATCGCACGCCAACACAACCTCAACATCATCTCCTACGGAGACGACACCCAGCTGATCCTCTCCCTCACCAAAGACCCGAACACCGCCAAAACCAACCTACACGAAGGAATGAAAGAAGTAGCTGAGTGGCTGAAGAACAGCCGTTTAAAACTGAACTCGGACAAAACGGAAGTCCTCATCTTAGGCTCATCCCCCTCGGCCTAGGATGACTCTTGGTGGCCACAAGCCCTGGGAACTGCACCCACACCAACGGATCACGCACGTAACCTGGGCTTCATCCTGGACTCCTCCCTCTCGATGACCAGACAAGCCAATGCAGTCTCATCATCCTGCTTCAACATCCTACGCATGCTCAAAAAAGTCTTCCGTTGGATCCCCACTGAAAGAAGAAAGACGGTCACCCACGCACTGGTCACCAGCCGGCTGGATTACGGAAACACCCTTTACACCGGAACCACAGCCAAACTACAGAAAAAACTTCAACGCATCCAAAACGCATTAGCCAGACTCATACTGGACATCCCTCGTCAAGCTCACATTTCCGGTCATCTAAAAGATCTCCACTGGCTCCCCGTCAACAAGAGAATAACGTTCCGTCTCCTCACCCACACACACAAAGCCCTCTATGACCTAGGACCCGAATGCCTCAACACGAGACTGTCCTTCTACACCCCCACCCGCCAACTACGATCATCCAATCAAGCCCTCGCTGCAATTCCACGCATCCACAGATCCACCATGGGGGGTAGATCCTTCTCCTACCTAGCGGCCAAGACCTGGAATTCCCTCCCCACCCACCTCCGTCTTACTCAGAACCACCTCTCCTTCAGAAAGCAACTAAAAACCTGGATATTCGATAAGTAATTTCACCCCCCCTCCCAAGCGCCTTGAGACCCTCTGGGTGAGTAGTGCGCTATACAAATTTCTGAACTTGAACTTGAAGCAGGGTCAGAGAATAGTTAAAAGTATATTCCAGGCTGTCACTAAAATTAAACCACAACAGGAAGCACTTACAGATAGGAAAGCAGGTGCCGGACTTGAAGCTCTAATTCAGTAACACATTTAACCAGCCCCCGGTTGAGGCTGGGCAGGTGTGCTTTCTCCCCATAATCTACAGTGGTGAACCAGAGGGTGCTGTGATGAACCAGACGGTGCAGTTGTGAACCAGAGGGTGATGTGATGAACCAGAGGGTGGCAGTGGTGAACCAGAGGGTGGCAGTGGTGAACCAGAGGGTGCTGTGATGAACCAGAGGGTGGCAGTGATAAACCAGAGGGTGGCAGTGATGAATCAGAAGGTGGCAGTGATGAACCAGAGGGTGCAGTGGTGAACCAGAGGTTGGCAGTAATGAATCAGAGGGTGGCAGTGATGAACCAGAGGGTGTCAGTGGTGAACCAGAGGGTGGCAGTGGTGAACCAGAGGGTGCTGTGATGAACCAGAGGGTGGCAGTGATGATCCAGAGGGTGACAGTGATGAACCGGATGGTGGCAGTGGTGAACCGGAGGGTGGCAGTGATGAACCAGAGGGTGGCAGTGGTGAACCACAGGGTGACAGTGATGAACCAGAGGGTGGCAGTGGTGAACTAGAGAGTGGCAGTGATGAACCAGAGGGTGGCAGTGGTGAACCAGAGGGTGGCAGTGGTGAACCAGAGGGTGGCAGTGATGAACCAGAGGGTGGCAGTGATGAACCAGATGGTGGCAGGGGTGAACCAGAGGGTGGCAGTGGTAAACCAGAGGGTGGCAGTGATGAACCTGAGGGTGGAAGTGATGAACCAGAGGGTGGCAGGGGTGAATCAGAGGGTGCTGTGATGAACCAGAGGATGGCAGTGATGAATCAGAGGGTGGCAGTAGTGAACCAGAGGGTGGCAGTGGTGAACCAGATGGTGCTGTGATGAACCAGAGGGTGGCAGTGGTGAACCAGAGGGTGGCAGTGATGAACCAGAGGGTGGCAGGGGTGAACCAGAGGGTGCTGTGAAGGACCAGAGGATGGCAGTGATGAAACAGAGGGTGGCAGTAGTGAACCAGAGGGTGTCAGTGATGAACCCGAGGGTGGCAGTGATGAATCAGAGGGTGGCAGGGGTGAACCAGAGGGTGGCAGTGGTGAACAAGAGGGTGGCAGTGGTGAACCAGAGGGTGGCAGTGATGAACCAGAGAGTGTCAGTGATGAACTAGAGGGTGACAGTGGTGAACCAGAGGGTGACAGCGGTGAACCAGAGGGTGCTGTGATGAACCAGGTGATGGCATGTTTGAACCAAAGGGTGGCAGTGGTGAACCAGAGGGTGGCAGTGGTGAACCAGAGGGTGCTGCGATGAATCAGAGGGTGGCAGTGGTGAACCAGTGGGTGGCAGTGGCGAACCAGAGGGTGGCAGTGATGAACCAGAGGGTGGAAGTGATGAACCAGAGGGTGGCAGGGGTGAACCAGAGGGTGCTGTGATGAACCAGAGGGTGGCAGTGATGAACCAGAGGGTGGAAGTGGTGAACCAGAGGGTGACAGTGATGATCCAGAGGGTGGCAGTGGCGAACCAGAGGTTGGCAGTGATGAACTAGAGGGTGGCAGTGATGAACCAGAGGGTGGCAGTGGTGAACCAGAGGGTGGCAGTGGTGATCCAGAGAGTGCTGTGATGAACCAGAGGGTGGCAGTGGTGAACCAGAGGGTGGCAGTGATGAACCAGAGGGTAACAGTAATGAACCAGAGGGTGGCAATGGTGAACCAGAGGGTGGCAGCGATGAACCAGAGGGTGACAGTGATGAACCAGAGGGTGGCAGTGGTGAACCAGAGGGTGCTGTGATGAACCAGAAGGTGGCAGTGATGAACCAGAGGGTGACAGTGATGAACCAGAGGGTGACAGTGGTGAACCAGAGGGTGGCAGTGGTAAACCAGAGGGTGGCAGTGATGAACCAGAGGGTGGCAGTGATGAACCAGAGGGTGGCAGTGATGAACCAGAGGGTGGTGCTGCTAAACTGCCCGGGAGCCCTGTGGGTGTGAGCCCCCATGCTGCTGAGCTGCCCAGGGGTTGTGAGCCCACGCACTACTGAACTGCCCCAGGGCCCAGTGGGTGTGAGCCCCAGTGCTACTGAACTGCCCCAGAGCCCTCTCAGTGTGAAAATCATTCGTACTTCATTGTCTGGGATCCCTCTGGGTGTGAGCACACATTGTGCTAAGTGCCCCCTCTGCCCCCAGCACATATATACCCGTACCGCACAGCACCATTATGCTCTTGCACCATGAAGTCTGGTGCCTGGATGCTCCTGATCCGTCTAGGTGGTACCACCGTCTGGTGCAGTCAAAATGTAAAGTCATAACTTGCTACACAGCACCAATAAACACGTGTCCCCCCTGGTACCAGTATGCACATGTACCAGGCGTGGAGCACCCGCATCCCACTGCACCCTACTGCCCAGCTCCAGCATATGCCTGTACTTGGCAGTTTTGTATGAGATGGGACATTGTCCAGCAGCAGCAGCTGCATGCGCCTGAACCCATGGAGCAGGATCAGAATGGCTTTGTACCAACACTCGCAGCAGAGCTTTCTTGGACATCTGAAGGATTCTGGGGTCCTGTGCCAAACGTATTTTTGCATCCATGAGTTTCCCGAGCGCCATTTCCGTGTAGCTCCTGTGACCAGAAGGTTACTTTCTCCTCATCTGCTGCTCTGCTCGGTCTCTGACCCTTTATAAACAAGATGCATGTGAATTCGCATAGAAGCCCTGCCCGTTTGGCCCCGTCTACCACACACTAGCGGAATGAAACGTCTTCCCGCCCGTCCCCACTATAATGGCCAGCTCACTCAAGGGACCCTGGCGCCTTTTGGCGCGCTGGCAAAGTTACAGGCACACGCGGTCACATATTTGTGGAAATGGTACAAAAATACAGGAGTTCGCGGGAAAATTCGCAAACTCACGGAATTTTTTTTGTCACTTCGCACGAATTCGCGGACCACAAATTCGCAAATTTCGCCCATACTTATTTGTTTTCCTCCCGGTTTGAGTGCGCCATTTTCGATCTTGCTGCATGATCGCGCGAGACTTTTCGACCGCGAGTACGCCATGGCGTGATCGCGCGAGACTATTCGACCGCGAGTACGTCATGGAGTCCCGCCATCTTGCAATGCGAGACTTTCAGAACGCGAATACGTCATAAAGGCCTGCGATCACGCATCGCGAGAGTAAACAATTGTGAACACGTAGATGTGCCGCGCAGCTGACATCCGGCGGGAAATTTGAACATCTCGCTTTCCCGAAATCGAAAAAATGCAATTCTGCACAAGAAATCTATCGCTGGCAGCATAAACCTTCTGAAATTGATGATTTGGATCAGAATAACTCCTCAGATTGACATTTGGCTGCACTGCACTTTTTTGTGCAAGGAGTATATTTTTGGGGGGTGGGAGGAAAGAAATGCCCCAGAGTCTCCAACTTCCTGTTCCTGTCCAGCAGGCTCCTCTCAGTGCTTTGTCCATGTCCTGATCACTTTTCCTTTGGATCTGGAGCTGGAAGGATTACTCTTTGTGGCTGCTGCTGGATATTTGTATTTGAGGACTTTTTGTTTGGATCACTTTTGGAGTTGAGATTTTACAAGTAAGTTGGTTTTGTTTGTTTGTGGCATTGCAGTTGCTGCAACTACAATTTATAAACTTGTTCACAACTTTAAAAAAAATATTTTGTGGGCAGCCATTTGAACGCAACCACCCAACAGCACGTATGTATAATGCAATGCTTGCTTAAATTTTAGAGCTGGACCTTCTCCCTTTTTCTTTCGTGGAAGGGGTGTGTTTTCTAGAATTTGTGGCAACAGTCTGCCCTAAATGGAAAGTTCCTAGCCGGTCCTAATTTTGGCAGAGTTACAGTTCCAGCACTACATCACGATGTGCTGGAGGTGATTGGGGCATCTTTGCAGAAGAGTGCTGTTCATACTATCCACCTGACAACAGACATGTGGACCAGTTGCCAAGCCGTTGATCACTGCACACTGGGTCTCTTTTGCGGGGGTTAGAGACAAGATAGCTGCAGGTGTTGACAGTGTCACAATTTTTCAAGCTACTCGGAAATATGCAACAGTAGCCATGTTTGCCATGGAGAAATATTATACTGCAGTAAACATTTTGGAGGAGTTTTACAGTAAGGTCCTTGAATGGCTGCAGCCAAGAAAGCGCATGATTGGTTACTCTGTTGTTTGCTGGCAGCCCGGTGGCAGTGGGCTGGCTTGCGGACATTGAGAGGGCTGAGAGAGAGAGAGAGCTTCTCTTACGCATTTCCTGCATTTCGCCCCGCTGATTGCGAGCGGTGGCGTTTTTATGTAATGCATTGTTTTTAAATTGCATTCTCACCCTACCCTTTGTTCTGGGGAGGTTCCTGGATCCTTCAAACGGGCCGAGGTGGTTGCCATTCTGAAAAAACCTTCGCCAGACCCGTCCATCATGAGCAACTATCGCCCAATTTCCCTCCTCCCTTTCCTCAGCAAAGTTCTGGAGTCGCATGTCACTCAAACCCTCAGCACCTTTGTGGAAGACTCGTGTGTCTTGGACCCCCAGCAGGCTGGGTTTAGACCTGCGCATTCCACAGAAGCAGTTATCCTTTCTGTGATGGACGAATTGCGCAGGGGGGCCGACTCTAACACCTGTCAAGCCCTGGTCCTCCTGGACCTGTCGGCCGCCTTTGACACGGTCGACCATGACATCTTGGTCGACCGTGTCAGAGAGGCTGGCATCCAGGGCACCGCCCTGGACTGGGTTCGGTCTTTCTTGACTCAACGCCATCAAGCAGTCAGGCTGTCCCAGTTCTCCGCTACTCAAGTCGAGCTGACTTGTGGTGTCCCACAGGGCTCTTCCTTATCCCCCCTTCTTTTTAATTTGTACCTGGCCCCGTTAATCCGCTCCCTCCGTAGGTTTAATGTCTCCGCGTTCAATTACGCGGATGACATCCAACTGGTTTTTACCATCTACTCCTCTGATGAATCTATCACCACTTTTCAAAACACCCTCTGTTTCATCAGTAATTGGATGGGCTCAAACCACCTGAAGCTCAACCCCGACAAGACCGAGCTGGTTCTTGTCGGGGGATCCTCCAATCCCTGGCATCCCTCCTTCTGGCCTGCAAGCCTTGGCAGTCCCCCCTGCCCTGTCAATTCAGCCAAAAGTCTAGGAGTCGTCATTAGCAGTAACCTCTCTATGATGCCCCAGATAAGCGCCGTAGTATCCTCAAGCCACTTCCAACTCAGGAAAATACGTAAAATCTCTCGCCTACTCACCACCGATGCCCTCATTCTGGCCCTGCTTGCGTTTGTCATGTCTAGGCTTGACTACACAAATGCTCTATATGTAGGCATTCCTGCTTATCAACTCAGGAGACTCCAGTTGATCCAAAATCAGGCCGCCCGCCTGATTCACCACCAACCCAGAGATCAACATGTTCGCCCCCTTTTAAAAAGTCTCCATTGGCTTCCGGTATCTGGCCGCTGCAAATTCAAGCTTGGCTGCATTATCTCTAAATCTCTTGCAGGTCACAGCCCTCTTTTCATCTCTTCCCTGCTTCACCCGTATGCCCCTCTTCGAACCCTTCGGTCATCCCAGATGGCCCTGTTATCATTTCCCAGATTCAAGAGGAAGAAACATGGTGGTCTTAGGTTTTCATTTTTAGCCCCGTCTTTTTGGAACTCCCTACCCCTTCCTCTTAGGTTGCCCTCTCCTTACTCCAAGTTTAGATCCTCCCTTAAAACGTTCCTCTTCACTGAGTCTTATAATTAGCTGCTATTTTATGTCTCTCTTCCCTGCTCCCTCAGCAAAGCGCCAAGGAACCTAATGGTGTTAGTTGCGCTCAAAAAGTTTATTTAACATAACAACATATGTTTCCACGGATAACGGCTGTAATATAGTTAAGGCCATGTCTGATGGTGGCTATTTCAGAGTGCCGTGTTTGGCACACAGTATTAACATTGTTGTTCAAGATTTGTTGAAAAAAGAAAACACAGTCAGCAAGTTACTGACCACATGCCGAAAAATCTGCACACATTTCAGCCATTCTTTTAAGACCCGTAAGCAGCTGAGGATCATTCAACGTAACCGTAGAGTACCAGTCAGAGGACTCATCCAGGAGGTGGCAACACCCTGGAACTCAACCTTCTACATGCTTGAGCGTCTGTTTGAGCAGTACTTGGTAATCAATGAGCATGTCTTTAACGCATGGGGTGCTTCTATGAAAGATATGAAGCTAGAGGTGGATGAATGGGACCAAGTTAAAAGCCTGACAGACATGCTTCGTCCTTTTGAGATGTTCAAGCGTGAAGTCAGCAAGGAGAACTGTACTTTGGGCAAAGCTATTCTATTGTTGCACATGCTAGAGCACAAACTGAAGGTGATGTCTTCAATGTTCCGAGTTGATGCTGAAAATGAAGACGCATATCAGTTGGTGGAGAGCTTATTAAGCCACCTAGTTGACAATGAAAGGCTTAAAGCAATACATTCAGAACAACATTACATTTGTGCCACTATTCTGGATCCTAGGTACAAAAAGGCACTGGCCAGCAATACATTCATTCCTTTTTATGAAGCAGATGTATCCAAGTACAAATATTGGCAAGCTCTGTCAGCCACTCAGTTCGAAAAAGAACGGCAGGAAATTGAAGGAACCACCACAAGTACTACTGAAGCAGCAGGCCATCCGGCGTTGGAGTTCTGGACTTTTTGGTTCTGTCCAGAGGTGTCAGGGAAAACACCCCAAGACCCCGGAGTTCTACCTGTCTCGGTGCACAAATAAATAGAAACACAGGCTTCTCGATGGTGGCGTCAAAGACCAAAGGTTTATTACTGCAGGGACACAGAAGTCACAGAAACTACACACGGGCAGTATCTAGGAGCCTGTTCGATTTGTACAAAGTGGGTTGCTCCTTAAATACTAAATTTTAGGCTTGGGGCAAATTCTTTACATGCTAGTACATTTCTAAACCTTTGTGTCCTAAACAATAAATATTTGGCGTTACACAGGAATCGTCAACAATATCTGATGTCAAAACATTACGAACAAGGGGTTCCCACTGTTCCATCATAATCCCATGTCAACTTTTCATTCAAGAGCCGGACCGCCTCATCGTAAATTTCGTTACCACCCCCTAATAAAGGCCCAGAAGGAAAGGAGCAGAGCCAGGTGCAGAAGATAGAAAAGCAGGATAAGAGATGTTTGTGGGTCGTAAATTGGCAAGGCTACCAGCTTCGGCCGCCTAATCATGATCAGGCCAACGAATACGAGAACCAGTATAGTAGGACTGGCCTCGGGCAGAGGAGGCAGCTTCTGTCGAGTCATGCGGCCATGGCGTGTTCTGTCCTAAGGTGCACGTGTCACTAGCAAGGTGAATCGCTGGCTAAAGCTTACGTGTCCTTAAGTGAAAGAGGTCACTGCGTGTCCATTGACTATGTGAGGGCAAGAAACACAAAATGGCTGCCGTAATCTAAGATGGATGCCATGGGTAGATCAGAAATGGGTTCATAACAGGAGTGCTCTTGCTCGTAGCATAGCGAAAACACCAGGATATGCTAAATGGATAATTTGCGGTTCACTGATACCAAAATTATGTATTCACGACAATGTTGAAAACACGGGTTCAAATCGTCACGGAACCTCAGACCCTCCTTTTGCCCTTACATAGGCAATTACTCAGTCTATATCAGAGTCTATCTCAATGCTCATCAGGTCAGTGACATGTTGTTGCATCATCATCCTTTCTCGTACCTTGTTTCTAAACGCAGGTGGTTTTCTGAAACAGGTTGCAGCACAGACACTACACAAAGCGGGACCACATTGGATAATAAGGCAGCACGAGAACAGGAATACTAGGATGATACCAATGACCATCAGAACCTTCCACCCCCACGCTGATAGTAGAGTCCAAAGCCACTCCATTAAGGACCAGTTTCCCTTGTCTACGTGAATACAGTCGGAAATCTTGTGTAGCTTAGAGATCGCTTCGTAAACAGTTGGAGCATTATTGGGAATAAAAACACAGCAGCTCGATTGGATCATTCTGCATACCCCACCTCGATCTGCAAGTATTACGTCTAGAACCATACGGTTCTGCAACGTCATGAGACGATCCGCCTGAAGCTCAGCTGTTAAATTACTAAGGGCACCAGCAGTTTCTGTAATAGTAGATTCAACTACCCGTGTTAGCTGACGTAGATTTCTACTATTGGCCATAGGCCCCCAGAACGGAAGGAAACCTTTGAAGAAGTCTCCAGCTTCCTTACCAGTGGTATGTTCCTCGCTGAAAACACCTCTTGCTACTCTGGTCTTGTGATAATCTGAAGAAGCAGTGTATGTTGGAGGCAGCAGTCGAGCAATATAACATGAACCTGAGAAGTCAGCAGGCAGCCATGTATATGCTCTATCTTGGCAGATGAAGTAGGTACCCCTAGCAGTCAGAAAGGCAGGGGAAGAGTTAGACGGAAACACGTAAGTCTCAACGCACTCACTCCTCCCTAGCTGAGCTCTCGGATTTCTCCCATTTCCTTGCAAACAGACTTGACCTCGATGAGGTACGACCCAGATTGGAGCGGAGCTCTTACGCTTGCTTTCTCCCAAACTAATGCGATACTCTGTAGAATTCCAGCTCAAATATACCCGTAATTCATCTCTAGGGTAAGATGGGGTGTTATTGACGTCTTTAATCATGTCAATGATTCCCTTGACTAAAGCTTTGTTGGCAGAGTTATATTTAGTGGAACGTGGTGGACGCGGAGGATAGGTCTCAAGGGCATAGACAAAAATGGTCTGAAAGGCCTGAAATGATCCATTGTAGCTAAAAGGCAAGACTAGATAGGGAATGCCTTTATCCATAGTGTGGGGTATCAAACCACACACCCAGCAGTCTGTTGTGTTAACTACCAGTTGGTGTTGATGCAAGAGCTGTACAAAAGTGTTATTAATGAATTCTGACCGTCGTGCTTGTTCATGTTCAGGAAACGAGTGAAAAGAATGAATAGAAGCAACAGTAGAAGAAACAGGATCAAGGGGAGGTACTGTAGTTGTTACAGGTGTAAAAATTAAATGCATACAAAAGACGATTCCACCCACCAACGTTATTAAAACAATTAAAAACGTAATTGCACATTGCATCAAAGAGCATTTGCTATGAAGAATTTTGTAAAGTCTATTTCTGCGAACATAAATTTCATTCTCTCGTTGCAGCTCAGGAAGCTCCATCTTCTACAATCCGCTCGCGACCACTGATGATGTGTACGTAGATGAAAATGCCTCTATCAGCCCTGGGAGTTCCCAGAACTAACAGAAAGATCGACCTTGTGTCTGACCCCCGCAGATTCAACTAGGCACACAGCCACGACCCTACGGCTACCCAGACGGCAAGGCAATTTAAAACAACATAACAATACAAATTATTAGCAAACTTCCTGGCTGGAGGCAATGTATCAAAATTCAAATGTGTAAAATAGGCAGTTTCCTGCTTTATTTGTCCATATTGCGAGACCGTAAGTTGTATCTCAATTTTGCAGGAGCTGTTTGATCTGGAAACAGTGTATTTTCAGCAGGGGTTGCAATTTTCAAGTTCGCAGATGGCAAATGTTCTTTTGATGCAGAGGACAAATGTTCAGAGTTCAAAGGAGCAGTTTCAGAAGGGGACGATGAATTCGATGAATCAGTGATCAGTTCTGCATCGCTGAAAGGGATGAACCTGGGGACTTGTTCAGTTTCAGAGGCACCGATTCCTTTCTTCACCCAGTTGTCATAAGGAAGCGGCAGAGGCACACGCTTGGCGTGCGTTGCATGGATCCAGTTCTTTCGGCCAGCCACACGAATAGCAGTCCTCGTCGCCAACAAGACTTGGAATGGTCCGACGAATTTGGGTTGGAGATTTCTTGTCCGTCCAAAATTTCGTATGACCACTTGGTCACCTGGTTTCAGCTGATGACCTGGACTCTCCGGTGGCTTTGGCAATGCATCGAAAACCTGTTGGTGAATAAGACTCAATTTAGCAGTCAAGTCGAAAAGGTAATCAATTAACATTGGGTATTCCAGCTGTTTAAACTCCTTCGGTCTAGGTACCCCCCGAACATTAGCAGGTCGACCAAAAACAATCTCATAAGGACTAAGCCCTACTCTAGAATGCACAGTCGCTCTTGTGGATAACAGAGCCAAAGGTAGTGCATCTGGCCATGACAAACCCGTGGAGGCTTGTATCTTGGCAAGTTTTAGTTTGAGGGTGCCATTGTAACCCTCAACCAAACCAGCAGACTGGGGATGATTTGCACTGTGGAACTTCTGTTTCATCCCTAAGCCGGCACACACACTCTGCATAACTTTCCCTACGAACTCACTTCCATTATCTGACCATACAATCCGTGGCATTCCAAATCTGGGGAAGTATTCTTTGAGAAGGATTTTGGCAGTGGACAAGGCAGTGTTGTCCTTTAGTGGATATGCTTCGATCCATCTGGAAAAAGCACAGACTACCACTAGGACGTACTTTAGATTATTGCAACGATCCATGTGAATGAAGTCTAACTGAATCACTTCAAAGAGGCAAGAAGGAGGAGCGAAGTGACCAGCGGGTGTGGGGATTCCCTTGCCAGGATTATGCATCAGGCATATCATGCAATTTCTCACCACTCTCTCTGCACACTTATTAATCCCATCATTCTTCCAGACTGGACCCAACATCTTACAAATCCCTTTAGAACTGATGTGCGCTGCTCCATGCGCCATCGTTACTACTGCAAGCACATACGCATCAGGCAACATCCAACGCTGCTGTTCTGACAAATCAATCCAACACCCACTCAAGTCTAATTTACCCGTATTCTCTTTCCATGCAAGCTTTTCCTCCTCAGTCGCCTCTTTCTGAATTTCTTTCACACTTTCCACTGTATCCTCACACATTCCAGACTCAGTAATCCATTTTGCAGACGTTGCAACATACATTTTACTCATCATATTCCTAGCTGTCTGTTTAGCGGTCTCATCAGCAAAAGCATTTCCACGACCAACATCATCCGTGATTGCTCTATGAGCACTGCACTTCACAATCGCAACTTCTGTCGAAAAGGTTAGAGATTCCAACAAGTCGTTAACTAGCTGACCATGTTGAATCTTAGTCCCATGGGACGTAATGAAACCTCTCTCTTTCCACAAACGGCCAAAACTATGGGCCACGCCGAACGCGTACTGACTATCTGTGAACACATTCACTCTCTTTCCCTTAGCTAAAACACACGCTCTCGTTAGTGCGATCAATTCTGCAGCTTGGGCAGAATTCTGACTCACTCTTGCAGTCTCCACAATCGTACTCAAAGTCGTTACTGCATAAGCAGCAGTCACATCACCATTCTCCAATTTAAAACATGACCCATCAACATACAACGTGCCATCTGGATCTGGTAACGGAGTGTCTTTAAGATCAATTCGTCCTTTTGTCTCTTCCTCGGTTCTGAAACAACAGTCATGTGGTTCCGAATCACTCGACTCCTGACTAGTCGGCAACAATGTTGCTGGATTCAATACATTGCATCTTTTGATCTGAATATGACTCGCTAGCAGTGTCAGCTCGTAGCCTGATAATCTAGCGCTGGTAAGGTGCTGTGTCTTGGTTCGGTTCATGAGTGTATCCACAGCATGAGGAACCATGACCACTAGCATGTTGTTCATTACCAAACCAGCAGATTGTCGAATGGAAGCTGCAGCTGCTGCTGTAGCTCTCAAGCAACTAGGCAACGCTCTGGCTACCGGATCTAATGTTGATGAAAAATACGCACAAGGGCGTTGTTTATCACCAAATCTCTGTGTCAGAACACTCAACGCGTAACATTCTCTCTCGTGAACATAGAGCGTGAATGGCTTGCTGTAGTCGGGTGTACCCAATACAGGAGCTGAACACAATGCATTTCGTAACTCAGAAAAACTCTCCTGACATTCGGCAGACCATGGCACCGGACTCGGAACACCTTTCCCAGTCAAAGCTACCAATGGTTTTGCCAAAAGAGAAAAATTTGGGATCCATTGCCTACAGTATGAGGTAATACCTAAAAAGGCACGCACTTCTCTCTGTGTGCTAGGAACACTTATCTGCGTAATTGCTTTTATTCTCTCTGGGGTCAACTTTATTCCCTCCTTTGACAAGAGATGACCTAGGTAGGTCACTTCTTGACAACAGTATTGCATTTTCGAAGGTGACACCTTGTGATTCAAACTAGACAAATGATGCAATAAGGAAAATGTAGCTGCTTTGCAAGTTTCCTTGTCATCGGCAGCCACTAGAAGATCATCAACATATTGCACTAAAGCAGAACCAGGAGGAAGTACAAAGGAATCTAACTGACTTTTTAGTGCCTGACTGTAAATTGACGGACTCTCACAATAGCCTTGTGGAGCACGTTTAAACCTGAAGCTTCGACCTCCCAGAGAGAAGCCGAAAATATCTCTGCTTTCCTCGGCTATCGGAATGCTGAAAAAGGCATTCTTCAAGTCGATAACTGAAAACCATGTGGCTGTAGCAGGAATTAACGTTAACAATGCAGTAATGTCTGGAACTACAGGAAACTGTGGAATCACAATTTTGTTAACCTCTCTAAGATCGATTACAAACCTATAGACTGGAGGCTTTGAAGGATCAGTGCGTTTCAAAATTGGCAATACAGGACTGTTACAGACATTTCCTCTACTACATCTTTCTTGATCAAATCTTGCACGATCAATAAAAGCGCACGTTCACCTTCACTAGAGATCTTGTATTGTGGGATTCGTGGAAATTTGACATTTGCTTTCAAAGTGACTACATATGGTGGAATTTCTAACAGACCTACATCGTTAGGACCAGTCGCCCAAAGAGTATCAGGGAGAGAACGCAGCTCTGGTGGGAGCGCATCCATCGACAAGTACATCGGAGAGATGATTCTTTTACCTAATGTAAGCTGTACTCCTGCCGGAGAACAGTACAATGTCGCGTACAGGCGTTTTAACAAGTCTAAACCAAGCAGATTTTCATTACAACCGGTTGTCAAAATCAAGGGTGCTTTCAATTGATGCAGTCCAACAGAAATAGACAAAGGACCAGATACGGGGTTGTAAACAGGGGCGCCTGAATAACCTACAGAAACATTTGTTAAGCCAGACAAAGGTGCGCCAGGGAGTTTCGCATGAATGATAGAACTTTTTGCGGCACCAGTATCCAACAGAAACGGTTCGACTACACCTGATGTTGCTACTGCGACATAAGGCCCACTCTGATCTACTGGAACTGATACTACTCCCTCTCTTTGTCCATGGCTGTCCTAGTACTCACTTTGCTGAAATTCCTCACTAACTTCACAGTAGTCTTCAACGTGATACTGTTGAGATCTATTTTGTTGGGCAGACTGTCCATTTCGCTGATCAAAATAATTGGAAGGGCGATCATTCATTTGTGGAGGCATAGCATTTCGTCCTCGACCTCTAGAATTTTGCATGGAATTACCACGACCTCTCTGAGCTGCTGCAGCATTATTTTGTGCTAATACTGGACACTCATTCTTATAATGACCTTCTTTCTTGCAATAAGCACACTGATTCCACTGATATTGCGGTCTCTGGGAACCATAATCTGTCCTTTGATATGACCCTTGCTGTGTATTAGTCTGATTCGTGCGAGGCGGATATGCCTGCTGCAAAAGAACTTTAGTTTTTAAATCTTTCGTTTTCTTATCTGACTTTTCCTTCTCTTCTTTATCCCTATTTTCATAGTACTGGGCAGTTGCAAGTATTTGCGCAGTTGTAGAGACAGCCCACGCACTTTCAGAATCTTTCAATTTATTACTGAGTTCTGGTAACAGATTGTGCACAAATTTATCAACAAATAATCTCTGTCCTCCTTCCGTGCTCATATCCTGACCACTATGATCTACGAAAGTCTCTTCAAACCTTGTGAAAAAGTCGGAGACACTTTCGTCCTTCTTCTGCTTGCATGCGGACAACTTGTCCCAGTTAACGCGCAATGCTGGCATCAGAGTCTTCATTAAATCGATTATTCTACCGGGCAAATCAGCAATTAGAGGTTCGGGTTTGGAACCACCTACTAGTTGACCATCCGCTGCTATTATAGCTGCCCAATCACCACCTAAGGCAACTGGATGATTCTCTTTACGAATTTTAGCCCAAATTGGTTGCGGAACTACATTACCAAATAACATGTCGATGTCCGCTAAATTCATCACACAAGCTTCACCTGTCTGAGCCAACTCTTTGTAGTATCCGGCTGAATTCTCACGCGGATCAGGCAAGGCCTGTTTCACTGCTAACACTTCAGCTCGCTTCCACGGAATGTGTATCCACACTCTCTGGAATTGGGCTGGAGCGGCAGCAATACCATTCGCTACATCAGCTTGCACGGCGTCGCGCCAAATTGGAGGAACCTCCCTCATTGGATATTGGCGACCCTGTTTCGTACTACGTTTCTCTAACTCCCTCGGTGAACGAAGAGATGGATCATTCCTATAACTTAAAATCAATTCCATCGCTTCCTTTATATTCTGACCAACTATCATACCTGCAGCAAACTCTTTCTGGACATGAATTAATTCATCTAAATTTGATTCAGAGTCATCCTCTTCCAATTCCTCACGCAAAAGGGAGCATATTCCATCAAACACATATTGCTGTGTCGGTTCGTTCCATTGCATAAATGTATCTAATACATCTCTAGTACTATATCTTCCACTTTTGAAATCCATCTAAGAGCTGTGGAATCTAATATTCCCCGTTCTTCAGTACTAGGAAGCTGACTGCGTCTTTGAACGGAGTCAGAGGCAGGAGTCTTAATTAAAGTTTTATAAAAGGGAGATTGAATATTAGAGACAGAATCAGTGATTCTCCGACGAACAGAAAGCGGAGTCATAATGCTAGCAGAAGCCGTAAGTAGGGTAGCAGTTGGAACAGATAAAACAGGAACAGTAGGAGTAGCAGGCAAAGTAGCTTGTGAAACAACAGGTGTAAGCGCTACAGGCATAGACAAAGAAGCCGGCAACCCTGGAAGAGGGGGTGCTGGAGGAACATTAACATTGACCACAGGAGGTACAGGAACTTGATTCAAGGGAGCAGGAGCAGGAATACCAGGCTGTCCAGCAACCGGTAATTGAACATTCGGTAAAGGTGGAGCCGTAGCACCCTGTGCATACGGTGGGGGTGACCTTAACAAGTAAGACAACAGAGGATCCTTTTCGGGGTCCTCTACTATCTTAGCTGTACTCGATGGCAAGGCAGGATAGCACTTGTCTATTGCTAAATTACGCTCTCTATTAGCCACCTCCATCGCCTTCTCAGATTGGTTGAGTTGCAGCTGCTTAGCAGACTGTTCTAAAGTCAACTCTTGCTCTTTCTGTTCTTTCTTTAACTTCTTAATTTCTCTCTGTTTGGATTCTTTTAGCCAATAACGGAAAGAATCAAACATTGCCGGCCGGGCTTTCTTCTTAAATAATTTTCTTTCCAAATTATCAAGAACTTCGGGTTCAAAACTACCATGCAGTGGCCGACTAATGACACCGTCTTTCTCTGTATATCGGATCCATACCTCATTATAAGATATAGGACCCACACCAAACTTACAGTACAGATCATAAAGAGGAGTTCCAATCGGAGGAACCAGACATGAGTGCTCCAACCGGGAATCACTGTTGCAACCAAAACACGACAACATACAATTTTTCCGACTTACCATTTTATAACCTGGAACACTGAACAAACACAAACACAAAAGGTGCGCACTCGAACCAAGAACTTAGGCCTACCAAAGCGAACAAATGTATCGATACCCAAACTAAACCAAATGATTATCGTAACCAGAACAACCAGTGATAATCTTACGAAACCAAACCAAACCAAGAACTAAAAAGGATTATCCAAACAGGAGCAACCCTTACGAAGTAACCAACTAGCAACCACTTAATACTTAACTGAGGCACTGAAGACGTCACCAAGGAGAAACCCGTCACGTCTCGCCGTACTAAGGTCTGCACCTCGGGTCCAAGACAGGGCGACGGTCAAGGCAACGGACCACTGCAGCCATCCGAACGGGAACCCTCGTGGAAGAGAACGTCGGGCCACTTTTGCGATATGCCGGGATCGATGAAGTGGGGCGCCTCCCTCAGGAATCTTCACACGAAGCTTCTCGAACTCTTCAGGCTTTTAGACCGGTACCGAATGACGTCGCCCCACGTGGGGCGCCAATTGGAGTTCTGGACTTTTTGGTTCCGTCCAGAGGTGTCAGGGAAAACACCCGAAGACCCCGGAGTTCTACCTGTCTCGGTGCACAAATAAACAGAAACACGGGCTTCTTGATGGTGGCGTCAAAGACCAAAGATTTCTTACTGCAGGGACACAGAAGTCACAGAAACTACACACGGGCAGTATCTAGGAGCCTGTTCGATTTGTACAAAGTGGGTTGCTCCTTAAATACTAAATTTTAGGCTTGGGGCAAATTCTTTACATGCTAGTACATTTCTAAACCTTTGTGTCCTAAACAATAAATATTTGGCGTTACAAAGGAATCGTCAACAATATCTGATGTCAAAACATTACGAACGAGGGGTTCCCACTGTTCCATCATAATCCCATGTCAACTTTTCATTCAAGAGCCGGACCGCCTCATCGTAAATTTCGTTACCTCCCCCTAATAAAGGCCCAGAAGGAAAGGAGCAGAGCCAGGTGCAGAAGATAGAAAAGCAGGATAAGAGATGTTTGTGGGTCGTAAATGGGCAAGGCTACCAGCTTCGGCCGCCTAATCATGATCAGGCCAACGAATACGAGAACCAGTATAGTAGGTCTGGCCTCGGGCAGAGGAGGCAGCTTCTGTCGAGTCATGCGGCCATGGTGTGTTCTGTCCTAAGGTGCACGTGTCACTAGCAAGGTGAATCGCTGGCTAAAGCTTACGTGTCCTTAAGTGAAAGAGGTCACTGCGTGTCCATTGACTATGTGAGGGCAAGAAACACAAAATGGCTGCCGTAATCTAAGATGGATGCCATGGGTAGATCAGAAATGTGTTCATAACAGGAGTGCTCTTGCTCGTAGCATAGCGAAAACACCAGGATAGGCTAAATGGATCATTTGCGGTTCACTGATACCAAAATTATGCATTTACGACAATGTTGAAAACACAGGTTCAAATCGTCACGGAACCTCAGCGTCAAGGTCCACTTCTGTGGCCGAAGGCAGTCACTTTCCCTCACAGCCATTACCGACAGCAGCAACCGTATCATCATCATCAACTGCACCAGTCCCAGCCATAATATTGTTGGAAGCGGATTTGATAACGCATCATGGGTCTGCTCGTTCCAGTGTTGATGCAAAGGCAACAGATAGTATGCAACGTGGAGCACCCATGGAGAACCTTGAGTGGATGGTGCAGGCCTATCTGGATGACCCAACAGAGGTCCTCTTTGATCAGAACCCATTGGTGTGTTGGTATGGGAGAAGGCCTCAATGGCCACTGATCACCAAGCTGGCTATAAATTATTTGGTTTGCCCACTCGCAAGCGTGTCTTCTGAGTGTGTTTTCAGTGCTGCTGGTGCCATTGTAACTTCAAAAAGGACTCGCCTCTCGCCCAAAAATGTGAAGAGGTTAATACTGATCAAGATGAATCAGCACTTCATATCAACATATTACAAAATATGTGAATCCACGCAGGAAGAAGAGGACACGACTTAGGTGACAGAAGTTCTTCTCTGTTAGCTGACCTACTCCAGGTTCAATTCACAGAGTTTGAGGACGAACACTAATTCCCTGACACCTAGACTTGAAATACTTACTTTTTTTTCATCCTTATTCACTTTTATTTCTGTGTGTCTTTCTTTGTTTTGCTAACTTTTAGCACAACAAAACTCTAATCACAACAAATCCATCGGCAGCACTGTCTTCGTCTTATTTCCATATTGAAGGTGACACTGTCTCATTCCTGAAGTTCACAAGTTCACAACTCAGTCATGCTTCTCTGTCTTCCTCCTCCAGACTCCCCCTATCCATTTGTTTCCCTCACGGCAGATGGCCGGATTACTCAGAATCAAGAAACTGTCGCTATGCTGACTGTTAGTTCTGAAATTGACACAAGAGGCTGCCCTCTGGCCCTTCACTTAAGAATAAGATGCTGGCAAAAAGTGGAACAGGTAATGAATGATGAGATGGCATGTAGAGTGGAAAACACTGGCTGTCTGGCTCTGATGAAAGCAATTGCTGTTTGTTTGTTGTGCATGTAATGAATCCTATGTGTTCTGTAATTATTTAATTTTTTACACACTAAATGTAACTCAAGTCTACTCTGTTTTTACCTTGTTTAATACAAACTGTGCTTCTACTGCAGGGGCTACTATGTTGCATTTTTTAATATGGAAAATGTCCTTGGACTCACAGTATGTAGACTGTGACTGCATGAACAACATTGAGTTTGCCAATACCACGATGATGATGAGTATTGATGATCAAAGTTACATAAAATCTTTACAGTCCCTCACTGGGATGGATGGATCATCATCGTCTGTTTATGGAAGAACTATGGCCATTTCGTGAGTGGCAAACAGGTAAACAAGTCAAAAACAACCACAGCAAAACTGCATGTCTGTCTAGTCGTGGTATGTAGTGGTCGAGCCAGTGTAGTGTTGTTATGTCAGAGTCCAGACAGCAGTTCATGTAAAATTGCAGCTATGTGAATTGCTGTAAATAATTAGATCTGCTTTGTCTGTCTGTGTCAAAGAGGTATGCTACATGGAGGTTGGTTCACACAGTGGTACCTGCCTTGACCGTCTGCATGGCCCTGGCCTGCTGTTTGCTAATTAATATCCTTGAAAAGGAGACTCAGAGTACGTACTTTAGAAATGATGCTTGTATGTAATACTGTCGCCTCTGAAAGTGAAAGTCTTATTTTTGCACCATACACCGTACCTTATATTTTTCCTCTAGGGTGTTTTAATATCCTGTTTTTCCATCGACAATTACAGGCCGGCTTTTACCCTGTGCGATGGGAAAAACATTAACTCAGGCTTACCATAGCAATCCGTATTTCTGCATCCTCCAGGCAGGCAGTGGAGAGTGTGGTCACCAAGATTGATCGACGGAGCGTCAGATGGAATGGAGGAGTACCACGAATAAGAGGAATGGCTGGATGCATGCAACTTCCCAAATTGAATAGGACAACTACAACATACAGTTACAGTATCCTCTTCACTTCTCCTTAACTTTTAAATAACGTTACTGTTGTGAACTTCTATGAGTGCGACTCTTTGAGGGCAGATAGGCAAGTGAAATTGAGTAATTACTGCAGCCCTGTACTGTGCAATTGTTTATTCATAGTTAGTAAGTTATAGTAAGTATTACTTTTCAGTTACCTAACCATCCATTTAGCAAACAATTTCATGCATGCACTTTCTTTATGTCCCTTAAAAGATTTATGGATATCTTCGTATCAAAATATTTATTTTTCTTCATTTGTTGTTTGCCCATGCTGTGGTTTTTTTTCTCTCTCCACAAAACTTTCCCAAAACCCCCCATTCCCATCCAATTTTCAAAACCTAACCCTCTTTTCCCGGGCTGTGTGGTTTTCATTGAGGTGTGACTAAATGACAACAATAATTCTACACACTTGCTGGGGAGGATAAGGTCAAAAGTAACAGAAAATCCATTTTAAGGCAGGTCAAGGGATCCAAGGATATATTCTTATTCTACTTGACACACCCATGATTTTTTTGCAAATCAAATCAGAATTTCATGTGCACCATCGAGTGGATTCATCATCAGCAACATCCTCCTCCTACACGTGATGAATGCTTACGCTACTGTGTCCTTCAGTACTATTTCTTGTAGTAGCCATACTCCATGCATCTACTAGTTAACTTTGGATGGAATACTTTAGTATTGCTTAGGCTATAATTTATGGCACTGTTCTTGTGCACTGTACTATCTATCGTACTGTTCTATTGCTCCTCTCAGGCCACTCAATGTTTCATTTCCTTTTTTTCATATGCTGCTACTGCCAGTGTGTACCACTACTACTACCCCCACACTGATGACATTTCATCCGTCCAGGATTCAATAGCCAACCTTAATCGCCATTTGCCATCCAGCCAGCCATGTGCCCTATTTTCAAACACGAATCACAGGTAAGATAAGCATTTTGTGGGAGGAAGAATAATGGAGTAGGAGGAGAGGAGAGACTGACGGTAGTACTCGTAAAGTAGTAACTCTGTCAGTGGCACTTTTGTACAAATTTGGTCGATTACTTAGACAATTTGAATCAAGCAGCCAGTTAAGTTTCAGGAAAACAAACGTACATTTAACCCTCCCCCCCCCCCGCCTCCCCCACAAAACAGTAAAAACACGTATGCTATGTTTAAGTAGAAAATAAATATTTATTTTGATCCCTAACAAAAATAAACTATCCCGCAAGACCCGACCCACCCCCCTCCCTAACCCCAACCAATGTCCATGAAATCAAATTTCCCCAAACGGCCAAAAACCCCAACGCCCAATTCCCAACCCCCAAAAGTCTTTAAAAAAGGGGTAAGGGACAGTCTCTCTACTTTCGCCGGCAGTGTCCTCCTGTGGCCAGGTGGTCACGCAGCTCTCTCCGGAGGTCCTTGAGCAGGGCTTTCTACCTCGCCACCTCCTGCTCAAGGTAAGCCACTTGCAGGGTCAATCGGTGCATACGCGCCTTGCAGGTACTGTGGGGGCAGCTGTTGTTTTCGCTGCTCGGCGGCTGCGGGTAGCTGCCGGACCACGGCGCCGTACCGCTGGAGTAATGTGCTGACTGTATGACCCAGGAGCAGAAGAGGAGAATGCAGCTGTCGTGGATGTTGACTGCGACTGCGAGTCATCCTCCTCCTCCTGAGCCACCAGCTCCCGATATTCGGCGACAATTGCCTCCAGCTTCCGTTGCCGAGCCCGGATAGCCAACTCCTTCCTTGTTAATTTAGAGGGAGTATCTATATGAAGAAAGAAAAACATACTGTAACCAATACTCTTTAAGATTAACACAACATAATTCAACAGAAATTGTGTCACAGTAGCACTAGCAACTTGCAAGCACAGTACATAACATTTGTGGCATCTATCTATCTAACCGCCCACTTTGTTGGCCTCTGCTCTAACATTAGTGGGAGTTTCAGGAATTCTACTAGCACTATATGGACTCACTACATTAGACTCAGACAGTATACCAGTCTTCTTCTTCTCTCTTGTTTAGCAAAATTAGTACATAAACTTGTGAAAGCCAGCATAATGCCAGCACAGTCAGATTGCACCCAAGAAAAACAGACGCAAGCCATGATGGCGCAGACTTGCGTTACTGTTACAAGACTAGTACATGCAGGTGGTGAAGCTCTTACTTTTCTATTACGGGTGGCACTGGCCATATTCTGTTACAAGGGCTACTGCTCAATTAATTTAACTTTCACCCTACCCTGCCCCTGACTACTACAAAAGGAAAATGAAGAAGATAAATAATATAATCATCTATCCCTTTGAAGAACCCGGTTTTAGAACCCAGCGGCGCCAGGGATAACGCCCGATGTCTTCTGATTCCCCAGCCTCGGCAAACAGAGACATGGGACACTTCTTGATGAAGTCAAAGACAAAATTTATTGGCTGCAACCAGAAACAGAGGTCTACGAAGCACAACACGGGTGGTTCGCTAGAGACTGCACAAATTCAAGGAGCGGAGCATTGTCTTTTATGCCAAAAATCACATTCCTGGCTAGCATCAATTACATACAAACTGACCAATGAAACAGTGACATTTCAAACATATCGCATAACGACAATCCCACTTTCCGTTGTCCAGCCCACCAGAAATGACCAAGCAAATTCCAATATTCTTGTTCGATCAGGCCGGACAAACCCATCATAAAGACCTCAACCCAAATCAGTGATTAAGCCATAAAGGAAGGAACAGAAACAGATGAGAAGCAAGATAGAAGGGTGTGTGCATGTACCATAAACTCAGCAATGTCCTGCTCTTTGATCTTTATCTGACCAGCTGCTTAACAAGGAACTGGCTCAGCGAGGTCAGCCTCGGGCAAGGGAGTCAGTTCGGCCAGGTCACACAGAAGTCAGTTAAGGTGTACGTGTCCCAAGGACCTGTTCAGCCATAGTCATCGGCCTATGTGAGGGCAACACACAAAATGGCTGCCACACAAAAAATGGAACCTGAGGGTTCAAACAAAATCCCTGAATACGTAGTGTTCTCATTGAGCGATTATTACGAAAACACTCGTACACACCGCACTCGTCATTTGCGGTCCGCTGATACCAAAATCGTCTATATCCGACGACCTTCATTGAACGGGTTCAGAATCTCCGAATCACAGACCCTCAGAGTCGCAGAACCACAGACCCTCCTTTTGCCCTTACATAGGCAACAACCCCAAACCCATGTCAGTCTGAATCCAGGTCTATATTCATCAGATCATCAAGATGTTGCTGTAGCATCATCCTACTACTTAGCAACTCTCTCTGGACAGGTCTCTTCGCACACGAAGTAGCACAGAGGCCACATATAGCAGGAGCACACTGTACACAGAGACAAAACAGGAAAAGGATAGCTAAGATCATCCCAATGACATCAGAATCTTCCATCCCCACGTGGATATCAATCCCCAAAAACATCCCATCAATGACCAATCTTCCTCGTCTATATGTACAGACTCGGAGATCTTATGTGGCCTGGAAATGGCCTGGAACACTGTCGGAGCGTTCTCTGGAATGAAAACGCAGCAGCTCGATTGAATCAGTTTACACACTCCACCTCTATCTGCAAGTATGACATCAAGAGCAACTCTATTCTGAAGTGTCATGAGTTGATCCGACTGGAGCTCAGCAGTCAAGTTACTAAGGGCACCGGCAGTTTCGACTATGGTGAACTCAACCACTCTCATCAACTGGCGAATGTTCCTACTGTTAGCCATTGGTCCCCAGAACGGCAGAAAACCCTTAAAGAAATCTCCCAACTCTTGCCCTTTGGACTATCTTTTACGGAACGTTGGGGATAGACACTATGAGCATAAATGAACATCGTTCTGAATGCCCAAATAGAACCATTATAGCTGAAAGGCAAAACAAGGTAAGGAATACCTTTATCGGTCGTATAGGGCATTAGGCCACAAACCCAACAATTTGTCGTGTTCATAACTAGCTGGTGTCATGAGCCATTGTAACCACTGGAAGCACATACGCATCGAGTAACAACCATCTCTGATGCTCTGACAAATCAATCCAACAACCGTTTGAATCCAATTTACCCTTACTCTCTCTCCATTCAGTCAACTCTTTCTCGGTAGCTTCCGCTTGGATGGATTTCACACTCTCAATCGTATCTTCACACATACTTCCATCTGGAACCCATCTCGCCGGTCCTGCAACATACATTCGACTCATCACATTTCTCGCAGTTTCTTTCGCGACCTCATCTGCAAACGCATTACCACGACCAACATCCGTAACTTTCTTATGCGCACTGCATTTCACAATCGCTACTTGCAATAGCAAAGTAAGTGATTCAAGAAGTTCATTCACCATTTGACCATGCTGGATCTTAGTCCCATGCGAAGTCAGGAACCCACGCTCTCTCCACAAACGTCCAAAACTATGAGCCACACCAAATGCATACTGGCTGTCAGTATACACAGTTACTCGTTTTCCTTTCGCCAACACACAAGCTCTCGTTAATGCAATCAATTCTGCTGGTTGTGCTGAATTGTGTGGGATACGTGCAGCTTCAACAATTGTATGCAAAGTCGTAACAGCATATGCCGCAGTCGTATCACCATTCGGAAGAGTGAAGCACGAACTATCAACCCATAAGGTACCATCACATTCTGGAAGAGGAGTATCCCTAAGTTCTATCCTCCCTTTTGTTTCTTCCTCAATTCTAAGGAAACAATCATGTTGTTCGATATCGTCTGATTCAATTGAAATTGGCAACAACGTGGCTGGATTCAACGTGTTGCATCTCTTTATATGCACATGACTTGCTAACAAGGTCAATTTGTAACCCGACAACCGAGCACTAGTTAAGTGCTGTGTCTTGGTATGATTCAACAAGGTATCCACTGCATGTGGAACCATCACAATCAGTGTATTGTCCATTACCAAACCAGCAGACTGTCGAATAGAAACAGCCGCTGCCGCTGTAGCTCTCAAACAACTCGGCAACGCTCTGGTTACCGGATCCAAAGTCGACGAAAAATAAGCACATGGACGCTGCTTATCGCCAAATTGTTGAGTCAAAACTGACAATACACATCCCTCTCTCTCGTGGACATACAATGTGAAAGGCTTACTGTAGTCGTGGGTACCCAACACAAGAGCCGAACACAACGCATTGCGTAATTCTGAAAAGCTCTTCTGACATTCGTCAGTCCAAGGAATAGGATTTGGAGTATCCTTAACAGTAAGATCTATCAAAGGCTTCGCAAGCAAAGAAAAATTAGGGATCCACTGTCTACAGTATGACGTAATACCTAAGAAAGCACGTACTTCTCTCTGTGTCGTAGGCACACTCATTTTCGCAATCGCTTGAATTCTTTCTGGAGTCAGTTTCCTTCCCTCCTTCGATAAGAGGTGACCTAAGTAGGTAACTTCTTGTCGACAATATTGCCACTTCGAAAGAGAAACCTTATGATGGAAATCAGACAAATGACGTAACAACAACAAAGTAGCCTCTCTACAAATCTCTTCATTGTCAGCAGCAACTAACAGATCGTCGACGTACTGGATAAGAGCAGCACCATCTGGTAAAACCAACAAATCAAGTTGCGTCTTCAGAGCTTGACTATATGTCGATGGACTCTCGCAATAGCCTTGAGGAGCGCGCTTAAAGCGGAAACTTCGCCCTCCTAAAGAGAAGCCAAAAATATCTCTACTTTCCACGGCAATCGGGATGCTGAAGAAAGCATTTTTCAAGTCAATCACCGAAAACCACGTGGCTGTAGCTGGGATCAAAGTCAGTAAAGCGGTGATATCAGGTACAACAGGAAATTGCGGAACAACAATCTTATTCACCTCGCGGAGATTGATCACGAACCTATATACAGGAGGCTGTGAAGAATCAGTTCTCTTCAGAACAGGCAAAACCGGACTATTGCACACATTACCTCTCATTTCCTCAATCACACCCTTTTCAATCTGATCATAGATGATCGCCAAAAGTGCTCTTTCACCATCACTAGAGATGCAATACTGTGGAATGCGTGGCAATCTAGCATTCGCCTTTAACGTCACAAAATATGGCGGAATCTCTAGAAGGCCCACATCGTTTGGACCAGTAGCCCAAAGAGAATCAGGAAGAGAAGACAATGCAGGTGGAAGTCGATCTTTAGATAAATACATCGGAGAGATCACACTCTTACCCAATGTAAGATGTACTCCTGAAGGAGAACAATATAGCGGCGCATACAATCTCCTTAACAAGTCAAATCCCAACAAGTTCTCACCACAACCTGTCGTTAGATTGAGGGGTGCTTCGAATTCACAAGGTCCAACAGAAATAGACAACGGACTAGAAATTGGATTCGTAACCGGGGCGCCAGAAAAACCTACTGAAACATTCTTTAAGCCAGACAAAGGTGCTCCAAGGAGTTTAGAGTGCATAATAGAACTCTTCGCAGCACCAGTATCCAACAGAAAAGGCTCTGACACACTTGATGCAACCACTTCAACATAGGGTCCACTCTGATCTACTGGAACTGAAACAACTCCCTCTCTTTGTCTATGGCTGTCCTAGCAATCATTACCATCCACATCTTCACCTTCAACATAGTAATCGTCCGCATAGTACTGTGGTGTCCTACCAGACACACCATTCTGCTGATCAAAGCTATTCATAGAGTTCTGTGGAGGCAAAGAACACGTATTCTGACCCCAACCTCTACCTCTAGGAGCTTGTTGAGCACCTTGACCTCTCACACCAGAAGCACAATTTGTGCGCTGTAACAAAACCTGACAACTACTCTTGAAATGACCCTCTTCTTTGCAATACGCACACTGATTAGGACCTACCGGAAAACGCTGTTGAGAAGACTCGAACCTTTGCGAGTTTCTCTGATATTGCTGGGTTTGCTGATAATCGTGCTGATTATTACGAGGCGGATAAGCTTGCTGTAGAAGTACTTTAGTCTTCAATTCCTTAGTCTTCCTATCCGCTTTCTCTATCTCATCCTTATTCCTATTTTCCTAGTACTGGGCAGTAGCTAAAATCTGTGCTGACGTAGAAACAGCCCAAGCACTCTCAGAATCCTTCAACTTATTGCACAATTCTGGAAGCAAATTATGAACAAATTTGTCAACGAACAACCGTTGACCACCTTCGGTAATCATATCCTGACCAATGTGGTCTACAAATGTCTCTTCGAACAGCGTGAAAAAGTCGGACAGAGTTTCGTCTTTCTTCTGCTTGCACGTAGACAACTTGTCCCAATTAACATGCAAAGCGGGCATTAAAGTCTTCATATAATCAATAATCCTACCAGGGAGTTCAGCAATTATATCTTCAGGCTTAGCGCCACCTACTTGTCTATCATCTGCAGCTTTAAGATTGTTCCATGTATCACCTAATTCCTGCGCATGATCCGTGTGACAAATCTTTCCCCAAAGAGGCTGTGGAACAACATTCCCAAACAACATATCTATGTCAGCTAGATTTATGATACATGAATCCGCAGTTTGAGATAGCTCCTTATAAAACCCTGCTGGATTTTTGCGCGGATCAGGCAAAGTCTGCTTAAGGGCTAAAACTTCAGCACACTTCCAAGGAACATGTGCCCAAACTCGCTGAAAGTGTGGCTGAAAAGGCGGATTAGCTTGTGCATCACCAGGTTTCCAAACTGGAGGAACCTCATGCATCGGATATTGACGCGCCTTTCTCCTAACTGATGAATCAGGCTCAAACAATCGCTCAGAAGGAGATGCACTCATAAACGACAACAACGTCGCAACAGCTTTCTCAATCTCGAGACCCACAACAGTCCCTTTCTCAAACTCAGAACGTAGACGGTACAACTCAGGCGGAGTTTGACCTACCTCACTATCATCCTATTGTTCACGAATGTAAGAACACATCATATCAAAAACGTATCTTTGTTTCGGTGCTTCCCGTTGAAAGAAAACATTCATAACACCCTCAAGATCATAGTGCGAAGGATACGAAACCCATTTACGTGCTAAGTGAACTAACACAGTCCGTTCATTAGCATCAGGCAACTGACTATGCGATTGCCTACGCTTGACAACAGGAGCCATACCCAATGAACCCAACAGAGGAGAAAAGATACTAGCAACCGCATCAGTCAATCTCTGTCGAGCAGAAGGAGAAGGTGACAAAAGAACAGGAGACGGAGCAGGATGAGGAAACCAGAGACGGAACAGTAACAGGAGGAGTATACAAAACAGGCGTAGGAGTTGCAGACAAAGGAGGTAGCAAAGGCGGCGGCCCTTGAGAAGGCTGCACCAAAGGAATAGGAGCCAACGGAAGAGGAGCTGGCTGTTGAGGAATCACAGGTGGCAAGGCAATCGGAGGTTGCGCAACTACAACTTGTGGCGGTGCCGTAGCATTCTGCATATAAGGGGGTGGCGAACTCAATAGATGCGACATTAAAGGATCTTTCACAAGATGTTTCCTCTCTTCTTGTTGTTGAGGTGGCAGAGCAGGGTAGCACTTATCTACCGCTAGTTTACGCTGCCTAAGCATCTGTTCGCTTTCTTGTTCTTCTTAATTATCCCTAAACTGTATAGCAGCTTGCACCATTGACATACCTCGTTACAGATTATTTTTCTTCGCTAACTTAATTTCTTTCTGTTTGGCTTCTTTTCGCCATTTGCGGAAAGAGTCAAACATCGCCGGCCGGGCTTTCTTCTTGAACAGTTTAACTTCGAGTTTGTCTAAAATCTCTGTTTCAAAGCTACAATAACGGGGCCACTGTAAGACACCGTCTTTCCTAGTATATTTAACCCATATTTCATTATACGCGATGGGGCCCACTCCATGTTTTATGTAGAGCTCATAAGTCGGAGTTCCAATCGGAGGAACCGGACACGAATCCTCCAATCAGGAATCCCTAGTACAACCAAAACCAAATATCTTTCCAAGTCTGCTAAGACCAGGCAACGCTCTCTAGTCTAGCTTCAAACTTCAAGGGAAACCTTAAAACGATAGTCTCGTGAATACACAAGTCCCTCGGCTTTGGGGCCTGCAGGTACCAAATCAAAGAGATCACAAAGGATACCCAAACAAAACTAAGGACTGGGAGACGCTCCACTCATACTTAACTGAAATGTCGATGGCGTCACCAGAAGACCCGTCTATTGTCTCCCTCTACAAATCGTCTAATGGCTCCAAGACAGGGCGACAGTCAGGGCAGCAGTCCTTTGAAGCCTTCGGAAAGCAGGGAACCTCGCAGCAAAGACTTTCGGACTACAACGACATACAGGGGTCGATGAATTGGCAGGCCTTCCTCCAGAATTTCCACACAAAGCTCCTCACGATCTTCGGGCTTGGACCGGTACCGCTAAAGTCGGCCTACGTTGGGCACCAACTGAAGAACTGGGTTTTAGAACCCAGCGGCGCCAGGGATAACGCCCGATGTCTTCGGATTCCCCTGCCTCAGCAAACAGAGACACAGGACACTTCTTGATGACGTCAAAGACCAAATTTATTGGCTGCAATAAGGAACAGAGGTCTACGAAGCACAACACGGGTGGTTCACTAGAGACTGCACAAATTCAAGGAGCGGAGCATTGTCTTTTATGCCAAAAATCACAATTCTGGCTAGCATCAATTACATACAAACTGACCAATGAAACAGTGACATTTCAAACATATCACATGACGACAATCTCACTTTCCGTTGTCCAGCCAACCAGAAATGACCAAGCAAATTCCAATATTCTTGTTCGATCAGGCCGGACAAACCCATCATAAAGACGTCAACCCAAATCAGTGATTAAGGTATAAAGGAAGGAACAGAAACAGATGAGAAGCAAGATAGAAGGGTGTTTGCATGTACCATAAACTCAGCAATGTCTTGCTCTTTGATCTTTATCTGACCAGCTGCTTAACAAGGAACTGGCTCAGCGAGGTCAGCCTCGGGCAAGGGAGTCAGTTCGGCCAGGTCACACAGAAGTCAGTTAAGGTGTCCCAAGGACTCGTTCAGCCATAGTCATCGGCATATGTGAGGGCAACTACACAAAATGGCTGCCACACAAAAAATGGAGCCCGAGTGTTCAAACGAAATCCCTGAATACGTAGTGTTCTCATTGATCAATTATTACAAAAACACTCGTACACACCACACTCGTCATTTGCTGTCCGCTGATAACAGAATCGTCTATATCCGACGACCTTCATTGAACGGGTTCAGAATCTCCGAACCACAGTCTCTCAGAGTCACAGAACCACAGACCCTCCTTTTGCCCTTACATAGGCAACAACCCCAAACCTATGTCAGTCTGAATCCAGGTCTATATTCATCAGATCATCAAGATGTTGCTGTAGCATCATCCTAGTACTTAGCAACTCTCTCTGGACAGGTCTCCTCGCACACGAAGTAGCACAGAGGCCACATATAGCAGGAGCACACTGTACACAGAGACAGAACAGGAAAAGGATAGCTAAGATCATCCCAATGACCATCAGAATCTTCCATCCCCACGTGGATATCAATCCCCAAAAACATCCCATCAACGACCAATCTTCCTCGTCTATATGTACAGACTCGGAGATCTTATGTAGCCTGGAAATGGCCTGGAACACTGTCGGAGCGTTGTCTGGAATGAAAACAAACATGTGCCCGAGAAGTCAGGCGGCAACCATGTGTACGCTTTGTCATAACAGAATCCCTGAATACATAGTGTTCTCATTGATCGATTATTACGAAAACACTCGTACACACCGCACTCGTCATTTGCGGTCCGCTGATACCAGAATTGTCTATATCCGACTACCTTCATTGAACGGGTTCAGAATCTCCGAACCACAGACCCTCAGAGTCACAGAACCACACCTTCACAGGATATTTGCTTATAGAAGGGATGACTTTAGGTGCTTTGTTTTTATTGATTGAGTGAACCCCGATAGGCCACACATGAATGACAATTGAAAAAAAATGATTAACAGAGTTAGTGAGTGGTCCCCGTAATCACTGGAGGATGGCACTTGTGAGTTGTGACTTTACTTGATAATGTGAACTATACAAGATAGATACACAATATATGCTGGGCTTGCAAACTACTGTTAGTTAAGGGAGTATTCTGAAAAATTACAACTGCTACTTTCCTCTGCTTTGCTACTCTGGCACGGACTTGCGGAGTCATATGCACTTCAAAGTAACACTCTTCATCCAGTGACCGTCTACTCTATCTACATACACCTATGCTATCTATGAGAAAGATATCATCCAGGCATCCATCCATTCAAAGTAAATGTCAATCATTCTTCTTGATGTCTCAACTGGACAACCCTTACTTTTTCTCACCAAAAAACACCCTTTTCATTTTATTTTGTAAACCGCCAGTCATGCATCCGTGCTTGACTTGCATTTGAATTTGAACCAAAGGATATATTGTGCACACATACAGTTTCTGTTTCACCCACCCAGGCAGTCATCTTTTCTTTCTCCTTCCACCCATCCTTACTTCAGCCTTCAACCGGCCATGCATCAGATTCCCAGCCACCTGTGCCTGCATTCAAAAACATGTATCATTCTTTGCCAGTCATTAATTTAACTCGCTCGTCCTTCCTTACACCCTTCTTTCCCTTTTCGTTCATCCCATCCATCAAGTTCATCTCTGATCTGACTTGGCTTCTCGATAAAACTTTCACAGCTGAGTTGAAATCAAATTTAGAGGAGACCATTGGTTACTCAACAACTCCCGCCGCTAATGCTATTGCTAATGCGAAGTCAAGTATGACTGTCTTCTACCTGGTTGACAAAAACTTAGTTCTAAATGTGTAAGTCTTCTAAACAGTAAAGTGTACTTGTACTGTACAACATATAAACCCCTGCAGCCAGCCTACTCTGCAATCTCAATGAGTAAGGAATATAATACCTTACCACTGCCCGCCACTACCGTGGCATCCCCCACAGCAGTTCCTGCTGGCACCGCATCCGCCCCTGGAGTGACACCTCTGCGCTGGCACCGGCACTGGTGGTGGGCTGTGCCGATGGTGTTACGCCTAGAAAAAAACATTTAATATTTTTAGATGCCATATACACCACTCCCTATTTTGTCTAGGAATGAAAAAATGTGTTACTAAATAAACAAATTTAATTATTTCTGACTCTCAAGTCTAATCTAAAATTCCCCTTTTGTAAGGGGAGGGTAATTTTTATTTATGCTTAGCCATAACATGCTACACTTTTTGGCACAACTGATGAATGCTTGCTTTTTAACACGCACCATTTTTCTCATAACAGACAGAAGCTTCCCTTCTACGCACAAGAGCAATATGTTACTCGGAGTCATCATCATCACCACCAAGACTTTAAGTTCCAACCAGGTGAGGGCTCTCCTACAATTAATGTGTAAAATCAGCCACTGTTGAGTTTTAAAGAGTTCACCATTTATCTTATATGAAGTTGATTTTAATAAATGTTTTTATATAATGCACAATTGAAATTTAATATACAGAGTACACACAGAGCTAGTTGTTTTACTTTTGTTAAAGCTTTAAAACTTATATAGACTCTGTGGTTTTTGGTCAGGAGTGAGTGAGCAAAAGGGTTTGCAATTTGTAAGCATGAGTCCGTGACTCTGAGATGTCGGGACTCTGACTCCGTAGACTTATGTTCTGGGTTGTATAATCATTGGGGATCATCGCTGCATTCGGGAGTTAAATAATGACTCTGACACATTAGCTAGTCAGTAAGGAGATTGGGGGTTCAACTTCTGTTATGACTAAGGTATGTGGAAAGTCTAACTGCGCCTATTATCACCAATGCCCTATTTCATGTCCATAGTTCTGTTTGTGCAGAATAGTCGCTGCAACAGTAGTAGTATGTCCTCCTATCCAATCAAATAGTAAACTAGTATCTTATTCTTGGTGGCCATTGACATTTTATTGGTGGGAATTGTCAAAGCATAAACATTAAGAAGACTTCAATAGACATTATGGACAACCCTGAGGACGGCACTCAGTGCCTAGAGCTATTGCTGAATAGGAGTTTTGTTTTAACACTTTTTGCTAACTGTGCAAGCTTAGCTAGCTACACAGACAGACTAATAAAAGAGTAATAGTAGAGACTGGATAAGAATTTAGAAACAGTCTACAAGAAGATCACAGACGATTAAGGAAAAAATAGAATTATGATGAACGTTTGGAATAAATAGGTGCTGTAAAAGTTAGGGAAGTATAATTATTAATATTAACCGGAAAACTTACTGGGGCAAGCAGAGGAGCCCTCAGCGGGCCTATCCTGGCCTTCCTGTCCGCCGGCGCCGCTACCTCATCTGTCCTCTTGCCCCTGGGAGGAGCTGATGTACATTAAAGAAAGACACAAACATGGATGATTGCTGTCAACCAAATCAAACATTTCAAAACAACAATAACAAATTATTTCGGGGAAAGAGACAACAATTGCACTAAATGTATTTATCTATCTGATGTGGTCTACTAGGATATTAGTATGGTGGATTCGCGGACCGTCTGCTTGGAAAGTTATGTAACTCACTAAACCAACTACAAAAAGGTTCTACTATGACTGCCAGGCAGCACTCCGCAGCACGCGAAGTGACAGACACAGTCCGCCATGATTGCAGACCACTAAAAAGTTTCCTACTAAATAACCACTCATAATATACTCAAACTATTAATCCACCACCACAATCTCTTCTTAGTGGCAAAAGTACAAAGTAAGGACTGAACTTGAGTCTCTAGTGTCTAGCATTACGCAGTTCTGTAAAGTACATTCATACATAATCCCTCAGGCCAAATGAGCACAAAATTGAAATCAAGTAAGCATAGTAGCACCGCCAGTGAGCAGGCGAGCACCTGCAATCACAGAAGTTTTTGAAACATAATTTACCTGCAATGTAATCGGCAGCATTATTGCTCTGCGGAAAAAAAATATATTTGCAATATCATAACACAGAGCAGAAGAAAACAAAGTAGTGATTAAATAGCTACTAGTACTCACCAAGCCCAGGGATCTCCACGCCAAGCAGGTCGAGCAGGCCGTGTTCACGGTCCAGTATGTCCAACCACTGGTGCGTCACCTGGTTGTAGGTGCGCCGGACCCCAGACTTCCGCTACATGGCCCGGCACACCTTACTCCATAGCTGGCGACGCTCCCGGAGGCCGTAACCGGTACCGGGCCTGCCGCATGCCGCAACGTTCTTGGGTCGGTGGCGCTGAACGAAGAAGACCAGTGCGGCCACCTCCACCACACTGAAGATCTTCTTGGGATTTACAGCCTCCCCCATTAAGCACCCGCAAGGGAGCCGGCTACGGGGTGCTGGACCCTTCCCCTTAAAATCCGCAAGTTCGCAAAAGTTCGCAGATTTTGCGGACCGCGAGTACGCTTTCGATCGAATTCGCATACCGGGAATTCCCAAAATTCGCCCATACTTAGTTTTTTCAAATGGGTTCTTTGGCCTCTGGTACCATAGTTTGTAACAAGCTTACCCCGAATAACACTATCTCGACAAATTGAGCATATAGCAACGTTCTCCTCCCTACAACTAACCGAAAAGAAGTTCCAAACTGGGAAGCTGAACTTTCATGCACTGCTGGAGGTCCCACTTGCAATGCAGTTGAACTGGAGGACGTGCTTGGAATTTGACTCTGGGCAGTACCACTACTACCTACTGAAGTTGTGCGTGTGCTGGATGTAGGTCCCTCCAGGGCCTTTGCAAATGCACATATAAAACCTGGAGGTGGTGTTTCCTGTCTTGGTGGTATCTGTTCTACATCCCTCGCAGCAATTTGGGATAGGGTAATAATGTTGATCTCCATCTCCACAATGATGTTCATGATGACTGGCTCGCCATCATCCCCCTCTTCTACATCTACCTCCATAACGCTAAGGCTTTCTGGAACCTTACTTTTTCCTAGCCTTGTCTTGTGGCGTGCCTCACTCTCAGACTGAGCTGGTGGCTTCCAAGTGACATCTAGATCATCAGAAGGGAGGCTTGAAGAGGAAATTCATGGACTAACCCTCCTTTTCCTTGCTGGGGATCAGGAAGACAATGGATCTTCTGAAAGAGTGGCTTGCTCCTCTTCGTCTGTAGGAAGCTCGATTTCCTGAACTGCCCCTACTTCAGGAGGAACAACTACTATTGTGGGCTGTTGTTGTGGCTGCTGTTGCAGCTGTTCGTCCAGCTGTTGTTCTGGCTTTTGCTCTGGCTGCTGTTGCCCACTTATCTGCTAAGTTTTCACCTGTGTGGATTTGGGTATTACTTTGTGATAATGACACTTCAACATCACTGCTCGTTGGCGTTACCTCTGCAACTCTCATGGGCTTGGGCCTAGGTTGGTAAGGTGGGCCCGCTGACGCGGAGGTGCTGCTCCCAGCTTGGTCCCCAGACACCGCTAATGCAGGGGTACATCTGCTTTCCCAAAAAATATATTGGCCGGCACATCAGTCTTGGTAAGTGGCAGTCGCACTTTTTTCTTCTGTTCCTTCTTCTCACCCGCAACTTTCTTGGTACTGGAGTACCTGGTTGTGTGTTGATTTAGATTCTGTATGAATTTCCAGATTCATGCCCTTATATAGGTACAATTCACATTGCCCTTATTTACGTTGTCATGGAGTGTCAAAACCCAGCTCACCTGAGTTTCTGTTCAGTTCTGATGGAGTTTGAAGACAGTCCGACCCCACCCTGAAACTGCTTGTTCCAGCACACTAGTTTTAAACAGTGCACTAAGAACCAGAAGCTCAAGGGAAGGGGGGAAGTGGATAAAATAAAAAAAAGAGAGACAACACCGCCAGCCATGCATCCGTGCTTGACTTGCATTTGAATTTGCACCAAAGGATATATTGCGCACACATACAGTTTCTGTTTCACCCACCCAGGCAGTCATCTTTTCTTTCTCCTTCCACCCATCCTTACTTCAGCCTTCAACCGGCCATGCATCAGATTCCCAGCCACCTGTGCCTGCATTCAAAAACATGTATCATTCTTTGCCAGTCATTAATTTAACTCGCTCGTCCTTCCTTACACCCTTCTTTCCCTTTTCGTTCATCCCATCCATCAAGTTCATCTCTGATCTGACTTGGCTTCTCGATAAAACTTTCACAGCTGAGTTGAAGTCAAATTTAGAGGAGACCATTGGTTACTCAACAACTCCCGCCGCTAATGCTATTGCTAATGCGAAGTCAAGTATGACTGTCTTCTACCTGGTTGACAAAAACTTAGTTCTAAATGTGTAAGTCTTCTAAACAGTAAAGTGTACTTGTACTGTACAACATATAAACCCCTGCAGCCAGCCTACTCTGCAATCTCAATGAGTAAGGAATATAATACCTTACCACTGCCCGCCACTACCGTGGCATCCCCCACAGCAGTTCCTGCTGGCACCGCATCCGCCCCTGGAGTGACACCTCTGCGCTGGCACCGGCACTGGTGGTGGGCTGTGCCGATGGTGTTACGCCTAGAAAAAAACATTTAATATTTTTAGATGCCATATACACCACTCCCTATTTTGTCTGGGAATTAAAAAATGTGTTACTAAATACACAAATTCAATTATTTGTGACTCTCAAGTCTAAACTAAAATTCCCCTTTCGTAAGGGGAGGGTAATTTTTATTTATGCTTAGCCATAACATGCTACACTTTTTGGCACAACTGATGAATGCTTGCTTTTTAACACGCACCATTTTTCTCATAACAGACAGAAGCTTCCCTTCTACGCACAAGAGCAATATGTTACTCGGAGTCGTCATCATCACCACCAAGACTTTTAGTTCCAACCAGGTGAGGGCTCTCCTACAATTAATGTGTAAAATCAGCCACTGTTGAGTTTTAAAGAGTTCACCATTTATCTTATATGAAGTTGATTTTAATGTTTTTATATAATGCGCAATTGAAATTTAATATACAGAGTACACACAGAGCTAGTTGTTTTACTTTTGTTAAAACTTTAAAAGGTATATAGACTCTGTGGTTTTTGGTCAGGAGTGAGTGAGCAAAAGGGTTTGCAATTTGCAAGCATGAGCCCGTGACTCTGAGATGTCGGGACTCTGACTCCGTAGCCTTATGTTCTGGGTTGTATAATCGTTGGGGATCATCGCTGCATTCGGGAGTTAAATAATGACTCTGACACATTAGCTAGTCAGTAAGGAGATTGGGGGTACAACTTCTGTTATGACTAAGGTATGTGGAAAGTCTAACTGCGCCTATTATCACCAATGCCCTATTTCATGTCCATAGTTCTGTTTGTGCAGAATAGTCGCTACAACAGTAGTAGTATGTCCTCCTATCCAATCAAATAGTAAACTAGTATCTTATTCTTGGTGGCCATTGACATTTTATTGGTGGGAATTGTCAAAGCATAAACATTAAGAAGACTTCAATAGACATTATGGACAACCCAGAGGACTGCACTCAGTGCCTAGAGCTATTGCTGAATAGGAGTTTTGTTTAACACTTTTTGCCAACTGTGCAAGCTTAGCTAGCTACACAGACAGACTAATAAAAGAGTCATAGTAGAGGCAGGATAAGAATTTAGAAACAGTCTACAAGAAGATCAAAGACGATTTAGAAAAAAAGTAGAATTATGATGAACGTTTGGAATAAATAGGTGCTGTAAAAGTTAGGGAAGTATAATTATTAATATTAACAGGAAAACTTACTGGGGCAAGCAGAGGAGCCCACAGCGGACCGATCCTGGCCTTCCTGTCCGCCGCCGCCGCTACCACATCTGTCCTCTTTGCAATGGGAGGAGCTGATGTACATTAAAGAAAGACACAAACATGGATGATTGCTGTCAACCAAATCAAACATTTCAAAACAACAATAACAAATTTTTTCGAGGAAATAGACAACAATTGCACTAAATGTATTTATCTATCTGATGTGGTCTACTAGGATATTAGAATGGTGGATTTGCGGATTGTCTGCTTGGAAAGTTATGTAACTCACTAAATCAACTACAAAAAGGTTTTACTAGGACTGCCAGGCAGCACTCCGCCACACGGGAAGTGACAGACACAGTCCGCCATGATTGCAGACCACTAAAAAGTTTCCTACTAAATAACCACTCATAATATACTCAAACTATTAATCCACCACCACTATCTCTTCTTAGTGGCAGAATTACAAAGAAAGGACTGTACTTGAGCCTCTAGTGTATAGCAATACGCAGTTCTGTAAAGTACACTCATACATAATCCCTCAGGCCAAATGAGCACAAAATTGAAAACAAGTAAGCATAGTAGCACCGCCAGTGAGCAGGCCTGCACCTGCAATCACAGAAGCTTTTGAAACATAATTTACCTGCAATGTAATCGGCAGGAATATTGCTCTGCGGAAAACGAATATATTTGCAATATCATAACACAGAGCAGAAGAAAACAAAGTAGTGAATAAATAGCTAGTACTCACCAAGCCCAGGGATCTCCACGCCAAGCAGGTCGAGCAGGCCGGTGTTCCCGGTCCAGTATATCCAACCACCGTTGCGTCACCTGGTTGTAGGTGCACCGGACCCCAGACTTCCGATACATGGCCCGGCACATATTACTCCATAGCTGGCGACGCTCCTGGAGGCCGTACCCGGTACCGGGCCTGCCGCAACATTCTTGGGGAGGTGGCGCTGAACGTAGAAGACCAGTGCGGCCACCTCCACCGTACTGAAGATCTTCCTGGAATTTACAGCCTCCCCCATTAAGCACCCGCAAGGGAGTACGGGGTGCTGGACCCTTCCCCTTCAGGTTTTTGCCGGCTCCCTTTACCATGGTCCTGGACAGTTAAAGGAAAATAAAATAGGAAAGAATAGGGAAAAAAACACAAAATATGGATGTACAAACATAGAGTGATAGATAATGAGTAAAAAAGATTTTAAAAAAGTTCAAACAAGCAAAGGATTACAAATATTGAAGGAGGATTAAAAAAGCTTGCCCAGAACCATAGCAATGATTAAAAAACAAGATGGGCGCGCCCATTGCGACCACGTAGGTAAATGTTGTGATATTTTCCATAGAAGCACGCAAAAACGGACGCGTACAACCAATAGCGCCTTCACTTGGGAAATGCAGAATACGAGCATGCAAGTAGCGCCCGGAAATGGAAATACGCAACGCAAACAGAAAACAAGATGGCCGCACCCATGTACAAAGGCATGGGTAACTTCACGGTAGCCGCGTTGAAAAAAATCCTGCGAACACGCAAAAATAAAAAAATCTGCATGTTCGAAAAAGTTCGGAGATTTTGCGGACCGCGAGTACGGTTTCGCTCGAATTACCATACCGGGAATTCCCAAAATTCGCCAATACTTAGTTTTTTCAAATGGGTTGTTTGGCCTCTGGTACCATAGTTTATAACAAGCTTACCCCGAATAGCACTATCTCGACAAATTGAGCATATAGCAACTTTCTCCTCTTTACAACTAACCGAAAAGAAGTTCCAAACTGGGAAGCTGAACTTTCATGCGCTGCTGGAGCTCCCACTTGCAATGCCGTTGAACTGGAGGGCGTGCTTGGAATTTGACTCTGGGCAGTACCACTACTACCTACTGAAGTGATGGGTGTGCTGCATGTAGGTCCCTGCAGGGTCTTTGCAAATGCACATATGAAACCTGGAGGTGGTGTTTCCTGTCTTGGTGGTATCTGTTCTACATCCCTCGCAGCAATGTGGGATAGGGTAATAATGTTGATCTCCATCTCCACAGTGATGTTCATGATGACTGGCTCGCCATCATCCCCCTCTTCTACATCTACCTCCATAACTCTAAGGCTTTCTGGAACCTTACTTTTTCCTAGCCTTGTCTTGTGGCGTGCCTCACTCTCAGAATGAGCTGGTGGCTTCCAAGTGGCATCTAGATCATCAGAAGGGAGGCTTGAAGAGGAAGTTGATGGACTAACCCTCCTTTTACTTGCTGGGGATCTGGAAGACAATGGATCTTCTGAAAGAGTGGCTTGCTCCTCTTCGTCTGTAGGAAGCTTGATTTCCTGAACTGCCCCTACTTCAGGAGAAACAACTACTATTGTGGGCTGTTGTTGTGGCTGTTGTGGAAGCTGTTGGTCCGGCTGTTGTTCTGGCTGTTGTTGCCCACTTATCTGCTGAGTTTTCACCTGCGTGGATTGGGTATTACTTTGCGATAATGATACTTCAACATCACTGCTTGTTGGCGTTACCTCTGCAACTCTCATGGGCTTGGGCCTAGTTTGGTAAGGTGGGCCCGCTGATGCGGAGGTGCTGCTCCCAGCTTGGTCCCCAGACACCGCTGATGCAGGCGTACATTTGCTTTCCCAAAAAATATATTGGCCGGCACATCAGTCTTGGTAAGTGGCAGTGGCACTTTTTTCTTCTGTTACTTCTTCTCACCCGCAACTTTCTTGGTACTTGAGTACCTTGTTGTGTGTTGATTTAGATTCTGTATGAATTTCCAGATTCATGCCCTTATATGGGTACAATTCACATTGACTTTATTTAGGCTGTCATAGAGTGTCAAAACCCAGCTCACGAGTTTCTGTTCAGTTCTGATGGAGGTTGAAGACAGTCCGACCCCACCCTGAAACTGCTTTTTTCAGCACACTAGTTTTGAACAGTGCACTAAGAACCAGAAGCTCAAGGGAAGGGGGGAAGTGGATAAAATAAAAAAAAGAGAGACAACACCGTTCTTGCGTTTCCACTGTAGAAGAGCTGCTGAAATCTGCGTCCCTCTCTGACTTCTGCAGAAACTGGTGCCTAATGAAACATAAACACAGAACAGATAAGTGCAACCTATCCCTAAATGTGTTCCTGACTAAACCTTAATCTATTAGAAATTCTCTTCTAAAAGTACCTCTTGGATCCTGGTCTCAAGCTTCCAGGTTTGGAATGTGTTACTGTTCTGGGATGTGCTTTCTATTACTGTAAAACTTCTGTGAAATCAAACGAATATCATTATCAGAATTACCAACGTCTAACATTCACCTTAATATAACTAAAGCCTAAATTCTTAATAGCAAACTCACTTCTCACACATTTCCAGACTTTTTATAAAACAAATACTGTACTTTTACATCGAAATACAGCAGGTAATTTATGCAAGTCCTTGATTTACTGTTTGCCTTGCTGTCAATGGTTTCCTCTGTTCGATTCTTAAAAAGTCCAATGTAAAACAATGTTTATTTCACAAAGTTCTACAAAGTATTCTTGTAAAAAAGGGTTTGAACCACAAAGTTCATGGGAGATATCTTGTTCCAAATTGCTTTACATGATACAGAAAGCTCCGACAAAGTTCTTTCAGGTAATAAAAGGTTTTGCACTTACTTGTTGCTGAAAAGGAATGCTGATCAGTCTAACCTTGACCTCTTTCTCTTTTGCAGGTCGATTGCAGTAGACAGAAGAGGGGCTGAGGTAAGAAGAAGCCGGAAACCGGAAGAAGGAAGAGCCTGCAGCCGCGCCCGTTGATGCCAATGAAGGTCCGGATAGAGCAGGAGTGCCAGCGCCGAAGGATTTGTTCTCAGGTAAGTGGGAGGTAGACAAGCACAAGCACTGGGTGAGGCTCAGAGGATGCCTTTTATGGACAGGGCTGGGTGTGGCTTGAAGAGGTGGGTGTGGTTCGAAGAACTGGGTGCGGTTGTCACAAGCAGGTATGCAGAGCTTCAGTTATTATGCTAATGAGTTGAAGTAACACATGGCCTAGGGAGGAGTGCTCTAAATAAGCCTTGGTAAAAGCAAGGTCCAATGTGCAAACAAGACAGCAATGTCCAAACTTGTGAATACATTGAGCAACATACACAGAAGTCTTAGGGAGGGGCTGAGATAACAAGAAAGGCTTTTAGTTGTATGTTTAAAGAGAGCTATTACAGACCACTAGTGCAATGAGAGGGGAAATGCTCTTTGCTGTGCACAAACCCTAACATGGAGATAGGCTTTGCCTTCACACTGTGTTAAGTTAGCATGACCTTATTAGAAGTTTAAATGTCATTTTACATTTCTGCTGCTTCTCCACATGGCACACATTGTTAATAATGCTTTGAGCCTAGTAGAATATTTTGCTTCACACGAGAATAATATGTTTTCCTATAGTATCAGCTTTGCTTGGTAAGCTATGTCTGAACAGTGAGTGCCGAGGCCTTCAAGGTTATTTCAACACAGTGGTTGTTGTTCGGTCTGATCAGCGCACATCCTAGACATAACACATATGCAGCTGTGGCCAACTCTGGCTTTTGGCGTGTTTAATAATGCACTGCGCAGAGCATGCACAGACACTTGATGAATACTCGTATGCAGAGAGTTGGTGTAGAAGATGATGTGATCCTTTCTACTAAGATCAGAGGTATGGGGCCGCCCTGCTGAAACCCAAAGAGACCTTCTTTAGATATAATATAATATACTAGAAAAAGAGGGTAAGACTTAGGTGTAATTTAGCCTTCTTTCCTTTAGCATTTTAACATGCTTTCTCCCTTTGTATTTCATGGAATAGTAACTATGCTGATAACCTTGTTGCTTATAATATGTTTGCTTGTATTAGCTAAGATACTGTGCCTGAGAACACAGTACATTTCAAAAGGTAGGTTGGGATAGTTAAAGAATCAAATGCAAATAGTTTGCGTTGTCTGTAAAGCAAAAAATTATATATACGGTTCACCACATATATACACTTTCAATAAATCAGTTTCAAAGAATTTAATTTCCCAAACATTTAGCAGCATCCAATGTAATTAGTTCTCAAAGCATTGATATAAATTTCATATTTGTAGTGCTCATGGGAGTAGGAAAAGAAGGGATTCAAGGGTAGTGGTAGTGAGTTGGCAAGTCTGGGTGCAGGTGTTTGTGACAGAAAGTGAAATACACAATATTTACAAACAGACCTTCACAGCCTATGTATGATCAGTACACACCTAGATATACATTGCTCACGGACATGAAATGTATTGAACTGAAATGTTACCCTGAGCAATGTATATCTAGGAACGTACATAGGCTGTGAAGTTCTATTTGTAAATATAGTGTATTCAACTTTCTGTCACAAACACCTTTACCCTGTCCCACACTTGCCAACTCACTGCCACTACCCTGAATCCCTTCTTTTCCTACTCCCATGAGCACTACAAATATTAAATGTATATCAATGCATTGAGAACTAATTGCATTGGATGCTGCTAAATATTTTGGAAATAAACATTTTCAAACTTATTTATTGAAAGTGTATATATGTGGTGAACCGTATATATAATTGTTTGCTTTACAGACAACGCGAACTATTTGCATTTGATTCTTTAACTATCCTAACCTACCTTTTGAAACGTACTGTGTCAACGCCCCCGGTTGGGTTGCTTTTACTTGGACACCACCCTGTAAAAACGTTCTACTCGCCTGAGAACACGGCATTAAAAATAAATATTTCAAACTTGCAGGTGTCCTCATTTACTCCTCCTTCTGGACTGGTATGTTAGTATAACGAAAGAGTGTTCATGTGTTCCACGTGACCTGAGGTGTTCTGAGTTCATGTTCTGGGTTGTCTAATCATTGAGGGTGTATAAGAACCAATGAGACACTGATTGCTAGTCTGGTAGCGGATTTTGGATACTAAGGTGCGTTTTGGCACACCCTAATTCACTGAGGTTCCAAGTATCTATACACAGTTCTGTGTAGGAGCAGAATCCCTGCGACATGGCGCCCAATCGTTGGTGGTCTTATTACAGGACACTTGAGTAGTGCTTATACCAATCCTTAACACCCTTCACTGTTGTTTCCGGAAGACAGTGGTGTCGGACAAACCTACCTATAGTTACATAGGTCTTTTCAAGCTTGAATCTTTTCAAACGGTTTCCTTTTGTTTTACTACCCAGCTGTGCTACGTAGGTTCTTATTGTACCACTTTCTTTTTGTGTCGTTATGGCTGGTGTTGACATACTGCAGCATAGTCGCATTGCAGTGCGCAATCATTTGCAGACTTATAACGCCCCCGTGGATGGCATGGCAGTAATCTTGGTTGTGAGTGCAGAGGTGGCTTACCCTTTTGAGATTTTCTACTCATGGGTAAACTTCCCGGCAGTGAACACAAATACTAATGTGTTCCTAGTGTACACTCCCACTGCCGTGCCACAGGAATATGTTCCTTATAGGACACAGGAAGTTCCGATTAATGCTTGGCAGCACCGAGTTTTTCTTAAAGGCGCCCTACCCCAAACTTTATTGACTCTGAGATTAGGTCCTTTGTCCATTCCAGGCGCTACTTGGTCTGTTTTAGCTGGATTTACACTGCATCCTCAGGCAGGAGCATGTCCCCTTGCAGATATAAGACGACTACATACAGTTGCGGTTAGCGTTATTAGGTCGTTAGTACAGTACATTACCCGCAATCTCCCGGGCGGGGCTCCGGGTGTTGCGGCGCATCCGGCTGGACAGGGCGTAATGAAGCCTAGCCCTGTGATGGTAAACGCAGTGATGGGCAAGCGCCCCCAGAATAAGGATGACTTTCCTTTCTGGCTTGCCAAGAAGTTTGACCAGCTGGAAGCAGTATTTCCTAACACGACTGCTAGTGAAAAACACAGGACAATTAGTATGCCTAAAGACTTGATCCCAGAGGCTGGTGACTGTGAATCTTGGGGTAAGATTTTTGCGGCAGTGTATATGAGGTGCTTCGGCACTCCTTCAATGACTGTCCGTCCCTCGGTCATTAAGCGTGTTCAAGATGAGCACGGACCTGAGGCAGTGGTTGAATTGGGTATGCGGCTATGCAGCAGTTTTGACGTAGTTTCCGATCTCGTACTTGCTAATGTCAAGGGAGATGCGGTAAGCTTTCAGGTGTCTAATGCTATACTAGCGGTTCCCAATTCTGATAGACTCCAACGGTTACCAAGAATTATTTTGGCGGCTTATAAAACCGTGGAACGCAATAGTTTAGGTGTCAAGTCTTTCACTGTTAAGGAGAAAAAGCAACCCCAAGGGCCAAAGTCAGAAACAGATGATCAGCCCAAGGCTAAAAAGCAAAATTGGCCAAAAAAAAAAAACAGGGTAAACAACAACAGCAGAAACAGGAGTCACGTCCTACATCTCCAGTGCCTGTGTCTACAGAACGTGTTTATGACTTGCGCGATCGCGCAACGATAAAATTACCTGATCTTTTTCAGGTTTCTGAACAATGCTCTCCTTGTTCTTTTCAGGACTCGTCGGCCTCATCGACCGGTGGTGGAGGAGGCGGCAGAGGTCGGGGTGGCCAACAGGGACGCGACCAGCCCTGCCCGAAAGACGGTAAAGGCAAGCAGGACGATTCGACACCGAAAAGACCCCAGTTTCAGAAAAGGAAAGTTGCCACTTTGACAACAAGGTATGCCACAGATAGTGAGAAGGAAGCTTCGGATTCTGAAATGTCCGCTGACATTGTTGGACAGCACGGCGGAGATTGCCATAGTGCGAGAGGCCCTGCGTCCACCACTGAAGGTGACAGCGACTGACCAATATGTTTTTGTGGAGACAGCTGATACCAGAGTAGCTCCCCCTGTTAGACTTTATGAAATAGTCTTTTTAATTGAAGGTGACATACAACGTACCATAACAGGGGTAATTTTGGGAAAATCTTACAATTACCTATGACATTTTGTTAGCGGAGGCTGACTGACCCCCACCTTTTGTTCTCGTAGCTCCGAGAGGGGAGGAGGTAATTCTCCCTAGTTTTGTGCACACAGTCTCGAAGGAACATGTGCTGAATTTTGCAGAAGAGTGGGCTAAGGCCCTTGCGCCGGCTTTGTACCGTACACATTGTGGTTGGGATACATTTTCCCCACACCACGAGATTTCTTTAGGTCTCTGCCATAGCCTCAACCGCAATATCCCATCCGACATGAAGCTAACTCTTCCGTCGCGGAAATCCTTGAACAATTGGAATGTCAAGGTGTGATTGAAACGTGTGTGTCACAGATGAATAACGCTCTATTTACTGTAACCAAGCCAGACGGCTCGTACCGTTTGGTATTGGATTACCGGCATTTGAACTTGCATTGCCGTACCTGTGCAGTACAGAATACCCACGGCTCTGCTTTAGTGGATGGTCTTGTGCATAAACGGTTTAAAACCACACTTGACATATCCAACGTTTTTTTTGCCCACAATTTGGATGGTCTTAGTTCCCAATGGCCCAGTTTTACCTGTGGTGGCAAACAACGCCAATTAAAACACCTAGCGATGGGCTATAAGAATAGTCCAGGCGTGTTTGCTGCCCGTATAGTCTCTGTCTTGGAGAGGGTCGACACTGATGTGTGTTCGTATGTGGATGACATATAGCTCACAGACGACGAGCTTTGGGCTCATCTGTGTCGCGTTGACCGCATAATTTTTAACTTTTCGGACTTTGGTTAAAAGTTTACCTTTGCAAAGTCCCACATTGCAGAGTACACAGTGTTGTTCCTGGGCTATGAGCTCAACAATGAAGGTCGAGGATTGGCTCCTCACTTCTTGAAGAAATGCGCACAGCTGTGCGCTCCTACAACTCTGAAAAAATGACAGTCTTTGTTGGGATTTTTGAATTTCAGGCATACTTATATTCCCGAATATGCCCAGCGTATCAAGCCTTTGTATGCTTTGATATAACCTACTTTTACCAAATCTTGTTGGCTGCCAGAACATTTAGCTATTTTGTAATCTTTGCAGGCTGACCTTCTAGAATCTAAATTCTTACTGACACGTGATAACCACACCAACCTGGTGATAAGAATCATCCCTGGGGCGGTAGGTTTCACATACCTTACTTTTAACGAAGGAGACACAGTACCTATTGCTTACAAGTCACACTTGTACACTTCGGCTGAAATGCGGTTTTTCTCTGTGGAGAAAGTTTTGACAGCAGTGCAAATGGTGATTCTTAAGGAACATTCACTGTCGCAGGGAAAACACATATTGGTTGTTACCCCGTATCCTGCACTAGAGGCAGTGACAAAGGCCAGTGTACCAAATTCTAAAGCTTTGTACCCATGGTGGATACAATGGGCAGCATCATTGACGTCTCTGGATGTCACGATTATTTTTGATGCCTCGTTACAGTCGCAGGAATTTTTGCAGTATGAATTTGTTCATCCTGCGCCTTTGGCTATGCTGCCTTTGGAGGATTTCCATTGAATCATATACACTGATGGTTCAGCGCACGTTGCGCATGGGTCTAAGCACGCATACGTTTCCGCTTGTGCTATTGTGGTAGGTGCCATGGCGAATAATGAGTTCAAGTCCTGAGTCATGCACATGCAGACTTTAGGGAACTGCACCGCACAATTAGCAGAGCTTCGTGCTCTGATGCTTGCATTGGAGTACACTGATCCTAGTGTGACAACTCTTATTGTGGGTGATTCTTATTATTGTGTCCAGTCTTACAATGAAAACTTGTTCTTTTGGATTCAGAATGATTTTCGTGATTCCAAAGGTAGCACAATAAAACATAATATGATCTTGGTCCGAGTGGCTGAGATTAAGGAACAGTTGCCAGTCGTGTTTGTAATTCACACTCTTGGTCATCAGCGCATAGGAGTCCACGCTGTTGGCAATTCGTTGGCTGATGAGGCCGCGAAATCAGCAGTATCAACATATTTGGTTGCAGCAGTTACACGTTCTAAAAGTAAAATCGTTGATGATGTCTTGGCAGCTGTTGCTGCAACTGAGAGGGGAAGTAAATGTCCTAAGGGATTCCCTTCGAAGTATTCATACCACTTAAGTCCTGATAAAGTTCCTTATGTGAAAATACCTGACGTTGGTGAAAGGTTAATTCCCAACGCGGACCGCAGGCCCAAACTGATTACCGCAGCCAATGAAGGTGTTGCGTCTGCGCATTCGGGCGTTTTGGCTACTGTAGCTCAGTTACAACAACGTTTCTGGTGGCGGGGGCTGTACAAACAGACGCATGATTATGTCCTTCTATGCGACATTTGCCAGCAGATTAAGCCTTCGACTGCTACGCGTCCGCCCCAGACACAGTTGTACATTTCTAATAAACCACTTGGATGTGTTTATTTAGATCACTGCAGTCTTTCTCTTCTGATACTGCGTATAAGTACATCTTAGTAGCAGTTGATTCATGCACATGCTTTGTGTGGGTGTGGCCACACCGCAGCACTGATTTGTGAACTGTCATAAGAGACTTGCGTGTCTTTGTAGGGATTTTTGCCTGTGGTACCTTCCATTCTGATCAGGGTCCGGATTTCGCCTCTAAGGCGTATAAGGATGCCATGACTTCGTTGGGGGTCCAAGTCAAGTGTTCATCTCCATACAGACCTGAGGGTAATAGTGTTGTGGAACGAATGAACCGAGATTTAAAGCAGCCTTTGACAGGTATTGTTATAGGCACTGGCAGGAACTGGCTAGCCCACCTCAATAGCGTGCAGCGTGCTCTTAATAATCTCCCTAGAAGGTCTCTGGGTGGGCGGACCCCATACGAAATGCTCTTTGGTATCAAGATGTTTGTACCGGACCTTGACGATCTTGACCAGGCGGTGGTTGCTGCCTCCTTTGACGTAGATGAACATTGCAATGTTTTACAGAATCTACAAGAGACAAGAGACAGTCTTGCAAAGGAACATTTTCCCTCCACCTCAGATGATGCTTTGCAGATCCCGGTAGTTGGCTGGGTACCCCAAGTTGGAGAACTGGTTCGAGACAAGATCGAAAACAATAAAGAATTTGATCGCTTTTATCGAGCTCCGGTTCCAGCGCTTGGTGTGAAGGGCACAAGAACGGTCATTTTACCACCACTGCCAGGTCATAAGGACAACAGGTACATCTCCATTGACAATGTCAAGATACACAGAGTGACCGATCCTTCTTAGTATGACACCGGCAGTATCATATCCTTTGATTTTGAGAAATTCTGTTTTGGCTCCGGCTTCTAATCCCGTGCCTGATGTTGCCCTCGAGATGCCTGCAATTTCTAGTCCTTTATTGAGTACACTGACTGGTACTCAACTTAATGAAACAGACTACACTTACCCAACTGACTTATCGATGCCTGATTTGCAAACTCGTTTGGCTACGGAATCCAGATTTTCATTTGACACTGATTCACACACATCGGGGAAACTTTTGAGAATTTCCCTTTTAGCAAGACTGTTTAAAAAACATTTTTTGATTCCCCCCATGGACCTACATTTGGCTGGTGCTTGTTTCAATTTACCTTTTTATGTCCAGCGGCTTTGTGGTGTATTTTTTCCGACTCGTGAATGGACACTATGTCGAAGAGAGAACATGCATTCGACATACTAATGGAACATTGGCTCCCCATTCCTCATCACACAGATTGAAGAGAGACTTCGCCTTTGTTAACATCACTGCTTGGCCAGTATTAGATGGCATTGTATGGGATGCTGTTCGATTTCAAATCCATGGGCCCACTGAGGTCATTAATGTCCCTAATGTGCTTAGCGTTTCTATGGGGGATGTGATTAAACAAAATATACGTTCTGATGATTGGGATGTTCGGGCCAAAGAAGCTTTGTTTTCTGATTTGATATATTATGCTGCCTTTGATGCTGAAGTTTTGTATTTAGAATCTGCTAATTAAGGTGATTTGTATTGTTACCAACATTTTGGCAATAGCTAATACCAGGAGGAACACTGTGAATTATACGCAATGGGAACATTGTCCAGCTCCTATACAAGGCAGTTCTGCTTCCTTTTTGAAAAAGGTTCACTTACTTTACCAATTTTAATCAGTCGAATCCTGACTGAAAGGTCCACATCCAAAGTTAGACTTACCAATACTAAATTATTGTATTCGAAGTCCAGTTAGCTGTTGGGGGCTACGAGTTGTGGAAGGATACTATTGACCTTAAATCAGTTTGGGGTTCTAAAAGCTGGCAAGTGAAAGGCACTGAGGCTTTGCACCGTGCATGCCTCATCCCGAACCACATGTTGTTTTTGAATTATTCGATTTCACAGACAACTTGCTTTGGATTGGCTACTGCTAAAAAATTGAATGCTCCTTCTTTTCCTGAATTAGAAGAATATTCTGGTTGGAATAATGTTACAAAATTTTCAATGAAAGAGCTACAAACTCTTTTGTTAAATTCTTCTTTTAACAATTCCGGTTTGGATCCCAAAGGCTGGTTGATCTGGCATAAAAGTGCTGACACTTGCCAGCATTGTTTCCTGGGTGTAGCGGAAGACCTTACACAGGTCAGGGTGGATCCCCGTTTTGAAAGTGGCCATTCTGTGACTACCTATTCTGTAGGCAAATTGTGTCAGAATTAGCTCAAACATTCTACATTGGCGTTAGTTAAACTACATTTGTTTAAACTGACTGACAATTTTGATCTGAATGATTTTATTAAGGGCCCGGCTCACGAAAGGTCTAAAAGATGGATATATGCTATTTACAATGAAGTCTGGAAAGCATCCCAGATTGAGGAGGCTACCCGCATTAGAGCTATAGATCAAGCCAATTTAGAAAAAGTGCTAGAGGTTGTAGATAATAGCATAAACACGCTCTCTTCCCGCATTTACACATTAGACAATATTGTATCATCTGTTGTTGATATTGTGCAAGATGAAGTGTCTGTTCTGTACCATGGTCAAAATCAATTGCGTTCTATTATGCAGGTTGCATGGACACTGCGGACCCTGAAGGCAGGAAAAAGGCCCTGGCATTGCATGAATACGTCATCCTTGTTTGGCCCGTTTAATTTTACTGACATGCAAAGTTTACTGTCAATGAAAGATGCATCTTTTCTATGTTACACATTGAAAGGTTGTAACCTTTACCATTTTCTGTGGCAGAAGCCGATACTGCAACGTGGCTTATCCACGGCTTAAGAACTCTCCCGTTCCCTTTATTCAAGTTCGAGGGATGTATGAAGTACTTTGTCATTGGTAGATATTAGCCTCTTGGTAGTGCTTATCTCCATGAAGCTTGTTCGCTTCCATTTACCTATAGATGCCTTAGGGAGGGAAAGGAAGTTTATTTGAATGGTGAAGATTGCACTGAAACACCGGATCACTCGTTGATGTGTAGACATATCCAATTACACTGCGCCTGTAATCAGAGTGAGCCGAATTTGGCCAGCATTTTGAAAGGTGCACCTGTGCCTGCTATCGTTCCCACATTCACATTACTGGCAAACGGGAGTTATTTAGTTTTAAATAATGAGGACGGTTGTTGGTTAGTAGCGGGAATTGCTTATGTTGTTACCGTCAGTGAAAGGGTGGTTTGCTGTAAAAATGTAATGCATCCTCCTCCGCATGGGAGACTTGATGTTTCCATCTGGCCCAAGATTCCGACCTTGAAAGCAGAGTTCAACAAGATGAGTCGCATAAGAGCTCTGTTGTCCCAAAAAGAAGTTGCCCTCACATCTGCTCGTGAAACATTCGTCCTTTACGTGGCTAACACCCGCACAGAAGTGCATGCTTTATTGAATACTGATTTGCCCTTGCATTTCGGTGAGTTAATTCACACTATCTTCAATGCATCCTCCACAACTGGGCTGGCTCACTTTTTTAAAGTTGTAAGCAGTGGCCTTGTGACTTCTTTTCAAACTATATTTGGTGTGTTTCCAGCATTCTTTCATACTATTTTTTCCAGCCTGTTTGGTGGATTTCCCTTACTTCTGGCTCTGGCTGCTGGCGTGCTTTTGCTGATTTGCTTGTTTCAAAATAGATGCACATACTGTTACGAGATGAGCTGTCTCGGCTGGGGCTGCGTCGCGCCCGAATCCTTCAGTACTATGGAGTGCTGCCTCTCGCTATATTGAGTGCAGCTTATGGATTATCGTTTCGATTTTCCTACTTTACATGCGTCCAGCTTGTCTTTCATTGCCTGAGTTGCGACTTCAAATGGGCCCTGGATTTGTGTCTCTGCAATACGGTGTCTCCTGATGCAGATTATAAACAACATATTAGCCCCTTAGTTGCTCATGAATTGATTTGTTATGATGGAGGGATTATGGCCTTTGCAGCGATGTACGGAATACTGGGTCGTTGGAATGTGTTCACAGCGGCTCAAGATTTCTTGGCATGCAGCTTCATTGAAAACCCACCGAGTTGTCCTCTGATTGTGCTAGAGGCTCTAGTAATTGAGGAACATGTATGTTCTTTCCCTTTGTTAAATTGGATGGCCGAATTATTTTCGGATGAGACCAGTGACTTCCTGTTAGAGGCAGTTGCTGCATATTTTGCATATTCATTATTAGGATGAGGTGTATCTTCTGTCTCTCTTCCATGACCGACGCCACTTACGGGACATCTGATTTTTTTTTACTTTTTCATCAAATTTTTTTGGCCCCGACCTATTGACTTCACTATGTCTGAAGGTTACATTTTTTTTTTACAAATTGAACTGTTGACACAATATGAGATTTTTGATTCTAATTTTTTTTAATCTCTATCCTTCTAGGAACAACTTGGAGACTTGTGTTCGGACTATTGTTCTTGAACTCTGCATTCCTAAATTTGCCCCTTATCTTATCTTATCCGTGCTCGGATCAAGGGAGGGTGTCATGGAGATAGGCTTTGCCTTCACACTGTGTTAAGTTAGCATAAGCTTATTAGAAGTTTAAAAGCCATTTTACCTTTCTGCTGCTTCTGCACACAGCACATATTGTTAATAATGCTTTGAGCCTAGTAGAATATTTTGCTTCACACAAGAATAATATGTTTTCCTACGGTATCAACTTTGCTTGGTAAGCTATGTCTGAACAGTGAGTGCCGAGGCCTTCAAGGTTATTTCAACACAGTGGTTGTTGTTCAGTCTGATCAGCGCACATCCTAGATATAACACGCATGCAGCTGTGGCCAACTCTGGCTTTTGGCGCGTTTAATAATGCACTGTGAAGAGCATGCACACACGCTTGATGAATATTCGTGGGCAGAGAGTTGGTGTAGAAGATGATGTGATCCCTTTCTACCAGGACCAGAGGTATGGGGCCGCCCTGCTAAAACCCAAAGAGACCTTCTTTAGATATAATATAATATACCAGCAAGGGAGGGTAAGACTTAGGTGTTATTTAGCCTTCTTCCCTTTAGGATTTTAACATGCTTTCTCCCTTTGTATTTTATGGAATAGTAGCTATGCTGATAACCTTGTTGCCTATAATATGTTTGCTTGTATTAGCTAAGATACTGCGCCTGAGAACACGGCATTAGAAATAAATATTTCAAACTTGCACGTGTCCTCATTTACTCCGCGTTCTGGACTGGTATGTTAGTATAACGAAAGAGTGTTCATGTGTTCCACGTGACCTGAGGTGTTCTGAGTTGTCTAATCATTGGGGATGTATAAGAACCAATGAGACACTGTTTGCTAGTCTGGTAGGGGATTTCGGATACTAAGGTGAGTTTTGGCACACCCTAATTCACTGTGGTTCCAAGTCTCTATGTACAGTTCTGTGTAGGAGCAGAATCCCTGTGACAAGGCATAGAAATCTAGCCCTATTTAGGCATTGCACCTGCTAACCAAATACAGGCATGGCTACTTACATCCAATCATCTACGGGTTCTTGATAAACCAGGCTCTTAAGCCATTAGGACCTCCCCTTGCTTGGATTTTGATTTCTCCAAGAACTCATTTACTATGCATGAACATCTATTCCTTAGGGGTTCATTCATGACGTTTTTATGCCCGACTTTTATGTCAATACAGTCATTCCCAAACACCTTCAAGGTATAAATATGCCTTCACTTGCCATGGCAAACCACAGTTTGGTCCACGGTTCGACTGCCTACTTGCACGACGCGGCTTGCCAGGGCAAGTTCGGAAAGAAGTCAAGTTCTCAACTGACGCACCGACCAGACGCTGCCATCCTCCTCGCAGATAATACAGCTCTAGTGTTTCTGACTCTCCTTGCGGGGTGTTAGAGATAAAGACCAGTGAAAGAGATTCCAACCTCTCTCATTCTAAGGAATGGAGCAGACTAGAACCTAGAGAGACTTTTGGCAAATCTTGGCAACTATAGCTAAACTAAACTATAGCTAAACTAAACTATAGCTGAGCAGCACCTACTTCTTCCCTTGTACTACACTTAGGTTAGGTACACTGGGGTAAGGTTATTTTAGAAGCACCCAATGAATATTTTAGCCTGTGTTATTTATGTATGTATTTTTATGAATATATGTCATAGCTACAGACATGCAATTGCAGTATTATTTAATCCTACTGCTAGCGCTGTATATATTATACTTCGCAATCTGTCTTACGATTGTAGCAGGTCATATCTCTTGCATGAGAAATAAGACTGTTCAATAAACCCTTTTTATTGAAATGCCCGTCTATCTATTTCTGTGCAACTCAGTAGAAACGAAGCATGCAGAATTGACTGAGTGAAAAGGTTTTCTATTGTTTCCTTGACTCTGAAGAGATTGTTCCGACTCTAAGGGAAACAAAGTTGTCATGTTTTTGCTGTTGTCAGAAACTAATCCCTTCTTGTTCATTCGAGAAGTTTCTAGTTACCTCTGAGTTAGCTGGCACACACAAGTAATAAAGTTTAATGTACTTGATAGAGACATGCTGACCTCAGTCCTATGTCAAAACTATAGTGTATATTATTCCAATGCGCAGTGCCTATCAGGGATATAGGAACTACACTACAACATGGTACCTTTCTTTGGGGGCCATTTTCTTCCTTCCAATGGCAGCAGGACGAATGTGCACAAGTTTCAGAGATGTATGTGGTCACATGTGGAAGTGACGTGGTGTGCAGCAGGATTTATGTCTGGCAGTACAACGGGTGATGATGAAACCTCCTCCTCTGTCTTTTTGTGCACCTAAAAGCAAAAAAGCCAGGAGAAGAACATCTGTGAAATGTTGCATGTTTAGTTGTGGTTCAAATACTACTAGTACAAGCAAACAAATATAATATATAACTTAGTATGTGGTGGTCTCACTTGTTAGTGTTTTATTATTACATTTTATTAACTCAGTTTAAGTTATAAATAAAATTTAAAGTTGTAGCCATTTGTGAGACTTTGACAGCAAGGGATTTTATGGTATACTTACTGTGTACTCTCAGGAAGGATAGGAAATAAAAAGAACAAAAACAAAAATACAAATGTGATGAAAGTGGAACCTGTTTGGCATTAATTTGCTCAACATGTCATTCCAGGAGCTGCAGCTGGCAAAGGCGATGGAATCAGTAAGCCAAGAGGAACAAAGGACAGACATGCAGGCCTATATGGCAAAAGCAGCACACTACTAAACTACCACCACAAAATGGCCACCAGCCACATGGTCACTCACAGTCACAACAAGCAGGAGGCCTGGAAAACAATGAACTCAAGCAGGCCTATATGGCCCGACAAAGTAGGCATGCTAAACAACACAGCTTTATTGCAATAAAATGCAAAAACGAAAATCCACAGGGCTAAACAAGGTATGCAAGTTACACAACAACCACACCACACACAAACTTAAGAAAGGCATTTATTTTACCCACACCAAAAAAGTGAATACCCCAAAAAATACACATTTTGCAATTTAATCCAATGACATCCATGCCCTAAATGCTGTTCAACAGACGCCACAGAAACAGTTTTTACATGCACCCACCATGACTAGCTCTGGGCCTACTGGCTACCCACAATAATTTTTTTTTAAATGATGAAAAGTACAAAAAATGTAGGTGCAGCAACTGCAATGCCCCACTCAAACAAACAACACCAACTTACTTGTAAAATCTCAAATCCAAAAGTTCTCAAATCCAATGATATACGATGAGGCAGACAGAAAGGGTGATCCTTCCTTATCCAATTGAAAAGTGCACAGGACATGGACAAAGCACTGGGAGGAGCCTTCTGGACAGGAACAGGAAGTTAGAGACTCTAGGGCACGTCCTTCCTCTCCAAAAGAAAAGTAAAAAAAGGAAAAAGGACTCCTTACACAAAAAGTACAGCTAAATGTCAATCTGAGGAGGTTTTTTAATCCAAATCATCATTTTCGAGAAGGCTTTATGCTGCTCGAGTGATATTCTTCACCAGATTGCAAATTTTGCGGGTTTGGCATTGTAAGCTTCACTAAACTTCCGCCGGATGTCTGATGGCACGTCTGAATGACGTGTTTCTCGATTGCACACTGTCACAGGATCGCGCAGCCGGCAACCAAGATCTTGTCGTGCACGCAATCTGATTGGGAAACTCGTCGGTGTATGTAAGTCGCAACCGCGCACGCAAGAACACATTTTGAAAGTCAGAGCAAGGGAAAAATTCTGCTCCGCCACGGATTGTGGAGTATTCGGTAACTCCACGTTCTACGCAGATCGACGAGTTGGCAAAAATCCGCAAACTGCGCGAGCTGAGCTGATTTTACCACCCAGGCTTAGACGAAATACACTGTATTTCACTATCAGGAAATGTCACACACATCAGTACATGTCCTACCTTTCACATACACTGCACTCTGCCCACTGGGGTACCTTGGACCTACCTTAGAGATGACTCACATGTAATAAAAGGGAAGGTTAGGGCCAGGCAAGTGGGGGCACTTGCCAGGTCGACATGGCAGGAGGGACTGCATGCAGACACTGTAGTGGCAGGTCTGAGACCCCTTTGAGAGACTGCTTGTGTGGGTGGTGCAATCAGTGCTGCAGGCCCACCAGCAGCCTTTGGCTTTACAGGCCCAGGGCACACACAGTGCACTGTACTAGGGACTTAGTAGTAAGTCAAACAAGCCAATGGTGAAAACACCAATCATAATAATTTCCAGAAGGAGCACTTGCATGTAGGCACTGATCAGCAGTGGCAAATTGCCCAAAGCATCTAGACCAGCAAAAACGAAATTCAGTACACAGCAAAAAAATACAGGAGGCAGAACCAAAAATACTGGGAAAACCCACGCCAAGGATGCCAGGTCTATCAGGAAACCAGAGAATTCAAAAATAAAAGCAATGGGGCATCTAATGATCATCAAAAAGAAGAGAAAAATTTCTGGCATTTTAGCTAGTCTCTGGCAAACCATTATACAGAAAGCCTGCATTTAGAATTTCTGAGAATACATCGCACATCTTACATTTAAAATGCCAGCCTAAGCTATTATTTATCAGAGTTCTGCCAAGCAAATAATATAAATGCTCTTGGTGAAGGACGCCTTGTGCACAGCTTCTGAAATCAACTCTCTAACTAATAGTAGCTGGATCAGCAATTTGGTGTGACCTCTGGCGATTGTTTTAGCACAAAGACCTCTTCTAATCAAAGATCAAATGCTCTGTTTTTTTATACTATTTGGCCACTGATTTTATTTCATATTTTCAAAACAAAACAGGATTTGGAGACATTATGGGCATGATCACGATACAGGAACATGCCACAGCAGATACTGCCACCTTGCAGCACCTTCAGCACTTCATTACACCTTGTGTCATGCACTAGGTCATGCATCGCACACTGTGCACAGAGGTAAGTGCCCCTAGGTACCTTTTCACAGGGGCTACGACAGCTGGGGGCCCTGTTTGGGGCCCTGATCCCTTTCAGACAACCTTTTTGTAGAGGAGTTCCCCTAATGAAAAGGCTGTCAGAAAGGGATACCGTAATCCCAATGGTAGTAGCTCCTTCTGCACCACCGCCATTCCTTGACATTCCTCCGACCGCTGAACCATCAGGATCCTGGAGGTGTCGGTGGTCTTTCTTTATGCTGGTGTCAGTCCAACTGCCCCTATCGTAATACTACAGTGGTCAGACTAAAGGGCTGTACGCAGTTGGACCGCCTGCGATGGGATGAGGCAGTCTAACCGCCAACATCGTAATCAGGTCCCAAGACTTCTGCAAGCTTCATCTAACAAGAAGCACAATACATCTTCTATAGCCACATTAATACTAAGCCTCCTTTATTGTAACCAACACGCTTATATGATAAGGTGGCCATATTGTAATGGTACAAAGACAACAGGGAAAAGAGGGTCCTAGGGGATGTTTAACGACCATACATTGCTACCACCCCTACCATACCAGTTACACCAACAAAAAGGAACAATGGGTCAAAGGAAAAAATGACTAACTAGGTATCCGCAAGGGAGAAAACAGAGTAATGACAACTAATAAAGTGTACTAGTAACAACATGCATAGGGTATTCCTTCTTTGAGAAAGAATTCCCATCAGTTATCGACTGAAACCACCCTATTCGTCATCTGGGATCCTTCACTCCTGAAGGTAAGAAAGTATACCCACAGCAGACAGACAGATGTATTCGCCTAATCTGACCTGTGACACCCAGTGAATTCTATGGTGTAAAAAGGTGTGGGGTGACAACTGTAGAGCAGTGCAAAACTGTGGAAAACTTAAAACGTGAAAGTGTGTGTGTATCAATGAATAAAATTGGATAGTGAAGGGGTAAGGAACCTTTAATGTGCACCTCTTCACTCCCAAATCAATATAAAGAGTGCGATGATAGTAGTATAAACAAATAACTACTACAAAGAGTGTTAGGTCAACATGATTCTGCAGACTAGGTGGAGCCAAAAGGTATCCTGCTGCTTCATCAGGACCATTACCGCTACTGCTCAAATATAAAGTGTAAAAAGAATTGTTATCACCTGAGTGTTAATTAGATCATCTTTCTCCTGACTTCATGGTTTATAGTGCGCCAGGTGACTAGGAAACACACATGCAGATACATAGAAAGACAAACACATTACAATCAGTCATGGTTCAATCACCAGACTCCAATCATTTTTATCCAGTAAGATAGCTAAGGGCAGATCAAATATCTCCCTTGTGTCCATCGAGGCATATGTACTCTCACATACACAAAATCTACAAACTCACTCACCTATGTGGCAGGAGAGAAAATCCCCCCCTCACCTGGCCACAGCCCAGGTAATTTGGAGCACCGCTCTGGTAGACAAAGAAAACAAAAGAATAAAAGAAAGGTATTTTTAGTGTAATACATCCAGAGAAATGTCTTTGCATAACTGTCTCAGGCCACAAACAGTGCATCCATATAACTCAGCTTGATACTAATCCTCGTTGGTGCTTATGGCTTGTAACTCTCTCAGCCGACGGTGATATAGGGATTATTTTTAGTCTATAAAAGCATAAGCTTCCTCCACGCCGGTATATCTACTCGGCAGAGCAACCGAGTCCCTCATTTAGCACAGCCTATAATCAAAGTCAGCCCCTGTTGCCCCTGGTTCCTGATCGTGCCCACACTTACCTTCCCGTCGGTACTCCAGACTTTTTGAGGAGGTACCGACGTGGAGCAGTGTCGGGCATTTAAACCAGTTCATGTTCGCGGTTGGCGTGCTAATTACGGCATATACGTCATTACCCTGCGTCGCGCAAGGACTTCTGGGTATTGGAGTTACATTCATCATCCACCCGTGCCCAGTCAATACCTCATGGGTTTTGTAGTCTATCAAATTTGGTCCAAAAAATGTATTTATCTAGTGCGTGCCGCTTATAATAATTTCTCATTAAAACAGAGCGATGGCAGTCTATCAAGTATTGTTATAATCTGACCGGTAGATGAAATTTCAGCAACCAGTTTATTCTTAGTAGTTAGAGACGCCCGCTGTATTATTAAGGTTAAAACAATCCTCTCGGGCAAGACAATTTTAACAGCATCTATCTTCTTTTAATCATTTCTTCTTCATTTTGGTTCAGAAGATAGCGCCTACAAGGTAGCTGGAGCAAGGTATTAGCCCATATTCTCGGCAACACCAGAATCAGTCCCAGAATGCAAAGAAAGTTCTCCATAATCTACTCTTGTTAGAAAATGGAGAAAAAATGAAAATAAGCAAATCATACCCTGTGAGTGTATGATTCATACATTGCAATGCATTCACTCATCCCTAGAGTGTTATGTGGAAAAAGGGCCATCATATGCAATGATAATATACAATGGTGTTGATATTTTCGGAAATCCCAGTGTCTTGGATCTAATGCCAACCACTCAAGTCAACAGCGATGAAGGGTGGGCAAAAGTCCTAGTACTAAAGAAGAACCAGGCCAGGGTGTGTGTACATGGTATAACCATGGCTGAATACTTGCGTGGTAACTGCGCCCCTAGTGGACTGATTGTTACTAATGCCCCCCGTCTGTTCCTAGATGATAAGGATTTTATTAGAGATTGGTCCTTGATCGCATGGAAATGCACTCGCCACTCGCTTGTCCTAATCATAAAAACAGCCAAGAGAACGGCGGACAAAATTCTGGTGGAGATTCAAGTCCTTGAGGGCCAAATCAAGGCAACCATTTTGACTAAAGTTTTCACTAAGAATCAGGATGAGGGAAATAAATCGAGTAAGGAGTTTAGAGATTCTATACTCTTTACCAAATTGGAAATTTTTTAAAAAGACCCTGACAAATTCTCAATGGAAACTGTCTACCCCTACACAAGTGATTCCTATGTACCTGTGGCATTCAATCAGAACGGGCGAAAGGGAGGCTCAACATACGGGACCTCCAGTTCAGAAGATGGGTCAACGGACTCGGATTCATCAAACCCCGGAAATGCACCAGATAGGTATAGAGGGAAAGGATACAATAGAAGAAATTGGAGAGGCTTCAATCAAAGTTTTGGCCAACCTTCTTTCCCACCATGGTGGCAACCGGCCCCCTGGGGACCTGGAGTCCCCACCTATCCTCCATCAGCAGGGCCCTATGGTCTGCTACAGTTCTATCCTGATTTTAACCAACATCCTTTTTTAGGGTTTGGCCGAGGGAGGACGAGGGGGTGACGGCGGACACAGCAACAGGGCCAGGTCCAGTGGAATCTTCCTCCACAAACGATGGACCTGAGGAATGGGAAGAAGATCCCCCAGGAACAAGCAGAGACATCAGTAGAACCAGCCCCATAATCAACTTAAGCTCCCATGTGTTGACCAACACTGAGGAACAGGTCCTAAACAGAGGGCTGGGTTTTGTGAGTACCAATACTGGAGACCCATTTCTCACACAAATTCTTTCGCAAAATCCGGTTACACTTTTTGTTCTCCAACAGAAATGGAGATATTTCAGACACTTTTACCACTGATGAAAACGCAGGTCTTAAGAGACCTTCCACTTTCAACCCTACCACTGTAGGCTTTCCAGCAAAGGTGCTGGCTTTTGAGGAAGCAGTAGACCATGACCTTAGGGGACTCTTTCAACAACATCTTAAGCCCTTTATCAACCTCTGTAAAAAAGAACAGGAGGCTTTGAGAGTCTTGACTAATAATGAATCCCTGGTGATCAAGCCAGCAGATAAGGGCGGGGCTATAGTGCTCTTAGATTCCGACACCTATCGTGACGAGTGTCTACGACAACTTAATGACACGAAGTCCTATCGGAAGCTGACTAAGGAACCCACTGAAAGACTCTCAATTGAGATTGGGCACATTGTGGAGGAGGCTTTGTTAGAAGGTTGGCTCACCGCAAAGGAGGCCCAATACTTGTGTGCAGTAAACCCAGTGATGCCATACTTTTATGTACTGCCTAAAGTACACAAACCCCAACGGCCACCCCCTGGATGCCCCATTATATCGGGCATAGGTTCACTGCTGGAACCATTGTCAACTTTCGTCGACTTTTTCCTCAAACCGATGGTGAGGGAAATGCCGACCTTTTTAAAAGACACGAAAGATGTGCTCAGGTTCTACCAGATGTTGAATATGACAGTGATCTTGACCTACTTGTATCATTCGACATAGAGAGTATTTATACGTCTGTACCCCAGAACCAAACACTGGAAGTTGTGGAAGGTCTGTTATCAACTAGAGATCTTAATTCCATCACACCAGTCACCTTAATTATGACTTTGGCATCACTGGCAATGACTGAAAACTTTTTTCAGTTTGAGGACTCTGTCTATCTCCAGATTAGCGGGACTAGTATGGGCAGTATTTTTGCCCCTAGTCTCGCTAATCTGTACGTACATAGGATTTAACAGGATCATATCCTCACCGACACCAACCCTTACCTTGGATGTCTGCGCCTCTGGAAACGTTACCTAGATGACGTGTTGGTCATCTGGTGAGGTACAGTGGAGGACCTGATGAATTTCCATTCATGGTTGAATGGGAGAAACCAGTTTCTAAAGTCCACCATTGAATACCATAAACAACAGATAGCGCTTCTGGACCTTTTAATTATCTCTACACCAACTGGCTTGCAATCAGAGTTATACCGTAAGCCTATGTCCAGAAATTCTCTACTGAGTTACCAAAGCTGTCACCCGAAAGCACTCCAAGACAACTTGCACTATGGGCAATTCCTAAGAATACAGCGGAATTGTTCCACCAAATCCGCTTTTGAGAAGCATGCTAAGACTCTAGAAGAAAATTTGGCAGAGAAAAATTATCCTAAACAATTGATTCGCAGGTCCAAGAAACGGGCTTCTAATAACAATAGAGATAGCCTGCTGGAGCTATTACCTCCTAAACAGAAGCAGGATAGGATTACGTGTGTGAATACATTCTGCACTCAATCCATCAAAACCAGAAAATCATTAGGAAACACTGGGCTAGCCTCAACATTGGAACAGATACACTACTGCTTCCTTTGTTTGCATTCAAATGAGGACAAAACCTGAAGGACCAATTGGTGCATACAAGACCTAACGTGACCATTCCGCGGGCGGTAGGGACGCTCTGGGATATGCCAGCCGTCACGGGCCACCATCTCTGTGGCAATTGTGCAGCCTGTCCCCAAACTTTGAAAACATCTAGCATCGACATTGGCACCAATCGCCCGTGGCAACAACGACGGTTCACAAATTACAACAGTCAGAACCTTGGGTATTTAATCACCTGCCCCTGCAATCTGAAATGCGTGAGGATGACCACGCGCAAAAGAAAGGTGTGCATTTCTGAGCACAAGAGCTCAATTAGGTGTCACAAGCAGGCCACCAGGCTGACAAATCACTTCATAGAGGTGGGACACCAGCCCACGGACCTGAGATGGACGGTAATTGAGCAGCCATTGATTCTAACCCACGTAACATATATCAGTAGCTTCCTATTCAAAAGAGAGCAGAAGGGGGTGTACAAGCTCAATTCAGACAAAAATGGGCTTAATGAAGATATCCCATGGATGTCACTTTGATTCAATTCACGCCTGAATTAACAAACATTTATTAGGCTAGACCACACGGGTAGTTTCTGTGTGTCTGTTTATGCTCTTCCATCTGTGTTTTTGCCCGCTAGGAGTTTAATGGCAATCCACTATGTCTGAAATATATGAATACCATTATACTCAATATCAACACCATTGTATAATATCATTGCATATGATCGCCCTTTTTTCACATAACACTCTAGGGATGAGTGAATGCATTGCAATGTATGAATCATACACTCACTTGGTAGGATATGCTTATTTTCATTTTATCTCCATTTTCTAACAAGAGTAGATTATGGAGAACTTTTCCTTGCATTCTGGGACTGATTCCGGTGCTGCAGAGAATATGGGCTAATACCTTGCTCCATCTACCTTGTAGGCTCTATCTTCTGAACCAAAACGGAGAAGAAATAATTAAAACACAACAGTGTATTTGAAGATAGATGCTGTTAAAATTGTCTTGCCCGAGAGGATTGTTTTAACCTTAATAATACAGCAGGCGTCTCTAACTACTAAGAATAAACCGTTTGCTGAAGTTTCATCTTCCGGTCAGATTATAACAATACTTGATAGACTTCAATCGCTCTGTTTTAATGAGAAATTAATATAAGTGGCACGCACTAGATAAATAATTTTTTTGACCAAATTTTATAGACTACAGAACCCATGAGGTATTGACCGGGCGCGGGTGGATGATGAATGTAACTACAATACCCAGAAGTCCTTGCGCGACACAGGATAATGACATATATGCCGTAATTAGCACGCCAAACGCAAACAGGAACTGGTTTAAATGCCCAACACTGCTCCATGTCGGTACCTCCCCAAGACAGCCCAGAAGGACGTCTGCAGTACCGACGGGAAGGTAAGTGTGGGCACGATCAGGAACCAGGGGCAACAGGGGCTGACTTTGATTCTAGGCTATGTGCTAAATGAGGGACTCGGTTGCTCTGCCGATTAGCTATACCGGCGTGGAAGAAGTGTTTCATAAAAATGCTCTCTCGCATAAGTCTGCAGACTCTGCAATCTTCATACTTGCTAACCGGATAAATATGGGTAGACATGGAATATGTGATTGTAAAAAACTAAACAAGGTCGCAGTGTCGGAAAAAGGGTTCTTGGACAGGCGGCTTGTAAGTGCACTGTGCTGAGGCGCGAGGGTTACTAGAAGTGCACATAACAAAAGCTTGCACCGATAAGATATGCCGGTTCTAAAACATTCTGTCAGGAGGGCGGACAGTGACTGTATGCTGGCGGGTGCGACACAGTTTTTTCTGAAAAACCAAGTAATGAAGGATTTCGTATATTGTCAAACTAAACAGAGACTTGAGGCTTCTTTAGCGCTTATGCTTTTATAGACTAAAAATAATCCCTATATCACTGTGGGCTGAGAGAGTTTCAAGCCATAAGCACCAACAAGGATTAGTATCAAGCTGAGTTATATGGATGATAATCTCCGCACTGTTTGTGGCCTGAGACAGTTATGCGAATACATTTCTCTGGATGTATTACACTAAAAATACCTTTCTTTTATTATTTTGTTTTCTTTGTCTACCAGAGCGGTGCTCCAAATTACCTGAGTTGTGGCCAGGTGAGGGGGGGGGCTTTTCTCACCTGCCACACAGGTGAGTGAGTTTGTAGATTTTGTGTACGTGAGAGTACATATGCCTCAATGGACACAAGGGAGATATTTGATCTGCCCTTAGCTATCCTACTGGATAAAAATGATTGGAGTCTGGTGATTGAACCATGACTAATTGTAATGTGTTTGTCTTTCTATGTATCTGCATGTGTGTTTCCTGGTCACCTGGCGCACTATGGACCATGAAGTCAGGAGAAAGATGATTAAGCATGGGCGAATTTTGCGAATTCGCAATTTGCGAATTTGCGAATTTGCTAATTCGCGATCCGCAAAATCCGTGAATTTGTGGATTCGCGGATTTCGCGGATTGTGTGGGTAAAGGCCGGGCGGGAAAATGGTGCACATCACTAGTGTGAGGGGCAGGGTCAAACGGGAGAGGCTTATATGCGAGTTTACACATGCCTCTTGTGTATATAAAAGGACAGGCACGGATCAGAGAAGCTCGTGGTCACAGGAACTGCACAGGGATTGAGCTCGTGAAAGTCAATAATGCAAAGGCCTCCATCAAGCATCATAGCTATTTATCGACGATAGATATGGGGAGAACGCACACCTGCCCAGCCTTGACAAAACTCACATTTATCGGGGGCTGATTAACTTTGCCATCACACCGAAGAACACCGGGGTCCCTCGAGTGAGCTGTCCTTCATAGTGGGTAAGGGGATGGAAAACGGTGCACATCGCTAGTGTGAGGGGCAGGGCCAAACGGGCGAACTGTATATGCGAGTTTACACATGCCTCTTGTGTGCATAAAAGGACAGGCACGGATCGGAGAAGCTCGTGGTTACAGGAACTGCACAGGGATTGAGCTTGTGAAAGTCAATAATGCAAAGGCCTCCATCAAGCATCATAGCTAATTATCGATGATAGATATGGGGAGAACGCACACCTGCCCAGCCTCGACAAAACTCAAATTTTTGGGGGGGCTGATTAACTTTGCCATCACACCGAAGAGCACCGGGGTCCCTCGAGGGAGCTGTCCTTCATAGTGGGTAAGGGGATGGAAAACGGTGCACATCGCTAGTGTGAGGGGCAGGGCCAAACGGGCGAGCCGTATATGCGAGTTCACATGCCTCTTGTGTGCATAAAAGGACAGGCACGGATCAGAGAAGCTCTTGGTCACAGGAACCGCACAGGGATTGAGCTCGTGAAAGTCAATAATGCAAAGGCCTCCATCAAGCATCATAAACTAATTTTCGACGATAGATATGGGGAGAACGCACACCTGCCCAACCTCGACAAAACTCACATTTTTGGGCTGTAACTATTTAAGGATGGCGCCGGCAAGCTGCCAGCGCCATCCTAAAATAGTTACTAAATTAGCTTCATCAGGAAGCACTAATAGATAAAATAAAGCAGGTGCTCGAGCACCTGCTTTATTTTATCTATTAGTACTTCCTGTTGAAGCTCACTTAGTAATTATTTTAGGATGGTGCTGGCAGCTTGCCGGCACCATCCTAAAATAGTTACAAGTTCAACAGGCTTGAACTTTTGCCCCCCTAATCCGCCGCTCGCGGATTTTCAGTAAATTCGCGGGAGTTCACGGATCGCGGATTTACCGAAAATCCACGAAATCCGCTAGCGGAACGGATTTTGCGCTCACCCTTAAAGATGATCTAATTAACACTCAGGTGATAAAAATTCTTTTTACACTTTATATTTGAGCAGTAGCGGTAATGGTCCTGATGAAGCAGCAGGATACCTTTTGGCTTCACCTAGTCTGCAGAAACATGTTGACCTAACACACTTTGTAGTAGTTATTTGTTTATACTACTATCATTGCACTCTTTTTATTGATTTGGGAGTGAAGAGGTGCACATTAAAGGTTCCTTACTCCTTCACTATCCAATTTTATTCATTGATACACACAAAAACGAAGGAAGTGTGTTTTTGTGGTTCCTGAGGCGGAAGCCGGGAACGGTGTGTGTTTTGACGCGATTTTAGAACTGCTCTTTTGCACTCAGCATTTTAAAAACCTTGGACTCTAATTTTAAAATTGTAATAATCTGGGCACTCACCCATTGACTCACTGACCCCTGCGCACTCCTACTCAGAGCCAACAGCAGCCGATCAGGCGCTGCATCGGCCCGAGTAACTCCTTGCCGGCGCCATCTTGGGTGAGTCAGAGGGCGAGCAGATTACTTGCTCATCCCTCCCACCCTGCACTGCATAAAAGCTCATCACTCGCAAGCACCTTAGCTCAAAGGAAGTGTGTTTTTGTGGTTCCTGAGGCGGAAGCTGGGAACGGTGTGTGTTTTGACGCTATTTTAGAACTGCTCTTTTGCACTCAGCATTTTAAAAACCTTGGACTCTAATTTTAAAGTTGTAATTATCTGGGCACTCACCCATTGACTTACTGACCCCTGCCCACTCCTACTCAGAGCGAACAGCAGCCGATCAGGCGCTGCATCGGCCCGAGTAACTCCTTGCCGGCGCCATCTTGGGTGAGTCAGAGGGCAAGCAGATTACTTGCTCGTCCCTCCCACCCTGCACTGCATAAAATGGAACCCCCTTCCTGGAGGCGCAGCGGACGAGCGCAGTGGGCGCGCCAGCAGCGCGCCGAAGGCTCGCCAAAGGCAAGCCCATCTGTGCCTGTCAGCGCCCCGGAGCGTCCAGCGGCCACAAACCCTGCCCTAATTGAGCCAAACCCTCACATACAAGTCGTTTACTCCCCCGAGGAGCTACACAGGCTAAATAGTCACTCCTCTACTTGTCTTCCCCTAGACCCATCAGCCAGCGACTTAGTCAAATGTCCTCAATGTAATTTCTCCTTTAACCAGGAGACTTTGTCTACAACCCCTTCGACCCCACCCTACAAGTTCTGGAGTATAAACTGTCGATCCCTACCAAAAAACAAAGATCATATCTTTGACCTCCTCACCTCCACCCAACCAGATGCACTGTTACTGACCGAAACCTGGCTTCATGCCAGTTCTGGCCTAGATGTGGCCAGTGCCTTTCCACCAGGCTATGTCACAGTCAGACAGGACAGAGATACTGGGAAAGGCGGCGGGATAGCGATTATCTTTAAGGCTACTCACTCCTGTCAATAAGAAGCTCTCCCTTTCCCCGACTGCGAAGCTGCTTTATTCAAACTCTCAGTCTCTTTTCAACTGACTATATCGGGAATACTCATTTACCGCCCCCCGACAAATCCACCCGGTGGCTTACATCATTTGCCGAACGAGTAGCCCCGCTAGCATTGAAATCAGCCAATTTCACTATCTTGGGGGACTTAAACCTCCACCTAGAAGACACTCAAAACAGCCCCAGTAGTACTTTCTTATCTGATTGTGAGGCCATTAACTTGATACTCAGAAATCAGGGCCCAACTCATCAAGCTGGCCACTTACTCGTCCCAATTATCTCTAACATTCCGCTTGATTGTCGCACCCCTGCCCTCCCCCTTGACTGGTCAGACCATTTTGCCATCTCTTTCAGTTTGACCGTAGAGAGCACCAATAATATGCCCCTCCCTGCCATCACTACCAGTTATAGAGCCTGGTCCAAACTAAATATTCCTGCACTCAATGCTACGCTACGTGCTAGCCGCCCTACTTCCAAACAAACATGTATTTCATTAAACCAGGAAGTCCACCACTGGCTGTCCTCCAACATCAACCAGCATCTGCCGCTAAGCTCCAAACGCCCCATTGCCCATCTCCCTCCAGCGCTTTGGTTCACGAATGATCTGAAAATTATGAAATCTAAATGCAAACAGCTAGAAAGATCCTGGAGAAAGACATATACCTTAAACGAAAAACAAACCTATTGTACTGCTCTTAGGCAATACCATCTAGCCTGCAGAAAGACGAAAGCCTCCTATGTTCTGGAGTCCATAAATAGTGCCTCCAACCGGCCGAAAGCCCTATTCTCAAACACTTCCCCTACTCCACCGGCATTGGGAGAGACCCAATGCAATGACATTGCAGATTTCTTAATTTCTAAAGTAGACATGATCTACAAATCACTTTCCACAGCCCTTTTTAATGCACCTCATGACCCGTCTACACCGGGCACACCTGACCCCCCCTTCCCTGACGACACAAATCTCAGAATGGCCCCAGCTCCAGCAAAACTCGCTCCGCGATTGTATGGCCAAGGTTAACTCAGGTTCTCCCCTTGACCCAATCCCCATCCATACGCTCCGTCAGCTTTCTCCAGACCTACTTATAGTTATTCAAGATCTCCTTAACTCTTCTTTACGAGAATCCATAGTCCCGGAGGAATGGAAAAGAGCTATGGTGATTCCTCTCTTAAAAAAACCTGGCGCAGACCCCAATACCTATTCTAACTACCGCCCCATTTCCCTGCTGCCAATATTTTCAAAAAATCTGGAAAGACATGTCAATACTCACCTTACCTCCCATATCGAGGCAACAGGCTTCCTACATCCATCTCAATCTGGGTTCCGTACCCATTTTTCTACAGAAACCACTCTTCTAGGAGTTACTGAGAACTTACGTTCCCGCTTCGATCAGGGTGAAACCTCGGCGCTTATTCTTTTAGACTTAAGCGCCGCATTTGACACGGCTTCACACCCTGTCCTTTTGAAAGCATTGGAGGCGGCCGGAGTGACCGGACCTGCATTGGCCTGGCTCTCTTCCTATCTCAGTGATCGTTCTTTCCAAGTTTTCTCCTCTAATTCTGCCTCTTCTGTGTGTTCGTCTCCGCATGGGGTGCCTTAGGGGTCCTCACTTAGCCTTATGCTATTTAACATCTACGTGAGGCCCCTGGCTAGCATTGTGGAAGACTCCGGTCTTTCCCTTTACTCATACGAAGACGATACCAAAATCATTTTTTCACTCTCCCCAGCAAAAACCTGTGCCCCATCTGCTCTCAAGCTGGGGCTCAGCAGAGTTGCTGAATGGATGCGGACCAATCTCCTGAAATTGAACTTGAAGTTTTCCACAGTTTTGCACTGCTCTACAGCCCACACCTTTTTACACCATAGAATTCACTGGGTCTCACAGGTCGGATTAGGCGAATACATCTGTCTGTCTGCTGTGAGTACACTTTCTTACCTTCAGGAGTGAAGGATCCCAGATGATGAATAGGATGGTTTCGGTCGATAACTGATGGGAATTTTTTCTCAAAGAAGGAATACCCTATGCGTGTTGTCACTAGTACACTTTATTAGTTGTCATTACTCTGTTTTCTCCTTTGCAGATACCTAGTTAGTCATTTTTTCCTTTGACCCATTGCTCCATATTGTAATGGTTACATCCATTATTATAAACAAAAACACGTCAAACTACAGAGTAAGGGGCCATTATGACATCAGCATTTTTTGCATGTGTTCTAAGAACTTCACACATTCTATTAGAGATAAAGAAAATCTAACAGCTGGAAAGAATTTAAACAGACTAAATGAGAACTGTCATATTGTTCACAACACTTTCAAACAATGGAATCTTTGGTAGTTTATTTTTCTGGTTTCACAGTATCCCCACTGAAAAGTATTCCGTTTTCCATCTTATGAATGAATGAATGAGTACACTCTTGTATAGCGCATGGCTACCCGGAGGCTTCCCAGCGCTTTGACCTGACAAGGGACAAGACATTCAGTGAAATAGGAATGTCTTCAGCAACTTCCTGAAGGCAAGATGATTGGCTTCAAGCCTGATGTTCTCTGGGAGTTGGTTCCAAAATTTAGCTGCTTGGAAAGAAAGCTGGCGGCCACCCATGCGTGACCGCTTCATCCTAGGTACTACCAGCAAGTTATTATTGTACCGAATCAGTTGAAGGTAATGGAACTAGCTCTCAGTCTTCGGCTCATCTCCACACCCGTCGTAAGTGGCCAACACCTGCTGAAGAAGACCACCATCTGGGCACTTAGCTGGGCTCTGCTCTAGAATCGATGTATCCTTTGGCAATGTACCTCAGTGCCACAGTGGTTTTCTTTAGGGCCTGGCATTTAGGATGGCCTCGTGCCCAGCAACCACCACTGGACGCTGACCAGGGCACAAAGAGCTAGTGAAGACAAAGAGAATTGTTAGATGGTCTAAAAAATCGTCTTTTGTGTTGTTATTATTTGAGGCTGACAGTTTTTTTTAGTGTTTGCAGTTTTATAACTAAGGTGGCATAAGGCCCTTTTTTACTAAAAGTCATTTTTGTAAATTTCTTCCATCTTTTCATTCCCAATTTTCCTGTTCTCTGCACAATAATTTTATCTTGCAGTCGATACAGTACAATGAAAAAGGTTTTTAAATGTGGATTCATTTCCTGCTCTACTTGCGGTAGCACATCTGCGGGAACGTTTTGTGGAGTTTTCACGTCTTATGCTTCAGTAGTTTTTCTGTAATGGGGAGCAAAGATTCTTATGAGAGTTAAAATGAGAAATGCCACTTTTGTGACACCCGTTCATTAAATCAGATGGACTTTTATTTTAGGAAGTTTCATGCAGATTTGTCAGCCACAAAGTTATTAACAAAAGAGGTTTTCTCGATGGGAATGCAAACCTAACCATAACTACAGATTTACTATTGCCGACTCTGTTTGTGCGTGTATCTGAGTGCGTGTGTCAAGCACTAGCGAGAACAATTTTACACAATTCAGACTGCAAGTTGATATATGAGTATGATATCACATGGAAAATAAGCCCGTGGTTTTCAATGTATGCTGGCTTGTATGACCTCATAAACGGTATCTCATTTACTCCTCGGAATGACATTAATGAAATTTCTTGTTCTGCCCTTTCAATCCTTTAAATTACAGCACTATAGATATTACAGGCATACACATATTTATTTTTTTGTGAGCTGCCTACATTTAAATAAAACGTTACCTATACATATCCGTCACATATAATGAATACGAGGAACGCTACTCATTTAAAACAATTACTTCATTTAGCATTTTTAAAAGAACACTTATTGCTGCCTTGGTGTTGAAAAAATATGTTCCCCAAAGGACAAAACACAACCCATTAATATGTATGCATTATTACTTTCTCGTAACCGCAAGACTGCTGATGTCTGGGAATATGGAAACATTTATAGGTGGCAGACAATTTGTTAGTTGACTTGCAGTTTTAAGTGCAATATTTTCTAAACCATAAAAAGCAAGTTTAATTACCATTGTATATACAGAGAGTATTTGTTTCTGCTCGTGTCTCATATTTCTTGAATTTCTGCCATAGGCAGATTTGTGGATGTGAGATCAGCACAAAATATTAGCAGCCCACCATGTAAAAATCCTTGTCTGCTGCACGAAATAATATAAAGAATTAATGGCTATTGTGGCATAAATAAGCATGTGGTGATGTACTAAGGTGCAGAGCGTGCCAAGAGAATAAGCTAGGGTTAGTCGCAACTGTTGTAACCTTTTTAATTTGGCTTTCCTGACTATTATATTTAATTGCATTTATTTTTAGGAACTTAAGTCGGTTTTATTTTTTATTTCATCAACCCTGTTTCGGATATTTCGCATAAGAAGAAATGCTTTCATACGAAATTGCATAAAAGACAGCAAAACTTCATTCCACGTGAAGAATCAGCAACAATTACTACTTGCCAGATTACGGAAATAAACGAGTGGTAGAAGTAATTGTCATGAGCAGTTGCAGAAATAGAGATGTCTTATCATCAAACACACAAATAAGAAAGGTGGCATATTCAAATACAAATATAACCTAATAGCGGTTGTTAACAAAAAAAAACATCCGCTTAATGTTTGGCACAAGTGAAAATAAATCCACTTCTATATATGGTAAAACAGGCGAGGTTAAATACATTATTTTGTCTTTTTGCTAATAACAGCAATCTGAAAATAAATTTCCTTGTGGAAATTAATACCTATAACAGAACGGGACATGACTGAGTAATGCATAAACAACACAGCAATTGCAGATCTGTAGAAGTGAATCTTAGCAGCTTTCTGAACCGGAAGTAGTCGCTGGCGACATGAAGTCCTACTTTAAATTAATTTCTACGTGGATGATTCTAGAAATGTCAAGACTCAGACCCCCCCTCCCCCCCCCACCCCCCCGCTCCCATTGAATGTTTTCTTAGTTTAGGTATTACTGAAAGAAGATGAAAATGATCTAAAGTCATTATTACATAATTTCTCCACCAGATAAGGAAGGCTAGGTTTACTGAAGGCTTGCATAAAATATTAAAAAGTTTTTGAAAAAAAATAAACTAAGACAGAATACGTAGCACAGTGGGGCTGCGTCCTCTGTGTACATTTTCACAAGTATGTGAACAGTTTTACGTGGGGTAAATAGCCAGGTCTAGCAATGTCAGAACATAGACTTAGCCTATTAGTGAAAACCAAGCATGGGCGAATTTTGCGAATTCGCGATCCGTGAATTTGCGGATTTGCGAATTCGCGATCCGCAAAATTCGCGAATTTGTGCGAATTTTTGTTTTTTTGCATGTTCGTGGTGTTTTTTGCGTGTTTGCGGGGTTTTTTGCGTGTTCACGGGGATTTTTGCGTCTTCGCGAGCCGCTTGCATAGCGAAGTTACCCATGCAGTCGTTTATGGGAGAGGGAGAGAGAGATAGGTAGATAGATAGATAGATAGATAGATAGATAGATAGATAGATAGATAGATAGATAGATAGATAGATAGATAGAAAGAAAGAGAGAGAAAGAGAGGGAAAGAGAGAGGGAGAGAGAGAACGAGAGAAAGAAAGAGAGGCCGGATCTCTGAAGGGCCAGATTCCTGAGTTGCCCCTACAGAACATACAGCTTTTTATTTTTAGCAAAATGCATATGAAAATTGTGCTGTAAAGGTCTCTTTTAGTTTAACCCCTCCTGACAACTCAAAATGGGTGTATTTGCCATCCTCTCCCTTCTTCCTGTTTTTTATATCTGTAAGTGCTTCCTGATAAGGTTTAATTCCTTGGACAGGTGCCTCGTTGCCTACTTGTAACTATTCTCTGACCCTGCTTCAAGGGTCAGAGCAGGGTCAGAGAATAGTTGCAAGTAGGCAACGAGGCGCCAGGAAGCAATTAGCAGCAGGTGTCCAAGTTGAAGTTAATTTGTTTGTAACCCTTTTGTAAAAGGTTACAAAGAAATTAGGTTCAACTTTTGCACCTGCTGCTGTAACCCTTGCTGGCTGAAAATTCGTCCCCGCTGATTCGCGGATTTTACCGTGATTTCGTGAGATTCGCGGATCGCGAAATCGCGGAAAATCCAAAAATTCACCCGCGAAACGGATTTTACGCCCACCTTTAGTGAAAACCTGCGACTGGCACGGATTTTGGTTATACTTCAAACAAGGCGCTAGATTTCATTACAAGACCGGAGGCTACATTATGCATTATCCTTTAATAGCAACTCACAGCAGCCGCACTACATCACAAAGGATAAAGCTCTAGAGTTTACATAACAGTGGACAAAGGAAGTATCCAGGAGATGATCTGCCTCTTTTAAAAGCGGCTCGCTAGCAGATAAGTCACTACTTCTTACTTCACCATATTTTCTCTTTTGTTATGGGTTTTAAGCTTTAATTTTGTATATTTATGCTGTTGTAAATGCGCTATTTATAGCCTTTTCCTTGTGTTTTAGCCCGTACATATGGCTAGCCCTTACCTTTCCCTTCCTTCCATTATTTATTACCTTGCCCTCTTTCCCGTGGGTGGCGCTGGCTTCCCCATCCCACCCCCCCTCCCTCCCGACTTCCAATTTATGGTTGTCTCCCCACTTTTCTAAAATATGAGCGCTTCTTTTACCTCTGTCACGCGCGAGCGTGCACACTTTAAAAACTATAGCTTTCTTCTTTTTTGACGCGAGACTTCCCTTGACATGTCTGCTCCCCTTTCGATTGCCTCGCATTTTGGAGAGAAAACCTTTGCTTAGAGGAACGGATATTAGCAACACCCTCGTTGCATGCCACGTTCCCCTAGCATCTTTCCTCTGTTCTCCGGCGGCGGCTGAGCATGAGCTCGAGCGATTTTCGTAATTTGACAGTTGCTTTGCTTCAGCCGCTGCCAGAGAGATAATTTGCCTTCTTTCTTCGAGGCTCCTCTTTATAGCTCTGTCATATCGCTTGCCATTCCCCCTTTTAGCCTTTTTTCACATATATTTATAATATTAATAGAAATAATATTTTTGTAGTCAGAATTTTAGGATTGCTAGGCTTCTTTACCTACCTTCTTACCTGAACCTTGTCTTCATCCCCTTTACATATAAAAAAAAAAGTTTCTGAAATGTAAAAAATATTTTAAAAAAGAGGAGTTTATAATATTCGAAATTTATTATTAATATTAATTCATTATTCTTTGATTTAAATCACATAAAACCCTCAGGGAGCTTTTTAGATTCACCATGTCTGACTTGGAATCTGATGATGCTACTGCAAGCTCACCTGCGCCTGTTAACCATTCACTTAAGAAATTCCTTCAACAGGAGATTAAATCCAGTATGATGTCTTCCTTGAAGTAAGTTATGTCCTCTAAGATACCGTGTGAGTCCCAAGATCTTCCCCCTAAACACGGTAAGAGGTCTAAAAAGAATTAACATTGTGAAAGCACTACAGGCCCTAGCGCCTCTTACAGAACGGGAGGTCCTAGCACCTCACTTTCGATGGGAGGCCACCGCGCCTCACTTGAACTTTATGTCCCTCGCGACACTGCTTTGAACGGTGCCCATGGCGGCACAAATTTGGACGGTGTCCCTCGCGGCACTTTTTGTAGTAGTGCTAATCAAAATAATAACATTGAATTTGACTCCTCTTCTTCTGAAGGCTGCGTCTCCAGGGATCTGGATGACGAGTTCGTACTCGACCTAGATGAGGTTAAACCTGACTTTTATCTACAACCTGAAACCGAGTCAGATTCTTAACCCTATTGGTGAGGAGATGTTCTCTCCACATAATATCTCACGGCCCAATAGTTCAAAGTGGTTCCCTCAAGAGCATGTTTCCCGCTTTGTAACACGTTGGTTAAGGAACCTTCTTGATAGAGATACTCGAAACACAATGAGATCTGAATCTCCCAGACCTGCTATCGAGGAGAAGGTCTGTCAGACTCCAAACCTAGATCCAGACCTTATCAAATTTGTATTCAAGTTAGGGCGAGACCCTAGAAAAGGCCTGGAGATAGCTCTTAAGGGCTGTCAGGACCGCCTTTTAGATGTCCTAGGACCACTAGTTAGAATCTTGGACATGGCTGAACAGTCTCACCTCTCCTCTACCCCCTTAAATGTTGACCTGATTCGAGGCTGGGGCCAAAGGGCAGTTGTTCTCCTTGGCAACGCTAATTCTAGTTTGAATGTTGAAAGGAGATCTATTTTAAACAAAATAAACCCCAAATTAGGAGACCTAGCAGAGAGGGAACCCTCTGAAAATCCTAAAGGCCTCCTTTTCGGAGAGGATATAATTAAGGAAATTGGCAAGTACGTGTCAACCTTTACTGCCCTCGACAGAGCACAAAACAACCTTAGACGTGTGTTTAACACCAACCTTTTTGGTCAGTGAGTGCAACAGTAGGGAAAGTGTTGGCTAGCGGAGGGGTACAAATACAAATACTATTCCAACTCCAGTGAGTGCAACAGTAGGGAAAGTGTTGGATAGAGGAGGGGTGGAAATTACTATTCCTACTCCAGTGAGTGTAACAGTAGGGAAAGTGTTGGATAGCAGAGGGGTAAAAAATTCCTATTCCCACTCCAGTGAGTGTAACAGTAGGGAAAGTGTTAGATAGCAGAGGGGTAAAGAAATTAGCATTCCAACTCCAGTGAGTACAACAGAAGGGAACGTTTTGGATAGTGGATGGGGTCAAAATTACTATTTCCACTTCAGTGAGTATAACAGTTGGGAAAGTGTTGGACAGCGGAGAGGTAACAATTACTATTCCCACTCCAGTGAATGCAGGAGTAGGGAAAGTTATGGATAGCAGAGGGGTAACAATTACTAATCCCATTCCCGTGAGTGCATCAGTAAAGAATGTGTTTGATAGTGTAAGAGTAAAAATTACTATTCCCACTCCAGTGAGTGCAACAGTAGAGAAAGTGTTGGTTTGTGGCGGGATAAAATGTACTATTCCCACTCCAAAAATTGTTAAAGTAGGGAAAGTGTTGGATAGCAGAGGGGTAAAAATTACTATTTCCACTGTAGTGAGTATAACAGTAGGGAAGTGTTGGACAGCGGAGAGGTAACAATTACTATTCACACTCCAGTGAGTGCAACAGTAGGGAAAGTTATGGATAGCAGAGGGGTAAAAATGACTACTCCCACTCCCTTGAGTGCAACAGTAGGGAATGTGTTTAATAGTGTAAGGGTAAAAATGACTATTCACACTCCGGTGAGTGCAACAGTAGGGATAAGTGTTGGATTGCAGAGGAATAACAATTAATAATCTCACTGCAGTCAGTTAAAAACTAAAAACAAACAAAATGTTAACAATAAAAATATTTAAACAACCAAATTAATTAAAAAATATTTATCAATATGTAAAAAATTCAAATACAAATATTTCTAATATTAAATTAAAAAACTGATCATAATGGTAAATACATATAACTAATACCTACAAGTATTATATTAAATAAAATACTAAATATTTTTCCAAACAAATAAATATTTTTAATTAAAAATTATTTAGAAACAAAATATTAAATATTACATACATTTACTTTTTTTATTTCCTACCCTATAAAACCACACAATTCACAACACACATCTACATTTAAAAAGAAAAAAAGTACTTCCTCAACTAACATAATTAATTATCAATTAAAGAAATAATATTAACCATAAAACAAATTAGAACTTATAAAAAGATTTAACTTCCCACACTTTACCCCTAAAATCCAGACAAAACACAGCTAAAATGAAACAGTAAAGCAACAAATTACAAAATGTAAACCTATTTTCAATTAAAAAACCTAATAGTATTTTAAACCTAAGTATAAAGTAAGTAAATCTAATGTACTCACCACACTGTACCCCTATTACAATAAAACCCACAAACAAAAAACATAAACAAATACCCTAATTAAACATAAGTTAATTAATATTAATGATCAGCTAATTTTAATTAATTAGACAAAAATTACTTCCCACCTGTTACCCCTATAAACCCTGCAACCTGCAACTAAAATTAATTACACAAATTCCATATTTAATTTTCTATTAATTATTTAATATTAATAAACAACTAAACCTGAATTAATTAAACATAAATTACTTCCCACCCTTTACCCCATGAACCCCACAAACCACCCCTATAATCCCTACAACCCACACCTAAATAAAATAAAACAATTCCATAATTAATTTCCAATCAATTAATTAATATAAATTAACAACTAATTATTAATTATACAAAAAAAGTTACTCCCAACCCTTTACCCCTATAAACCCCACGACCCACACCTCAAAAGAATACACAATTACCATAATAAATGATCAATTAATTAATTAATATTAATTAACAACCAATTAATAATAATTACAAATAATTTTCTTCCCACAATTTACACTATACATCTAAATGTAATGAATAGATAATATGAATTATTCAGTTATAATTAAATTACTTCCTAACTTATTCCCCTATTAACCCACAACTCGCTACATAACTAAAAAATGGAAAATGTTATTCTAATAAAATTGATCACTACTAAAAATGTAACACATATATCAAAAAACATAAACAATACTTCATATACATTTAAATATAAACTAAAATACATAACACTAATTACAAAAATCGATATTTTAACCATCTATATTTTTGCAAACAATGTAATGATTTCTATACTTTATTACATTATATTTCTTACCTTAAATTACATTTTGTTGACCACAATATTCTTGCAGTCGATATTTCTGAATCACAACATTTCAAATTTGATATTTGTATAATTCGACATTTCCAGCTCAACACTTCAGGGGTCATTAGCATGGTGGGCGGACTTTGTCTGCCCGCCATACCCCCGGGAAATGGGACCACAGGCAATGCATGCGGCGGTCCCGCAACTACAATTAGGATGCGCCCGCCACACTGGCGGGCGCATCCCGCATTTGTAACATTGCTGGGGGCGATCCTGAAAGCACTGTCAAAAACGCAAGTTGTGCATTTTAATGCACAACATGACAGTCACCGCATGGTGCCTGCCACGTTGTACATTGAAATCCCCATGTGCACCCCCCCAACCCCAGAATCCCTGGCCGCCTGTTACGGGCCCCCAATGTTGAGGACCGCATGCCTTTCCGTGGTGACGTTGCTTGCATCTTAATAAGGATGGCAGTGTCTACCAGACACCGCCACCATATCAACAGCTTTTCCGCCAGTCAACTTATCGACCGGGTGAAAAAAACGGCATACGGTCTTTCCGCCCGCCGGGGTCCCCCGCCCATAGTATTATGGCGGGGGTAATTTGAATGAAGGCGGGTGAAAATGTTGGGCTACCGCCATCCGCCCAACATTCTAATGATGCCCTCTATCTCAGCACCTAAAGACATTTTTAAGCAATAAGTTGTTAATCGGCTAAGTTAATCAATGGAAAATAAATATTGACTATTTAAAATTTACATGCAAAAGGAAAAATGTTACATGAATTTTAACTTTTATTTAAGCCCAGAACTCCTAATATTATTACTTTCTGCGGCAATGCTAAATTCCACTACATTTTGTCTGCCTAGTGTGGCTTCTTCCAGTTCTAATTGATCTTGGATGGCTTGCTTGACATCTTTTCACCGTCGATTGGTGCAGCATTTGAACCGTTTGCTGCATAGCTGTCTATATTTCCTCTAGTGTATTTGTCAAGTGAGCACAACTTCTAGCTTCATCGTCACTGAGGCGAACCATATCTACTTGCATATTTGCACTGCATCTGCTTTGGTTGTTGTAGCAGATATCAGCCTTTCCGTAGAGTGGCCTAAAGCCTGTAGGTAGCTTTCTGAGTGCCTTAGCCTATGCTTGTCTGCTTCAGAGTCTGTTGCAATAACTTAGAACAGGCCCTTTACAGCTTTTGTTAATTCAGACAACCCAAATGTAAGGATTGCACTTGCCTCAGATATATTTTTTATTAACCTTATCTATGCTACTACTTAATTCTGATGTGTCCTTTGCTACTTCTGTGGGATCATTAGCATAGATTTTTCTAACTAATGGAATTATGATGTGGATAAGTATCAGTTGGTGCATCTCCTAACATATCAGCCCTCTGCCTAAATGGTAATGGCGTGACCTGTGTAAATTACTTTGCAGTGCTCACTGTGTGTTTACAGGGGGTGTTACAATGGCAGTGGGAATAGAAGGGAGTGTGGGAATTGTCAATAACGGTTTAATTTGTCACCTAGGGGCATAGGTACAAGCCCCTATCACCACCGGAATGCCACTTTTTGTGATGTTCCCGTGGCGATAGGGGCCTTGCCTCATGTACAAGGGAGCGTTGAGCCATTTAACGTGGCTTAACGCTGCGTTGTACATAAGGCACCCTTTCAAGCTAGGTTTAGCATGAATGGGGCGTGCAGCGGGTTTTGTGGTGGGCGTTTCACCGCAACACCCATTATATTTGACGCTGCCCCCTATGTACAAGGGTGGCGTACATAGGAGGCAGCGCCAAAATGAAGGAAAATCCTGTTCTTAAGTTGTCGAAATGAGGAGAAATGCCTTATTTCTGCTCGTTTTTTGCTTTTTCCATGTGTGCTGCCTTGTGCAGCACACATGGAAAAAACAAAATGCCATGGTTTGTTTACGTATAGGAAGGTGCCCCTTTCTGTACGTAAACAAACCTTTTAAAAAAATTCCATTTTGTAACTGTCATGTGTGCTGCATGAAGAAGCACACATGAAAGTTACAAAATGGCATTTTAAGACTGTTTATGTGCAGGAAGGGACACCTTCCGACACATAACCAATCCTTCCCTGAACACAGACATCCATGCACTCTGGTGCAAGGGTGCCTGCGTTGGCGCTAAGTTGTTAAACTTAAACAGAAAAAGAGGGGGGGTGCCCACACCTTATATCATAGTAGTACAATTATTTCATTAAGACCAAATGCAAATTATTTAGACCTGGTCAGGTACTTTTATTTCTACCAGTTATTTGTGTTATTTTTTTCTATCCTTTTTTTTAAACTTATTTTTCATAGGCGAAAAAGAATGTACATTTAAAACAAATACAACATAGCTTTACAAACTCAACATTTGGGACTCAGACATATTGAGTACGACCTCCCCTCCCTCCGAAAGGCGCTGAACGGTGCACAAGGAGGTATGTAGAACTAAGGCACACGCGTTTGAGTGTTTAAAAACGTTGTTCCTTGAATTACACTGGTTCCTCGAACCTGAAACGCGTCAGCATACCAACAAGAGTTAATTATATCATTGAGTGATATATCAAAAACAACTATACACTACTTTACTCTTGTGACCAAATGTCGTTTAGCTTGTCTTTAATAAGAAATTGATTTGTAAATATGAATTAAATGTTTTTTGTAATGCTCTCTGTAATGTTTCATGTTTAGTGTCAATTGGATGCACTGTTGATTTTTTTTGATTTACTTCCAGTTTTGCCAAATGTTTAGTTTGTAATGCTATGTTGTATTTGTTTTAAATGTACATTCTTTTTCGCCTATGAAAAATAAGTTAAAAAAAAGGATATAAAAAAATAACACGAATAACTGGTAGAAATAAAAGTACCTGACCAGGTCTAAATAATTTGTATTTGGTCTTAATGAAATAATTGTACTACAATGATATAAGGTGTGGGCACCCCCCTCTTTTTCTGTTACAGTGTAGCGATCCAGCCCACCCTTAGTCCCGCTAAGGACCTAACTCCTTCACGTACTAAGTTGATAAACTTAGCACCATTGCAGGGGGAAATGCAAGGCTGCACCACATACTTGTAAATATTGTTTCCGAAGTGGCGGAGTGTGTTGTGAAGCCCAGGAGGCTAATGACACGCTCTGCCACACCATTGTACACATCCCCCCTAAGTGGTTCTCCTCCTGTTGTTGGATGACTTTTCAGAAGCTGGTAGTTCTGTCGTAATGAGGTTTTTTGGCTCTGATCGTTCATCAGTTTGTGTCTGGCTTTTCTGTCAGAAAACACACTGTGCATTATTTTCCACCATATTTTTAATTTGGAAATAAATGTGATTATTGATATTTATTCATGGTTTTAAACTTTTTATAGTATTTTAAGTGTGTTTTGTAAAAAAAAAAAAGAGATATATACCATATAAAAAGTGTGTTTTACTTCTACTTTGTCGGTTTATTGAATATTTCTGGCAATGAATTCAATACTCACTTTACAAGGACTACATTTTCCATGATGCGTTGGTTGTGCTTGTATGTATACAAGCACATCAGCAACCCACATAGGGATAGTAGGCAATCTAAAAATGCTGCAGTACAATACAATACAGTATATCAGCCAACATGGAATGTCATGACAATAATAAAAAAAATAATAACACTAACATTAAGAATTGAAAGAATAAAATGAAAACAAATATTCAAATGCCACATACCTGTTGGTTAGTTTGGAGACGATGTGTCAATTGCAGAAGCTCCTGTCAGTGCCTCTGATTGGCAAGTGAATTCAACTAATTCTTCCATTGCTGAGGGTGGAAGGCTCACCCCCACCTGATGCTGCAGACTCCTTTCCTCCTAGTTGCAAACAATGTTTTCTTATCTCTTCTAAAACCCTGTTGGTAACCCTTACAACATTAATTCCTTGAAGGATACATCTCCTAATCAGTTTTGTAGCCCTGGAAATGTAAGTAAGGTTCAAATAAGTAAGGGCCCCATTACAATGCCAGTCGGACGGTATTGTAATGGGGTCCGCCTGATAAGGAGTCGGCGGTCCCCCTTCCCAAATTAGGATGCGACTGTCTTCACGGCAGTCAGAAAGTGTATTTTTTCCTTTGCGGCTTGGGTTACGGGCTGCAGCACAAGCTGCAAAAGGAAATATGCACTTGTTAAATATCCATACAATGTATAGCAGGCACCATGATGTGCCTGCCACAAGACGCATGGTGCCTGCCACAAGATGCATGGATGTTTGGGGGGGCACTTGCCCACCAGGGCTCTTAGTTAAGGCTGTGGGGGAAAACGGGGGCCCTGCTTGGGTCCCCCACATTCCGTTTTCCAACCGTTTTTCTAATGCGGTCAGACCGCTGTAAAAGCCTGTCGGAAATATGCATTGTAATCCCCATGGCGCCTCCATTTTGGGGATTATGACCCACCCTCTGCCCTGACGGGCTCTTTGAGCATGTCGCAGTGGGAGTGGAAGCCCCCCGCAGGCCTCGGTATTATAAAAAGTTGGTTGGACTGATGCCTCAGATGTCGGGCAGAACGCCACAGATGAGCTATCAGATGGCCTTTCTCCCGATATCGTAATGGGACCCTTGTTATTTTCGGTCACACATTCCTTCACCAAAATCTCTAGCTTATGTTCACTATTATTTTGTTAATATTTTTATTTCTCCTGCCGCTCCTGGCTTCATATTCTGTTACTTTCCAAGATTCTAATGCAGTTAACGTAAACTGTGTTCCTCTCCCAGACTCTGAAATAATGTTTCAAAGCCTGGGTCTATGATGTAACCAGCCACTTTGACGTTCACAATTGGCAATTTGTGAAGTTAACCAAATCAAAACTTAGAAATTATTATTAAGAGTTAGCCATAAAAATTACGAAAATGCTATTTTTTACTGACATTGCTTAGTGCATACAATTTTGTGTTTAAGAAACTGTGATTCATTACTTTTTGCTATAATCGAAAAATGTTACTTCGTACACCAGGCCTCAAGATTCGAAATTTGAAAAGGGTTTACCCTATGCAAAGTCTTTACCCTGTACCACACTGTTGGCAGCCAGACAAACTCTCATGAGAAATACCCCACAGATGATTAAAACGTATCTATATTTTTAGGTTTTGCCTGCACAGTGACAGTGCTTGTTTTTGCTGAAATCTATTGCATTTAATACATCTTAAAAGGGACTTCTTTCTTATTCCTCCTATGTTAACTATTCTTCAATATGGCACTTTATGTTATGGTAATGACATTGTCTTGGAAGATCAAACATAGTAGGCATTGAAATAGCAGAGAATGCTACTTTCTGACTGTTAAGCATTGGGAAAAAATGTGCTCTGCAATAATTTCCTTTTTCAAAATGTTTATGAGAAGATGCATTCCGTAAGTACATACATTTATCATACTTGCTATTTTGACTAATAATTTTAGTGTAAAGTTCTTCGCCTATTGCTCTCAATTGTCTAGAAGTATGAGTGTTCTGTTGAAATACATTTGCAAAATAAATGAAACAGGCGTTTAAAATAGATATGTGTTTAATGTATGTTAGAAAGTTGGACAATACTTTAAAAGTTTAATTTAAAAAATCAAACAAATTCCAGTGTACCACTTCCACTGCCTAAGTAAACAAAAGTGAAGTAGATCTTGTCCCTATACCATTAAAAAAAATATAAAAGGCATCACTGCGGGAGAAAATGAATGCTCCTCAGCGTGAGCTTATAGAAACTAAAAGCACCTAATGTACTTTTACTTCTAAGCAACGTACGTAAACACTGCATGTTCATACTTAGCATCTAGAAGGACAAGCATTGGCTATCTTAAGGTGTGGAAAGTGTTATTTTTGCCATTTGATTCTTAAAAATGTACTGACCAAGTGAGAAAGTGTGAAAGTACATCCTGCAAAGATATAACCATTTACATCATTGTAGTTTCACAAAGACATAGGGGCAAAAGGCAAAAGACTGCTCAGTTCTTGTTTTCTTAATAATTTTCAGCAGCACCTCATAGTGAGCAGCAGGGGGACTGATGTGTTCTAAGGAAGAAATAAGGCAAATTGCACCAGAACACGAATTTATAGAATTTGGTTTGATTTTGATAGTGAGATTTAGATAGCGCTCGAATGTCCAAGGGCATCTAGGCGCAGCAACGGAGGAGGCTGCCAGGATTATAAGGGAAGGGGGAGGAATAAGTTTGAGAATAGCCAAGTTTTCAGTGATTTTCTAAAGGAAAGTAGTGTTGGGCAATTTTTGATAGCTAGCGGAAGCGTTTTCCATAGCTATACTGTGTTCAGGATAAAGCTGCTTCCTCCCCAGCTAGCTTTCCTAAATTTGGGAGTCTGGAGGAGTTTGCTCTGAGCTGAGCATAGCATTCTGCATGGATGATACCATGAGAGGTGATGTTTCAGGACGCAGATCCTTTTCCATCCATAGCTTTGTATGCTAGACACAGGGATTTAAATTCTATCCTCTTTTTTTATCGGGAGCCAGTGGAGTCTTTTTAAGCCTTGGGAAACAGACTGGGACTTGGGAATATTCAGCAACATTCTGGCGCAGCATTTTGCACCCGCTGAAGTTTGAGCTTGTTCTGTTTTTGAAGGCCCAAATTTAAGCCATGGAGTGCTTGGGGTTTCGTTTTTCTGTTCCAAATACTCACCAACATTCCCTGCAGAAAGTTTGAGATTTGTTCGAATAGTTTTACTACTACCTCTTAACAAATTCACAAGAAATTCTAGGTATTTCCAAGCACTAAAAAGTAACACATTTAGATGTCCTGATTCAGAAGAGTGACACAACAGCATTGCACTTAAAAAAACTTCTACAAACGTTTTTCTTCAACAGAAATGTTTTCACAATTGAATAATACCCTTTCTTCTAAATTCCAAGTGTGTTAAAGGTGTTCCCTTCCCAGCAGCACTCTGAAAATGCATTTGCTTCTCCTTTTGTTAGTTGCCAATTGGCAAACCACTTCAGTATGGAACACCAACTGCATGCTGGTGACCAATACCCACAAAATCACATGCCAGTTGACGTCATCAACTTTTACTTGTGCACAAATCCCATAATGCCCACATGCCCAGTCACAGTACCAGCTTTGCTCATGTCTAAATCCACCACATGGGGAAATCTCATTTGGAAGAGAATAACAAGTATTGGTAAATGCATTAGGTTTCCCCTATGTGATTATTTATAAGCTATTTTTTCGTAAGATGTAGCTTGGTGAGTAGTTGTGCAAAAAAATGTACTGAAACTCTGTTAAAGTGTTCTGCTAGGCAAGTCGATAGATATGCAACAATAAACACAAAATGCTTTGTTTGAAATTAACTAATCTAAACCTTTCATAGTTTTACCATCTGGAATAATCTCCCTTGAACGATATGAGCTACTAAAAATAGCTGATGTCGCTGGGTGGAGTGTAGTGCACAGGCCACTCGGCATGGCCCTCCCCTCTATCGCCCGTCGAAGTAATGGGCTGGCAGTGTCTTTCTAAACGTCACTCAATCTCCGATACACATGTGCTCCTCTCTGTGTGTGTCAAAGAGCAAGTGAGGGAGGGAGAGAAGGCAAATAGAGGTGAGGGATGGAAACAATGACGAGAGAGCAAAGGTGATAAGGAGAGAGTGAAAGTGATGACAATGAGCGAAAAGCAGCAAGAGAAACATCATATAAGAAATAACGACTAGAAAGAAAACAAGAGTGAGACATAGAAATAGCTAAAGAATGTCCGGTTACTTACTGGTAATATTCATTACTCTGAGTCATAGCCCTCCCAGTCCCAGTCCAACACAGATGAGCATAGCTCCTCCCACCAGAAACTCCCAAGCAAACTCCAAACCCATCCCTTCCCTCCAGGCCACTTCCATACCCTTAGGCAAATAACACGTGACCCCCAGAACCACAACCTGCACTACTAAGCACAAGATGCCGAACAGGGATGGGAACCCGGACTGGGATGGGGAGGGCTACGACTCGAAGTAATGAATATTACTGGTAAATAAACAGACATTACCTCCTCATCAGCCCTCCCAGTCCCAGTCAAAACGAGATGAACAGATAGCAAAGCAAGAATTAGCTTCATAATATATCAAAAACAGACTTTATTAAGCACAGCAATAAGTCATACTACCGAAGCAGAACGCAACATTGCGCCCCAAACCCAGCAGACTCAGTCCCAGCCACCACCAAACGATAATGGGACACAAAAGTGTGAGGAGAACTCCAGGTAGCAGCCCTGCAGATCTCTGCCATGGAAGCCCCCTAAAAGCAAACCCAGGAGGCAGCCACTCCTCGACTCGACCTCCCATGAACCGACCCAGGCGCCAACACACCATAAGCCTCATTCGCAGCACCCACAGACCAGCCCAGCCAAGGACTGAGAATAGCCGCAGAAGGCTTCTGATCCTGAACAGCCAGACCAAAGGTCACAAACAGGGAATCCACCTTACGAAAAGGCCTAGTACGCCGCAAGTACACCTCCAGAGCCCGCCAAATGTCCAAACAGTGCAGCCGCACTTCAAACTCTGAAAGAGGATCCGGACAGAAGACAGGCAACACCAGATCCTCCATGCAGTGAAATGAGGAAGGAACTTTGCGAACAAAGGAAGGATCAGGCCTCAGAACCACCCGATCAGGAACAAAAAAGCAAAAAGGGCACCAAACACATCAAGGAGCCCAACTCACCAATCCTCCGAGCTGAGGTAATAGCGACAAGGAAAAGCACTTTGATAGTCAAAAACCGCAAAGAAACTTCAAGCAGGGGCTCAGAAGGCGCCCCCTGCAAAGCCCCCAAAACCAGAGGCAGATCCCAACTAGGCGCAAAGGACTTAACGACAGGCTTCTGGAGGAAACAACTCCGCAACAACCTCGACACCAGGGGGACCACCAGCTCACAGTTCGAACACTGGATTGCCCGAACAGCTGCCCACTGAGCCCTAAGCGAGGATACAGCTATACCCAGGTTGAACCCATCCTACAGAAAATCCATGAAACGCACTGGATCTACCTCCAACGCAGACCACCCCTGAGCCGCACACCAAGGCTGAAAAGACATTCAATGTCTGGTATAGGACCTGAGAGTGGAGGGGTGCCTGGACCGCTGAATAAACTCAGCCACAGAAGGAGAACACTTCAAAGCCACTAGGTTCATCCTCTCACCAGCTAACCCACCAGTCTCAGGCAGACCAGACACCCCCAAGACAGAGGGGGAAACGACCAAGGAAAAGGTACCACCAGCAACCTCCAGCAAGGCCCCACTGACAACCTCAACAACAGAGGGAACCAAGACCTCCTGGACCACTCCAGAGCCACCAGAACCACCGTGGCCCGATCCAGCTTGATCATCAGCAGAACCCGTGGAGGAAGAGCAATTGGGGGAAAAGCATACATCAAGCCCCCTCCCACCAGAAGGACAGGTGATCTTCCCTCCAAACCACGTTCAATCGAACCAGTAAACAGAACCTCTCCCTCGAGGCGTTTCCTGGAGTGGCAAACAGATCCACCACCGGGACCCCAAACCAAGTCATCAGGCAAGCAAACACCTCTTGCGTCAGACACATGTAGGACAGGGAGGGAAACACCCTGCTCAGCGATCTGCCTCCAAGTTTAAAACCCCCAGCAGATGCAAAGCCCTTAGAGACAAGTGCGACTCTGCCAAAATGCAGATCTGGTGAGCCAACAGGTTGAGGGAAGCTACCTTTGCACTCCCCTGGTGGTTGGCATAACACACCCCAACCGTGTTGTCCGTCTGCACCATTACATCCCTCCGGAGAACGCAAGGCAAAAAATGAGCCAACGCCAACTGAACCGCTGTCACCTCCCTCCAATTCGAGGACATGCCTGTTTCCAGTACAGACCAAAGTCCCTGCACCGACTCCTGAGCCAACTCTGCCCCCCATCCGAGTTTGCTGGCATCCGTCGTCAGGACCAACCTCTCCAGGGACACAAAGGGCAAGCCCTGCAAGAGGTTCCGTTCCACCAGCCGCCAGGACAAAACCCGGGCGATGTACACGCCCCCCATAATCAACAGCTGGTAATCCAGAGAGGCCCAAGGAACAATCATCACAGTAGCCAACATCAGCCCTTGAACACGCAACCACTGGCGAGCCGTGGAAGACTGAGCCCACAACACCTTCCTCAGTTCATCCACCAGAGTCAGTCTGCGGGTTCCAACAGGAGGACTTTTCCCAACCTGGTACTGAAAGCCCCCCCAATGAACCAGAGTTGGGCAAAGATGGGACTTCTCCAATTTCAGAATCCACTCGAACTGTTGAAGGAGCCTGCAAACCTCCTGGAAATGTGCCTGAGCCTGAAGAAAAGAAGAGGAAGAAATCATCCAATCGTCAAAGTAAAGGAACTCCTGGATCCCCTGAGCATGCAACAAGCCCACCAAGGGTGCCAACACCTTAGTAAACACCCTAGGAGAGGTACACAGTCCAAACGGCAATACCTGGAACGAGTAATGATACGACCCCACACAGAAACGCAGCAACCGTTGCGAGGCCGTTTGTACCGGTACATGAAAATAGGCACCCTGCAAATCCAGAGAAGCCAGGAAATCCCCCACCAACTGGAAGGGAAGACTCATCTGCAGCGTCACCATTTTGAAGGACCAGTGAGGGACACACAAATTCCTGGCCTTCCGATCCAGGACAGGATGGTATCCCCCATTTTGCTTCTGGATCAGAAACAGGATTGAGTAAACCCCCAACCCTGCTTGCTCACAGTTACCCTCACCACAGCCCCTTTGGCAACCAAGTCCTGGACTCCCTCCAACAGAGCACAACACTTTGTGTGAGATCTAGGAACAGGGGTAGCCCTGAACACATCCACTGCAGGAACCCCAAATTCGATCCTGTAGCCCAGCCGGACCACCTTCAGATCCCACTGATCTCGAACAAACTCCTCCCAAACTGGAAAAAAAGACTTGAGGTGACACCCCAACAGGCATCCCCGTAAACAACCTGAGGCCACCAAAACGCCCTGTATCAGAACAGTGCTAAATGAAAACGTGCTTTTAACAGACTTTCTGCATTATTCAGGGATCTTTATGCGGCAAGAATGCATTAAACATGTAAATACTCGGTAGACGCAGAAGGTGGATGGAAATCACCTGGATTTTTGCAATATTGAGGGTTCAAATGTAGAGCAAAATATAGGACTGTAAGAAAATAAAATATGAAGCTGTTACATATGTTCGAATACACATGGTATAACCAAAACATGACCATGCCTATATGGAATCCGTACGGACAGTGGTAATATGAGCTAAAAACTAAAGCCTAATGATGAGCCCTTCTTACTAGCAGCACCTGACCTCCTTTCTCCCCAAATATTTGTCTTCCCCTCAAATTACAATTGGGGTTTGTGTGCACACTGACTGGCACCCAACGTAACTGTGCCTATTCCCTAGGGAACTAAATTCAAATGAACAACCGCAAAGGTGCACCACAAAGTTCTTCAAACAACAATATTATGAATATAATGAATCGCGAAAGATGATGTTTTCTTGTCTTTGAAAGTTCTTTATTTTCAATAATTAACACCATATAGCCGACGCGTTTCGTCCCAATGGGACTTCTTAAGGGCTTGTAAATTGGAAGAGAATGCTTCCAAGTAAATCCTCAAAGGAAAAGTTCCATACGGCTCCTTTCACCAAATTTCTAACTCATTAGTGATGAGGGCATGGACTGAATGTTCTAATACGAATAATCTACGTCTGGTCTTGATGCGAACTGTGAGTGATACGGATGTCCTAAGGTTGTGTGCTAGCTCTGATGAGAGTCTTGCCACAAAGTGGAAGTGAGTTTGTAAACGGTCAGGGGAATCTGTGTTGGCTTGTAATGTCCTCTAGGTGTTCAACTCTTTAAACTACTTGAGCAGAGATATAGGAATTGGTAGCCTGTCAGGTTGATCGTGATACATCGTCCTGTTGTAAAAAGTGTCCAGAAAGCCCTTGCCTTGACCGCAATCCGTATTCCGATGAGCCGTAATATGAGCATTGCAGAAGGCAATGGCCTATTCAATGTACCAGAACACCCCCATCCCATCAGAAGCAGTCAATGCACACCCCATGAGAACTTATAGTAATACAAAGGGGGGGCGGTTGTTTAAACACAAGAGACAGCCCGCGTCCTCCCAAGGTGCAGGCTTGAGACTGAAGGAGAGGAGTACGTAAAGTTGAGCTAAAAGACAGATACCTGCACAGCTTTGTGCGTCCCGAGCTTGGCGAGAATGGCACCCAGCAGACCCTCACTGCAGAGTAGCAGTAACAACGCTGTGCCAGCAGCCCCCTACCAGAGGCGTTGCACATTGTACAGCACACACCGGAGGCAGTAAAGCGCCCCCACCTCTCACAGGAAAACCTCTTGCCTCGCACCACACTGGCAGAGGGGCAACAACCCTCCTTTACCAATACGCCGCCCAAACGCCACTGACCCTTGTCACTCCGTAACTCCCCTCCCCAATACACACACACGCAGGCACTGCATGCATAGTGTGCATTTCTGTAAAATGCACGGCTCCTCCCACCTTATCCAGGATTGCTCAGGTAACATTATCTGAGTCCTCCCTTTCAGGGAGTCGGATCTCTGATCTGCAGATGCATGTGCAGCAGGCGCACGAACACTCTGTGTGTTGCGGCGCTTTCACACGTGTGTCCGCCCTTTGTTTGGGTGGGGCCTCGGCGACCTTGCCAGGGATATATATAAATATACAGTAAGATATGCATGTATAAAAATAATCCCTCAGCAGCAGCCATGAAGAAATATCAACTAAATAAACATGAGGCAGCCTTCATCACACTAACAGCATGCTAATGAAGGGGGGGGGGTGCTCCATCTGTAGGCAGCACTTCTGCCAGGCTCTTTACTGATTAACCCCTCTGCTGCCAGCGCCGGCAGCGCTAGGTGTGAGGTGGACCCTCACACGCGTCCCCGACCGCCAGAAGCGCCTCAATCCCTGCACCACTCACCGTGATTTGCTCATGACAATGGGGATTAAACCCAGGTACGCGCCTTAACTTTAATACTCGATTTCTTCCCCTAAATATTTTTGGAGCTGTAGGTGCTGCATAGAAATACATATAACCCACAATCTCAGCTCGAGTAAGATAGCCCTGTGGGTGAATGCGCCCACTGTAGATGACGGCGGGTAAGCTGCTTTCCACAGGAAAACCTGCTGTAGGATAACTGAGAGGGTACATTATGCATCTTCGTGCAATGCGTGGGAGGAGGGGAGAGCCACGTCAGGAGCCCTCGAAAACTTCCGAGATGGAGGGCGAGGCATCGATCATTCCCCCGCAGAATGGGTAACGTGAGTACTCAGGGCTCAGTACAGTACTCAGATGTCCACAGCAGCGGGTGCGTGAACCCAGCAACCAATCTGCCCACTGCAAGCCCCAACTCAAGCCCACGAGAGAGAGAGAGATGACTGCCAAGAACTGGGAATTTGGTGCCTAGTGTGGAGGAGCGGTGCAAAAGGGGGGTGGTGATGGACGGATGGAGGAGAGCTGTGAGCAGGACGGGTAGAGGTGGGCATGGCGGCCGGGGGGCAGGGCATGTAGTGGTGGTCACCAGGATCCGGTGAGCAGAGACTGTCTGTCAGGTCAGGGCCTGAATAAACACACCTGATGTCAGGTGAGCACTAAAAGGGCTGGGGTCAAGGCCCTCTGCCTGGGTTGAGCGCCGATGATAGCCTCGCTCCTATTTTGTGCACTATTGTATTGTATTGTATTGTATATTGGATTTATATAGCGTTTATCACCCAGGGGTCTCTAAGCGCTTGCCTTGGGAACCCGTCCTGGCTTTTCCCTGTGAGATAGCCCCTACAGGGCATCCCCAAGGTGAAAGCCAGGCATCCCGCCGCGAGGGGCCGTTGTGGAGATTAAGCAAGCTTAATGCCCAGAGTTGCAGAGTGTGAACCCATGATTAGGTCAGGCACCGAAGCGGGAATTATCGAGTCCGTGGACATTTGAGCTCAAGACCCTGCCACGTCGGGAATTGAACCCTGGTCCCGGGTCTGACCTCTGCTTCAGGGTCTGCCTGCTCTAACCAGTGAGCCACACTTCGCCACTAGACTGCAAACCCTCCCTCGCAGCCCAAAAGAAGGACATAGGTGCACTGCTAAACGTCCATCTACCATTGTGCTCCAAGTACTTTTGTACAGTTTTAGGCCTACTGCAGATGCCTGGGTGTACTCCAACACATGCGATGCCGGGCTGGTGCAGTGGGTACGGATTGATTTCACAAGACCGTTTGGTAGGAAACTGCTTCATGTGACTGTTTAGGCCACATGTGTCGCAGATGGAGCGCCCTATGCCTGGAAATAAGGGTAGCATACGGGGTGCCATCAGCCGGGTTTGCTTTACCCTACTTCCTATCCCAGCATTCCTGGGGTGAATATGTGATGGAGGGATTAGGTGTATGTCAACATGTTCACAAATAGATGTGTGCCTGGTCGAGATTTTTAAAGCCTCTGTTGTAGGTGCAAGTTTTGGAAAACTTTTTTGCAGGCCACGTTTGTGTCCACCACATACGTTTCCACAGACAGCGGTCTACACTCTGGGCCCGGCCTATAGACCGCCATCTCCGAAGATTCCCTCGCTGTCTGCAGACGCCATACCCCTAAATAGCAGCCATTAGGAACTGCCTCACAGGTGAAACGGCCCCAGCCCCGTTTGAACCAGGCACCGGCCTGCCCGCCTCCTTTTGGAAAGTTTCCACAGGCACTGTAGACTAGCTTAGTGAGAGCCCCTACCACCACGGGGCTCTTTCTACACAGAAACAAGATTGCCCTCCCATACAGGTATGTAGACACATGGTTTTCTATACAGACCGCCCTCGCCTCGAAGGTTAGTTTAGAATCCCCCCCGCCTGAAGACGAGATTGCAGGACGTGCTCCACCAAAGACCCATTCACACAGCACCATCCGCTGTAAACCAGTGCAAATACCACTCTCTCGTACATACTAGTACACATACCACCCTCCCCTACGTACCAATTTACATGATCCTCCACCACAAGACCATTTTATCTTACAGATTGGTCTACAAAAAAGCCTCCCTCTGTGCCTTTTGTTCCCCTCAAACCCTCGATATCTGAACAGCTGATGAAGCTCATTAAATCATGAATTGCGCCCAATGCTGACTCTCGCTCTCCCCTGCAGCTGTCACTCTCCCCTCTCCAGCTATGCACCGACCGGCCGCCTTGCCTGATATGCCTTCACGGAACCTTGCATAGCAGGGATGTCGCTCCTCTCCCACTCCACCTCACCTCTGCTGCTACCAACATCTGCGCGTCCATTTCACTCACTTCTCCACCCCCCAAACAACTGTTCTCAGCCATCGGTCACCTTTAGCTGGCCCCTCCCTCTCCCGTCCTCAGCCGCCTCTCTCACAGACCCTGATAGGAAACAGACCTCACCAGCTCAGCACAGTAACAGCCAAGTGGGAGGCTACGAGTCTGAGCTCGGAGTTGGGACTGCCCCACTGACCCAACCCCGAGTACATTTTAGATAACATCAGAGAGGGGGCGTCTCGGACTTGTGTGTTTAAGGAAAAAAATGGTGCATACGAAAATGGCCGACATAACGGAACGCACAGCATGGCCCATTCATCATGGGCACGCTGTGTCTTCCACCAGAGGACGCTGTAGTATACTGGACAGTGTGGGGAGGGGGCTGCGCGCGGCCCCCACTTCTCCTAATGATATCAATGGCTTTGTTTCCCCTCCCAAATATAGCCTCAGCTCGAAACCGTCAATTTCCGAGGAGCCACCATCAGCTCATTCCAAGGATGCGACCCCTATCCCCTCCATTAATGGTTCTGACTTTGCAAGAGCTCCTCCCCACAAGGGCGCCCTTTCACGGGGGTCATCAGCTGAGGGCACGTATGAGTAAACAAGCAGGCGTCGCACAGCCCAGGCTGATCAATGAGGATGGGAACTAGGTAGGCGAGAACACGGCATGGCTATATCCAACACGCATGAATAATCGACACGGACAAGATATCCGCAAAAGAGCAGGGCCTCTCTCACTTCAAGTGAAATTCGCACAGCACACTACAAGGACGTATAACTGGGTTTGCAAAAAAACACAATCATCACAGGATTAAATACATACAAGAAACAGTTTCAGAAAGGAGGCAGCATCGCGGGCACAGGCAGCCCCAGCTAGGAGAGAGGCTTTTCCTTTTCCTGGCATCGCGTCTGTGGCCGCGGCAGGCATGACGCAAGTTTTCTTTAAGCCCCGTCTTTTTCAGACGGGGATCCCCGACTTCCCGCTGGGGTAAAAGGTTCCTTATCTTCTTTATGGGTCCATCTGGACCCATAAAGAAGATAAGAAACCTTTTACTTCAGCAGTAAGGCAAGGAACCCAATCTGAAAAGGACGGGGCTTATAGAGGAAGAAAAACGTCACTAGGACCTCTTCTCCAATGGCCAGCACCGTTTAGGAGGCCAGCCAATGGAGAAGAGGGGCAGGGCTTAACCTCGCTAGTGATCTTCTCTCTATCTCATCAAATCTCACCAGCGAGACTGCTCAAGCGCAGCCATCGCAGGCTGAGACCTAAAAAGCTGGCCATGTCCACAGAAGCCGCCCTTGAGGGAGAGCACTCCAGGTAAGGCACTCTAGAAACTCCCTCTATCCCAGCACACCTAGGACAGACCAAAATCCGTTGCCGCCTTCAAACAGGCCGCAATGCTGACTACGCTGTCTCAAGCACCCAAGATAGGGGAACCGGCCCCAATGAAGAGTGCCCACCCGGTCCCGGATTACATACAGATACAAAAACAGATGCCAGAACCAGGGAACAGCTGCAGCCCTTAAAACCATGCAGTGCCCCCGCGGGTCCTCTGTAATTAAAAGGAAGGTAATCATAACAGCGGGGCTACTCGGACTCGGAAACGAGAACCGAGCCCCACTCGTAGGAGACCTCCGAGGAGGAGCCATACCGCCATGCCTTCGGCGTGCTGATAACGCCATAGCTGCGCCCACAGTGGGAATACAGTGTTTATCATATATTAACGCCACACTAGGAAATGTGCTTAATCTATCAGTATGGTTGGCTCTACAAAAATATTGTCATTTACGAAGAAAGAGATTAAAGGCTCCTTCTTGCCACAAAGGCAGGGCCTTAGGGTAAATTTAGAGTTGAATAAACCAACTGTCGCCGTATATAAATTTCTTAATTTACAGGAGGGAGGTAATAACTACCTGTCATTTGTTACCTATGTGCAGCATTGTTTGTGCTACTGTGATTGAGATGTGGCATTGTTCATACACCTTGCCGCATTTCCTTACATGAAGTCCCGTTCATTGGACCTGGTACCATGGCCATGCAACAAGAAAAGTAAACAAAGCACATTGCACTTTTTATTTTTCTGTAATTTGTATCGTAATTGTAGATGTTTTTATATTAAACCTTTGTTTGTTGCCCATAATATCAGGTCGCATAACTTCGCTATGAAATTCTTACTGACATTAGAAGATCCGCTAACATGTTACAATGTCGCCCTGTACATATTGAAATCGATCAATGCAAGGAAAAGTCTCATCTTATAAATTAAGAGATGTACTGTTCTTAACAATTGAAACATTAAACTACACGTTATTCCTTTAGATGTATTTTGTTTGTACTTTTATGACTGTTTTCTGTTGATAGCTGAATAAAGATTTTGAATTAAATTGAATATAATTTCAAGATGAATAAAGTTATGAAAAGAGAAAATAAATGAACATTTCTCAAACACTTTTCAGATTACAATTTGAATCATTCAAACTTTATTGAACAGAGTGCAGACTGGAAACGCTTTCAACAGGATGAGGAAAACTGTGGTTTAGTTAGACTAATAATAGACACAGACATGGACAACACAGGAAGTAGAATGCCTACAACCAATGAAAAGGAGGAAAAGTAAAGTGACAAGAACACAGACCAATAAGAGAGGATGGCGGGATGTAAGTCCCTTTTAAGATATATTAAAAACAATATATTTCAGAAGCACAGCGCAAGCACTGTTCAGGAGAAACCTAAAAATGTATATACTTTTTAATAATCTGTGGTGTATTCATCATGAGAGTTTGGCTGTCTGCAAACAGTGTGCTACAGGGTAAAGTCTCTGCATAGGGTAAAAACTGTTCATGATATCCTCTTTTCTACTCATGCCTGCCTCATATCTTATGAGAGGTTCGGTATCTGTGAAGGATTTCATACAGGTTAAAGCCTTCCATAGTAGCACATTAGATGTGCAACATTGCTTAAGTGTCTGAAGAAAGTTGTTTTTCTCTAAACAGTTTGTGCTGGAGGGATTACCCATCTATGTGTGGTTGATGGTCTACATAAGCTTGGCTACCCATGAAGTATATGGTCAATGTTGTACATAACAGATCTTTGCTTCATCTAAGGGGGGTACTTGTGTGATGGTATTAATGATGGTTACATTACTCTGAGCTATTCTCCTTCCTAGAGTAATGCGTACAAAAACAGGTTGGATGATGTCATGCGTAAGGTCATCAATTATGTCATTTGAGATGTCATCAGTGATGTAATAAATTATGTCATAGATCATGTCATAAGTGATGTATATGTGGGGTCATAGACAGTGCATGGCGGGGGTGCAAGTTATAGTTAGTTCTGCTAACAATAACTGTTGAATTTCTGCGTTCTTTTTTAGTTCAACATTTGACATTGGCACTGACATGTTCACCTAACTATAACCTCACTTTAAACCTTGCTTTTTTTTAGTGTATTTCAAAGGTTTTAAAAAAATCTAAAATATAATAACAATTCCTAGCTATAATATTAATCTAACCTTTAGTTTTCCAGCGAATATCTAGGATTTCTTTAACATAAAGTAAGATTTTATTGCCATATGTAAAGCCAATTAATCCACATTTTCAAAATTTCCATTGGGTGGGCGCAGACTTCTTTTCCCTGCCTGTTACCCTGCAATACAATGACTCAAAATATAATATGACTTGTGCAGACAGGGGCTGGGCAACATTCTCATGCCACTGGAGTGAAAAGTGAGCCCTTATTCGATGCCAGCTGTGCCTGGGCATGATAACCTCTGGAGTAGATATTATCTTGGGTCTCTTACATGGAATTATCTGGATGCTCTTCTCAGATGGAGAAACTAGAAGGATCAGTACTCTAAAGTAGGTAAGGGCTGTGTATCTGGCACTTGCATGGTGATCTTGTACAGGGTATGGGGTGTGTTTGCCTTCATTAGCACGGTGCATGAGAAGGAGCAGTGGGGATATTTATGGGACAGAGTTAGAAAGTAAGCAGGGATCGTGAGACTGGCCCTTGCTGTGTGGCTTCAGGCAAGCGTGCTGCCACTGTCACATTCTGTGAGAAGCGACAGCGGGTAATGTCTGTGGCAATTGTCTTAAGTAGCCTTGGGCCGTGGTTGTGCCCTTGTCTGTTGATCTCAGGGTAGGACACTGGCCTTGCATGCTGCCACTCAAATGGTGAGTTCGAAGTGCCAGTGGGGCAGTTTTAGGATAGTTCTGTAAAGTACCCATGGGTCTTGGGGCTGCCCCCTGTCTGAGGACTTATGTCATGGCACTGGGCCTGCATGCTTTTCCTGGCAGGATGTATGCAATGGTCAGTGCACCATGGTAAATACTAATGAGGTTGGAACCAGTTTTCACTCCACAGAGTGGGCACTGCTCAGCTAAGTGAAGATAATTACAACAAGGGGTGGTGAGGGACAGAGTCTCTGAATTAAGCAGAAAGCTCTCACCCAGTCAAGAGATCAGGGCTAGATCCAACACCGTTTTTTAGCTCACTGCACCATCCCAGTTTCAGAACCTGGCTGTATGCAAATTAGTCTGTTCCTGTCCCAGTGCATGATGGGAACGGGGCAAACCAAACTACAAAAGCCAATTCTTACACTGGGAAGGAAACAAGCTCCCGGGGACCAGTTTCTGGCATTACAGCCGTCTTCGGCCCGGTTTGCTTGAATCCTGATGGTGCAATGAGCAAGGGTCTCACATCTGAGAATACCCTTCCACGCTTAGGGTGGACAAAAATAATTACAACAAGGGGTGGTGAGGGACAGAGTCTCTGAATTAAGCAGAAAGCTCTCACCCAGTCAAGAGATCAGGGCTAGATCCAACACCGTTTTTTAGCTCACTGCACCATCCAAGTTTCAGAACCTGGCTGTATGCAAATTAGTCTGTTCCTGTCCCAGTGCATGATGGGAACAGGGCAAACCAAACTACAAAAGCCAATTCTTACACTGGGAAGGAAACAAGCTCCCGGGGACCGGTTTCTGGCATTACAGCCGTCTTCGGCCCGGTTTGCTTGAATCCTGATGGTGCAATGAGCAAGGGTCTCACATCTGAGAATACCCTTCCACGCTTAGGGTGGACAAAAATAATTACAACAAGGGGTGGTGAGGGACAGAGTCTCTGAATTAAGCAGAAAGCTCTCACCCAGTCAAGAGATCAGGGCTAGATCCAACACCGTTTTTTAGCTCACTGCACCATCCCAGTTTCAGAACCTGGCTGTATGCAAATTAGTCTGTTCCTGTCCCAGTGCATGATGGGAACAGGGCAAACCAAACTACAAAAGCCAATTCTTACACTGGGAAGGAAACAAGCTCCCGGGGACCGGTTTCTGGCATTACAGCCGTCTTCGGCCCGGTTTGCTTGAATCCTGATGGTGCAATGAGCAAGGGTCTCACATCTGAGAATACCCTTCCACGCTTAGGGTGGACAAAAGTAATTACAACAAGGGGTGGTGAGGGACAGAGTCTCTGAATTAAGCAGAAAGCTCTCACCCAGTCAAGAGATCAGGGCTAGATCCAACACCGTTTTTTAGCTCACTGCACCATCCCAGTTTCAGAACCTGGCTGTATGCAAATTAGTCTGTTCCTGTCCCAGTGCATGATGGGAACAGGGCAAACCAAACTACAAAAGCCAATTCTTACACTGGGAAGGAAACAAGCTCCCGGGGACCGGTTTCTGGCATTACAGCCGTCTTCGGCCCGGTTTGCTTGAATCCTGATGGTGCAATGAGCAAGGGTCTCACATCTGAGAATACCCTTCCACGCTTAGGGTGGACAAAAATAATTACAACAAGGGGTGGTGAGGGACAGAGTCTCTGAATTAAGCAGAAAGCTCTCACCCAGTCAAGAGATCAGGGCTAGATCCAACACCGTTTTTTAGCTCACTGCACCATCCCAGTTTCAGAACCTGGCTGTATGCAAATTAGTCTGTTCCTGTCCCAGTGCATGATGGGAACAGGGCAACCCAAACTACAAAAGCCAATTCTTACACTGGGAAGGAAACAAGCTCCCGGGGACCGGTTTCTGGCATTACAGCCGTCTTCGGCCCGGTTTGCTTGAATCCTGATGGTGCAATGAGCAAGGGTCTCACATCTGAGAATACCCTTCCACGCTTAGGGTGGACAAAAATAATTACAACAAGGGGTGGTGAGGGACAGAGTCTCTGAATTAAGCAGAAAGCTCTCACCCAGTCAAGAGATCAGGGCTAGATCCAACACCGTTTTTTAGCTCACTGCACCATCCCAGTTTCAGAACCTGGCTGTATGCAAATTAGTCTGTTCCTGTCCCAGTGCATGATGGGAACAGGGCAAACCAAACTACAAAAGCCAATTCTTACACTGGGAAGGAAACAAGCTCCCGGGGACCGGTTTCTGGCATACATACTGGGCCAGGGACAGACTAATTTGCATATAGCCAGGTTCTGAGCTGGGATGGGGCAGTGAGATAAATAACGGTGATGGATCAAGCCCTGATCTTTGGACTGGGTAAGAGTGGTCTGCTCAATTCAGACACCCTGTTCATCACCACCCCCTTTTCTGTATCGTTTTTGGCCACTATAGGTGTGGCAGGGTATACTCAGACATGAGTCCCTTTCTCACTGCTCCATCAGGATTCAAGCAAGCCGGGCCGAAGAGGCTGAAATGCCAGAAACCGGTCCCCGGTAGCTTGTCTCCTTTCTGGTGAAGAATTGGCTTGGTAGTTTGGTCTGCCCTGTTCCCATGATGCACTGGGCCAGGGACAGACTAATTTGCATATAGCCAGGTTCTGAGCTGGGATGGGGCAGTGAGATAAATAACGGTGATGGATCAAGCCCTGATCTTTGGACTGGGTAAGAGTGGTCTGCTCAATTCAGACACCCTGTTCATCACCACCCCCTTTTCTGTATCGTTTTTGGCCACTATAGGTGTGGCAGGGTATACTCAGACATGAGTCCCTTTCTCACTGCTCCATCAGGATTCAAGCAAGCCGGGCCGAAGAGGCTGAAATGCCAGAAACCGGTCCCCGGTAGCTTGTCTCCTTTCTGGTGAAGAATTGGCTTGGTAGTTTGGTCTGCCCTGTTCCCATGATGCACTGGGCCAGGGACAGACTAATTTGCATATAGCCAGGTTCTGAGCTGGGATGGGGCAGTGAGATAAATAACGGTGATGGATCAAGCCCTGATCTTTGGACTGGGTAAGAGTGGTCTGCTCAATTCAGACACCCTGTTCATCACCACCCCCTTTTCTGTATCGTTTTTGGCCACTATAGGTGTGGCAGGGTATACTCAGACATGAGTCCCTTTCTCACTGCTCCATCAGGATTCAAGCAAGCCGGGCCGAAGAGGCTGAAATGCCAGAAACCGGTCCCCGGTAGCTTGTCTCCTTTCTGGTGAAGAATTGGCTTGGTAGTTTGGTCTGCCCTGTTCCCATGATGCACTGGGCCAGGGACAGACTAATTTGCATATAGCCAGGTTCTGAGCTGGGATGGGGCAGTGAGATAAATAACGGTGATGGATCAAGCCCTGATCTTTGGACTGGGTAAGAGTGGTCTGCTCAATTCAGACACCCTGTTCATCACCACCCCCTTTTCTGTATCGTTTTTGGCCACTATAGGTGTGGCAGGGTATACTCAGACATGAGTCCCTTTCTCACTGCTCCATCAGGATTCAAGCAAGCCGGGCCGAAGAGGCTGAAATGCCAGAAACCGGTCCCCGGTAGCTTGTCTCCTTTCTGGTGAAGAATTGGCTTGGTAGTTTGGTCTGCCCTGTTCCCATGATGCACTGGGCCAGGGACAGACTAATTTGCATATAGCCAGGTTCTGAGCTGGGATGGGGCAGTGAGATAAATAACGGTGATGGATCAAGCCCTGATCTTTGGACTGGGTAAGAGTGGTCTGCTCAATTCAGACACCCTGTTCATCACCACCCCCTTTTCTGTATCAGCTAAGTGAAGAGCCAGCTATGGGCCGAAAGTATGGAATGTAACAGCCATTTCAGAAAACCCTTAACCTCTTCCTTGCTCATGACGGCTGGGAACCGTCACACGTCACGGTGTGTGTGTGCGCATGATGGCCCGCGGCCGTCCGAATCCCCGCCCACTAATGAAAACCCCTGCACAGCACAGAAATTTCGCACGCACGAAAGGGGTTAATCAGTTATTTAAAGGCCAACAATTTTAACACCGCCATGTTCCCTAAACTCAGGCACGAAAACAGCAATGGGTAATCTGAGTACCTTGAAGCCCAGATACCCCATGTATTGCACGGACTGTTCCGTTTTACCATGTAACCTCTGTAACACGGGCAATGCAAAACTTGAGGTGGACACAGAAAGGGGGCTATGACTTCTGTAATATATGGAAACATGTCATGCAGATGTAGGGGTACAGGGTTGAGCCTCCTCATGGAAACGCTCCTCAAATTGTGATTATTCTAACAGCGAATATCTTGTATCACGAATAATGACTTGGGAATCTCAAAATACCAGTGGAAACACAGTATTGTGACAAATACTGCAAGCTAATAACTGATCTCGGCACATGCTGCAAGGACTTTTATTGCATTTGGCTTGAATGTTCTCGATTGGTAATAAAGGTCCTGCCTTGTGCACCATGGGTTATTTCTCTAATTTCTGAGGGCCTCATTTATGTGGGTTTGACATAGAGCAGCCCAGCAAGGAATCTTGCTGTGCTGTCCTACATAAAAACAAAAGTGCAGGAATGTGCAGTATATATGTGACACAGTGCAGGCACCCATGCACTATGGCGCAAGGTTGCCTGCATTGCAGGGCTGATCTGTACAAAACACAAAGTAGGGAGGATGGACGCGTGAACAGTAGGCACTAGCTTTTCCTTACTTCCTAATATTCATCAAAGAGGCCAAGATAAGTCCTCCAAAGCCTATTTGGTGTTCCTGATAACTTTAGAGCCAATTGACGAATCGCCCATAAACTTTCCAAAAAAGTGCTACTTTGAATTAGCTTGCACATAGAATGTATCTAGGTAATCTCATCTGTCAAGTAGGGCTGAGAAAAAGGGGGTACCAAAACACATTCTTCCCATAAATCTTTCTACAGGAACTTTAGACACGTGCTACAGCCCAAACTGCTGAACACATGTACCAAATTTGTCAGAAAGAAAACTCTTGGTCCAGACAGAGTGCTTTTTGTGATCTGGTGTGAATTAGATGAGTCGTTTTTGAGCAATTAATGATCACAACTTTGTATATTTCACACTGTGAAGGCTCCGCAGACCTGAGAGATCTCCTGCTGAGATATAATTGCTGACACCTGAAGCCTGTCCCTAAAACGCATCTATTTCAATGCCAGATCTCTCCCCAAACATAGCATAGTGATCTGGGAGACTGTAGATGATCTAAGTCCAGATCTGGCCTTTATCCCAGAAACCTGGCTAAACGACAATACATTCCCCCCAGATTTTGTCTCAGCCCTCCCACCTGGCTATAAAATACTAAAACAGGATAGGACAAGGGAAGAGAGGTGGCGGTATAGCCATTCTCTTCAAAGATCAACTCTCCTGCATTCCCTCCACAATCACCCAAGTAGGCACCACCGAAATACGAGCTTTCTCAGTTCTGAAGGGCACTCAAGTAATACTGGGAGGTGCTATCATTTACAATCCCACTGGACACCATGCTGGATTAAGTGCCAACCTACTTGATCAACGTTCCCCCCTCTGCCTAAAACAGAATCAACTCTTAGTTGTAGGGGATTTTAATCTCCACTTTGAAAATACCACCAACCCAGGTATCAAACACCTGGAAAATGATATGTCCATTATGCAACTAACTCAGAGGATATCAGAACCCACCAATGTAGCTGGACATACCTTGGACCTACTTTTCTCGAACATAACAACCACCAACATTCATGAGATTAAACCACTTCGGTAGACAGATCACTTCTTAATATCCTTTTCTCTAATATTACAAACTAAATCATTTCACATCAATCAGGCTCACTTGACAAATGCGCTCCAAAACTCAATCGGAAACCTACTACAAACTCCAGGACCGAAAGATGGTACACACCTGAACATAAAATAAATAAACGAAAATGGTGCATTCTGGAGCATAAATGGAGACTATCAAAGAACGATACGGATAGACAAAATTTCCTAGCTGAACAAAGAAATTACCATCAAACCATTAAAAACGCAAAAACTAACTATTATACAAAAAGGATTGAAGACAATGGCAACTCGTCAAAGGAATTATTTACAACAAGGGGTGGTGAGGGACAGAGTCTCTGAATTAAGCAGAATACTCTCACCCAGTCAAGAGATCAGGGCTAGATCCAACACCGTTTTTTAGCTCACTGCACCATCCCAGTTTCAGAACCTGGCTGTATGCAAATTAGTCTGTTCCTGTCCCAGTGCATGATGGGAACAGGGCAAACCAAACTACAAAAGCCAATTCTTACACTCGTCAAAGGAACTCTACAAACTTATTCGGAAACTTTGCAAAGCCATTAGCTTATCTCAGTCTACGGATCCAACATCAGAGAATTGTGAACTGATTAAATATTTTTTCACAAACAAGATAACAAAAATCTACGCTTCCCTTGACTATCCCCGTGGAGAAGATGTCACAGATTGGTAAAGCTTGGCCCCCCACCCCTCCTCACAACCTCATCTTGGCATTTGTACTCCTTTTTCAATCGAAGAAGTGGCTAAACCATGGTTGAGGTTAAAGCTGGATCTGGCAGTATCTGATAATATCAGATCACTTGCTGATCAAGGCAGAGCCGTAGCACTGATCCTATTAGATCTTACTTCGGCCATCAACACTGTATCTCACACTAAACTTCTACAAATCCTACATCAAAAATGTATTAGTTTCAAAGCCTTTGCATGGTTCGCCTATTTTTTGAAGGATCGGGCCCAAACAATTCACATGGGATCCTGCACTTCCACATCAAAGAGTATCAAATACAGAGTCCCGCAGGAAGCTTCACTAAGCCCTACCCTGTTTAATGCATATCTTTTGTCTCTGGCCGATATTAGCAGAAAATGGGGATTTGTTATATGCTCATACGCTGATGACACTCAATTGGTGATTCCCCTAATAGACAGGCTGACCAACACTGAGACTAAGGACAACCTCATTAACTGCCTCACTGAACTTGCAGGTTGGATGTCCCAACACTGTCTAAAACTGAATGCCGGGAAATTGGAAATCCTACTTTTCGTGGGTGCCCATGGTATTTGGGACAACAGTTGGTGGCCCCAGGCACTGGGCACCGCCCCCGAAACCCAAACAATCGGCGAAGAACTTGGGCATTATCTTCGACGACAGCCTATCTTTGTAGGACCAAATACGCTTGCTCTGTGGAAAAGCCTATTCCACACTAAAACTTTTTAGACAACTCTTCCCCTGGATTCCACAGAATTGCAGACAAACAGTCACACATTTTCTGCTTATGAGCAGACTGGATTACTCAATGCCCTTTACTTTGGCATGGCTGACTATCTAGTTTCTAGGCTTCAGGTGGTCCAGAGTGCCACAGCAAAACTAATATGCAACAAAAGAAAATACAGTTAAGCATCATACTGCCTGAAGGAATTACAGTGACTACCGGTCCGTCAGAGAGACAAATTCAAGCTCCTCTGTTTTGCACACAGAACCCTATACAAAACCGGACCACATATCCTTCAAGATAAACTACTTTTCCATATAACCCGCTAAACCTGAGTTCTGGTCACCAAGCCCTTGCCTCTGTCAAACGCACAAACAAGGAAAGAATGGGCGACCTGTCGTTTTCCAAATCAGCAGTGGTCCTCTGGAATGGCTTGCCACTCTACCTCTGTCTAACTAGCGACTATCTTCTGTTCAGGGAAAAAATGAAAACCATCCTGTTTCCTAGACACTGATCCCAACCTGCTCATTTCAGTATAATCTATTTCCGCCCTAGTGCTGTGATGTCCCTTGGGAGGAATGATGCGCTCTACAAATACAAATACAAATACAAAAAATACACCACATCAACCAAGAAGTGGTGGCAACTATTCTAAGACTCAAGACATAGGGGACAGGGGAGGGATGCCCTGACCCTTAGACCTGGTGGTAGGGGTCCAAGAGGGACCCTAACTTGGGTAAAAAATACATTTGTTTTGATTTAACCACAAATTTAAGGAGGATCCGTGAGTCTGCTACTAAATAAAAAAAATAAGCATGGACTCCTGCACTTCTTTATAATCCCCCGGTGTCGGCTAGGGCCTGAGTGGGCAAAGGTAAGTGTTTATTTTGGGTAGGGAGGCTCATGCCCCCCTCCCTTAGCCCCTGAGTAGCCTCAGGAACCCAATCCTCTGGCTGCAGAAAAAAAGAAGAGAGTGGGGTGCGGCCCCCCTCCTGAAGCCTAAAACATCCTTGGGCAACCTACCCCCACCATTGACTTCGCATGCCTCTGAGGGTACATGTGGCATTATTTTCCAAACACATGTGAATACATGTGTGGCAGTATTTGTCTAAGATGCATGCGCACACAAGGAAGAGGGAGTTTTTAGTGTATTATTAAGATTTAGGGCCCCATAAGGGAGGCGGTCCCGTGGGGGCCATTAGGATGTGCCCGCCACTGGCGGGTACACCCTGCATTTTTAATATTGCGCACTTCAATGCACAACATGGCAGGCTCTGTGCACGGGAAAGCATGTTCCCGCCCACATCCTAGTATGGATGGTGGTGTCTAATAGACACCGCCACCATGTGAAACCCTTTTATGCCCGGTCAACTTATTGACCGGGCGGAAAAGCGGCGGACGGTCCGCCGCGGTCCTCCCGCCATAGTAATATGGCGGGGTGAAATGGGTGGCGGGTGGGAAAGGATGTCGGGCGGATCGCATGGTGGTGGCGATCCACCCGACATCCTAATGGGGCCCTAAGTATCCAAATCCTCTTCTGGTTGCAATGCTCTAGTGTTTGTGTTGCGCAGGGCAATAGAGTACATAAGAGGTGAAGCCCGATGCCACAGTTTTGAATCTGATGCTGCAGGACGTTTGCCCGACCGGACACGTGTGTTCTGTGTGTAGTGTCATAAATGCTGTGTTCCCACTCGCATTCAAAAAAGGATTTGGGGCTATTCATTTGCTACTAGGACATGAGGAAATGGGGTGATTCAAACGGATTGTCCCACATTTTTGTTGAGGGACCTACAAGATGGTGCGGTGTCGGTGGGGAGTATAATTGAGAGTTTGCATATATTTGTATGAGAAAATGGCGCTATTTGTTTGGAGCTTGGTAAATTTAAAGTATAATTATCAACTTCGCTGTTCGTTGCCCATAGTATTCAATGACTACCTTCCTTTCTGATGTGCGGAAATTGAGTGATTGCCGTTTGTTATGTATACCCTCTGGTGTGCTGTTGGTTCTTATTCCTTATTCGCGGGTGCTCATTGTACAAGCACTATGAAACGTGTATGGTTTATGCATTCATGTTTTATAATAATGGAATGGTACGTGTAGTCATGTATAATGAGAAAGAGGTATGTTTTTGTTTTTTTAACTTATTATAGAATATATCCCTGTTTTTCTCTTTAAGTGCTATCAGTCTGGGGAAATCGACCACAGGACTGTAGTTGACTGTTGGTCTTACTCTATGATGCATATGCAATGGATATGAAACTGACTAATGGACCTATGGAATTGAACTTTAGAGAGGAGGTGGATTTCAACTAATGTGAGTTTGAAACAGTCCTGCCTGGGCAGAATGAAGGGATTTCTCTATGTGTGCTCTTCCATGTGTCCCCAAGACTGGGCAATTTCTGTAAGTAAGATTTTCATTCATTGTCTTGAGTGGAAATTGGTAAATATACATTCTGGGAGAATTGGTGGATAGATGACATTGTTAAGACCTTCCCCTGGTCACTATCCATTGCTGTATTTCACTACAGAGGCATATAAGGTGGACTAAATGCACAAGATTGTGGTTTTTTCTTTTTTTAAAGATGTGGTGTTTTGGATACTTTCTCTGCTTTTGTTTCTCTTCTTTTCTATGTTGGGAGTGACATTCATATGCTTATAAAAAATGCATGTTTTGCATTGGTTTTTGGTTGACAGATGTCTTTGGTTCTTTCCTCTATCTCAAGTATTTTGAATTTTGTCTTTACTTGTGTACTTTCCTTACCCCCATAAAATGGGGAGACATTCCTGGTACCAAATGTTTTTATTTGGTTTTCATAAATGGGGAGACATTCCTTTTTGTATACTGTTGTTAATGAATATTTTGGATTTGTCCTAAGAATCCAGTTTCAATTATTGAATGGCACTTATTACTGTACAAGTTTCTAAATTGTGCTGTCTATTGGATATTTATGTGTGTCTATGAATATTTGTATATTGTATGTTCCCTTGTTTGTTGGCCATCCTTCTTTGTTTAGTCGATATATAAGGGTTGTAAAAAGCAATATGGTAATTATTAACATATCTTAAAATTGAATTGTCTCCTTTGTATGTAAAAAATAATTCTGACTTTGTTATGTTGCGGATGTTCAAGGAATTAGGCTCAGAAACTGAACCTGGTGTAGGAAGTATATGTCTGTGTGCCAGGTGCTTGGAATTTGTTATATGTTTGTGTTTAAGTTTGCAGCCCTGAGGGAGCCTTACTAAGGCAAACGACATTGGCTGTGCTTTCTGTAACATGGATGAACTACCTTAATAAAGAATACACTACTTGTATATCAAGGATATAAGAGTAATATTTTGAAGTTCATTCTCTATGTTAACTAATTTTCATTTGCTGCCTCTCTGATCTGTATATACAATTTAAGAATTGATGGTCAATTAGAGGTGGGCAATGTATTAATACATGTTGTTCCTTCAGGTTGTGCAGCTGTGGGTTCCTTGCTTTCTATTCGTTTGTTCAAAATGCATAATAAAAGGAGGAGGGACTGAGCACCCCCATTCCTAAGCTTAAAAAGGCCTAGGGTCCCATCCCCCAGGGCTGAGTAAATAAATGAAGGGATGGGGCTGTGCGGCTCCCCTCCCCAAGCCTCAAAAAGGCCTATCCTCTGGGGCCATAACAATAATTAAAAGGATGGGGCCACATGTCACCCTTCCTTGAACCTTTAAGGGCCCTAGGGACCCCATGCCAAAAAGCAAGCTCATTTACTGTGTCTCAGAAAGCCTACCCTTTGTCGAACCTCTCTCTGGGCAGGGGCAAAGGTCATGCACAGTGTGGGGTTGGCTGCCTCCTGGTGGGTTGACCAAAGGGCCTGGCCTGTGGTCAATCCCCCGCTGCACAAGGTCATAGGCCTTCCACAGAATGGGGTTAGTTAAAGGGCCTGGCCGAAGGCTGTATGCAGTCTGGGGTTTGCCTTCACTGGGTGGATTAGCCACAGCCCAGGCCATGGGGCCTGCCAACAGATGCACACGGCCAAAGGGGGTGCTGCCTGCAGGTACGTTTGCTGTCTGTGAAGGGTTGGAAGCAGTGATTAGCCATGTTTGGCTGTGTGAACAGGGGCTTGCCTTATGTATGGTAAGAAAATATTACTTTACCTTAAAAAAATCTCTAGAAATTCACTTAAAAAAACAAAGGTTAAAGTAACGTTATAGTGGAGTTCAGTAACAACGTAATGTTTTATACTCTTAAGTAACTATAACTCGTACCCTAAGGTAACTATAACTTGAGTCCTCACTATGCACTGCTAATTACCCCACATATTATATCACGCATGACATCTTCTATGATATCATTAATCATATAACTGCAAAAGTTGCAATTATTGATGAGAAAACTGTGCAAGGGTTGCAAGTCATAGTTACCTTAGGGTACAAGTTATAGTTACTAGGAATACCTTTAACTATAGCCTGTGAAGTTCTGTATCTATCTGGGTTAAAACAATTACATTAACAATACTTTAACCTTTGATTTATTTCCCTCTGTATGTGTGTATATGTGTGTGTGTGTGATTATATATATCCACAAAACTGCTCCCTGCAGTTATTCCGACCTCTTCCACCTCACAGGGTTGGTGCAAGGCCAGACGGGCACAGGACCCTATATAATGCACAGACGTACTCGAGGTGCCATGCAATAAGACACCCGCACTCTAGGAGATTTTTCAATACAGTTTGTTAGACTGATGCATTTTAACATCCCTGGTTTTTGTCAACACCACCATTTGTGTGTACGCAGCTTTAAGGGTGACTGAGTGGCTGGTTGAATCGGTCTTTGGTTGACTGAATGGTCTATGTGAGTGGCTGTATGGCTGCGTGAGTACATGTGTGAGTGCTTGTATGGATGTGTGAGTGGGTGTCTCGGCAGTATGGCTGAGTGAGTGGCTCTGTTGAGAGGCTGTATGGGTGAGTCACTGGGTTTATGAGTGGTGTATGGGTGATTAAGTGGATGTGTGAGTAGGTGAATGGGTGAGTGAGTGGCTGTGTGAGTGACTCTATGGGTGAGTGAGTTGCCATGTGAGTGGCTCTATGGATCAGTGAGTGTACATAAGTGGTTGTATGGGTGTGTGAGAGGGTACATGAGTGGTTCTGTGGGTGTAAGTGAATTTGTGAGTGCTTCTGTGGATGATGCCATCAGTGATATCATCAGTGATGTCATTTGAGATGTCATCAGTGATGTCATGAGTGATCCTACTGAGTATGTCATGAGTGATGTAATATGTGAGGTCATAAGTGGTGCATTACAGGGCGTAAATATAGTTAGCTCAACTTACTATAACTGCTGAATTTCTCAGGTTCTGCACGATTGAAATGCAAGCCTAACTATAATGTCCCTGTAACCTTTGCTATTTTCAGTGAATTTCTAAGGTTTCTTTAATTCTATTTCATAAATATAACATCCACGTATCCTTTTTTTTTAGTAAATTAATGTGTTCTTAATGGTATTTCCTAACTACAAATTCCTTGCATTATTTGTTTGTTTCAGTGAATTTCTAAATTTTTTTAAATTCCATTTGCTAACGAAAACAGCTCTGCAATCATTGGTCTTACAGTGAAGTTGCAAGATTTGTCGTTTTTTTGTATATTTGCTTATTATACTTTAACTGTATATTATGGGCCATTGATTTAAAACTTTATCTGAATTACTCTTCATTTGTTTTAGTCTATTAATAGCTTTTTTTTTTAAATGGTTCATAATGACGTTGTTCCGGTCTTCGCTGGGACTTCAGATGTCACAATGACGCAACAAGCAATTTTTTTTTATAAAGTGTGAAAAAACATAAATTGAAGTATTGAAGTGTATATTGGACAATAGGGGTTTACTAGCATGGGATTTAAACTTGTGTTCTTGATATAGGTTTAATTAAAAAAACTGCTTTGAATTCGATTTCCCATTCCCGCGGGGATGCTAGATGTTGTGATGAAGTGGGTAAGTGCGACAAGCAATTGTTTTTTAAAAAGTGTAAACTACATTTATATAGACATATTGTAGTGTATGTTGTAGATTAGAGGTTTCCTAGCATCAGGTTTAAACTCGTGTTTCTGTATCTATTTTAAAGAAAATTACTTTTATTTTGCATTTCAGCTTTTCATGATGACGTCGCTCGTCGCGAAGATCAGGTGACTGAGAAAGAAACTAATATGATTGAACAACACACTTTTCAAGTATGTTTATAGGAAGTCCACACCCAATTTATTTTCCTGAATCTTCTTTCATTCAACATCATTGTGAGGAGGAGGCTGAGATTGACTGGACTGATTTTGTTTTACATTTTGTTTTTACAAATGTCAACACCAGGTGGATCAAGCGGTGCAGCAGCAGGAGAACGATGCATAGGAGATCCGTAGTGGCGATTTAGGCCTCTCCAGAATAATGAAAATGTTGCTTGTGACTTTTTCCGAGCACCATTCGGGGAGTATAAGACAGTGGCCAAGTTTGTGCAATGCACAATCTGTTAGAAGACTCTGCCTTGAAGGTCCAACAAGACGTATTCTTATGGGACCACATCCTTTTATACCGTCTGAAGACGTATCATGGAAATCAACCAAAGAGGGCAAGAAAGGAGCGAGAGACCTAAAGACCTTCAACATTGCTGGCTGCTGCAACAATACCAGGGCTGAGTGTCTTTGGAGGAGGACAGGCGTTGTATGGATATGGCTCCGGAGTTCTCATGCATGGCAATGTATTGCATAGACTGTGGTATTGTGCTGAATGCTGGAGAGCTGTCTGTTGAAGCTCTTTGTGCCACAGAAAAGAACTACGCATGCTGATTTTTTAAATTTTCTATCTAAGTTTTTCCACTGTTTGAGTGTTTGTTGTTGAAATTGTTCCTCCCCAAGTTGCCTTTTTTGTTTGCGTAAAAATTTTAAATGAATTAAATGTTGAAAAATCACAAAAAATAGTTTATAAAAAAATGTCTTGTTAGATTCATCTTTTACAGTTAGTGCTTGAATGGGTGATTAAATGAGTGCATGACTGGTGCACTGGTAACTGAATGAGTGCATGAGTGACTTATGGATGATTGAATGAGAGCATGATTAGTGTAATGGTGCTTGAATGAGGGCAGGAGTGCTGCTTGGATAAGAATGAGTGCATAAAAAAAAATGTAAATTGATACTTGTATAGCGCACTACTCACCCGCAAGGGTCTCAAGGCGCTTGCACGAATACCGCTGTGGAACCCGTCCTGGCTTTCCCTGTGAGGCGTCCACTCCTGGGCACCCCCAAGGTGGAGACCAGGCATCCTTAGCATTGTGGGGGCCGTTGTGGAGATTAAGCAAGTTATTGCCCAGAGTTGCAGAGTGGGACTCCATGATTGGAATAGGCACCAATGCGAGAATTATCAGGTCTGTGGAATTTTGAGCCCAAGACCCGCCGAGGCGGGGTATTAAACCCTGGTCCCGGGCTAGACCTCTGTATCAGGGTCTGCCGCTCTAACCATTGAGCCACACTTCTCCATTACGAGTTATGAGTGATATATGGATATTTGAATGAGTGCATGAGTGGTTCATGGGTAACTGAATGAGTGCATGACTGCTGTATGAATGATCGAATGAATGCTTGACTAGTGCACGTGTGGTTGAATGACTGCATGAGTGGTGTATGGATGATTGAATGAGTGCATGAGTAGTGAATGAGTACATGAGTTGGACATGGGGGATTGCATGAGTGATGTATGTATGATTGAATGCGTGTTTGAATAGTAATTGAATGAGTGTATGACTGATGCATCACTATTTGAAAGAGAAGATTGGTGAATGGATGTTTTAATGACTACATACGTAGTGCATGTTTGATTGAATGAGTGCATGACTATTGTATGATTGATGGAATGAGTGCATGAGTGGTGCATGAGGGTTCAATGGGTGCATGGGTGGTATATGGGAAGTTGAATGAGTTCATCACTGCTGTATGAGTGCAAAACTGATGCACGGGTGATTTAATAGGTGTGCAAGCTGTGTTTGGATGATTGAATGAGTGCATGAGTAGTGCATGGTGCTTGAATGAGTGCATGGGTGGTATATGGATGATTCAATGAGTGCATGAAGGGTGTATAGGTGATTGACAGAGGGCATGACTGCTGCATAGCTAATTGGATGAGTGCATGACAGGTGCATGGCTGATTGAATGAATGCATGAGTGGTGTATGGATGTTCAAATGAGTGCATAAGAAGTGCATGGGTGATTGAATGAGTCCATGAGTGGTGCATGGGTGATTGAATAAGTGCATGAGTCATGTCTGTGTAAATTAATGAGTGCATGAGCAGTGCATGGGTCTTTGAATGAGTGTCTGACTGATGCATGGCTGTTTGGATAAGCGCATGAGGGATTTATGAATATTGAAATAAGTGTATGAGTAGTGCATCGGTGAATGAATGAGTGCATGAGAGGTACATTGATTATTGAATGAGTGCATGAGTAGTGTATAGATGATTGAATAACTGTATGACTGTTGCATGGATATTTGAATGAGTGCTTAAGATGTGCATGGATGTTAGAATTAGTGAATAAGTAGTTTATGAATGTTAGAATGTGTGCATGAGTGGTGTATGAATGAGTGACTGAGTGGTGCATGGATTTTAGAATGACTGCATGACTGGTGCATGGATGACTAAATATATGCATGAGTAGTACATGGGTGATTGAATGAGTGTAAAAGATATGATAGTGTCTGGTCGCTCCTGCTGCTGAGTTGGAAAGGGACTTTGGAGCGTCTGCACTAAGATAGTTGATGCCGGGAATGCTACAGCACAATATTTTATGTTCGTAGACTGAGTTTTTAAAAAATGGTATGGTTCATTAAAAATCACTGGCTTTTACTCTCGCATCCCCGCGCTTAAAAGAAATTTGCACACCTTCTGCTTGAGCGGGATCTGTCGCTTGTTTACTTCAGCTAGCGCCATCTTGGGTGATGAGTTGCCACTTGAGGGTGCCATCTTGGGGAGCGCACTAGGGGCGACACGCTTGATGCCTATGTAATCTTGGGCAATGCAAGCGCGCAACTGTTAGATATGATAGCAATCTGGTCGCTCCTGCTGCTGAGTTGGAAAGGTACTTTGGAGCATCTGCACTAAGATCGTTTTTTTTTTTTTGTAAGACCTTTATTGTGACAATAATTGTTTACACAGCCAAAAGCCTACAACCCGGAGGCCGGCTGCGTTGATGCAAATAACACAGTGCAGAAGCGATTGTACACAGCCTTGTAGCCGACAACACAAGGTCTGGCGGCGTTACTCATATAAATTAATGTCTGTTAATGGCTCAAGTATTACCGAGTCCCATCTGGATTTTGCCTTCTCAGTGGTGTATGGTATTTCTGCCTGCGCCGCAGTGTACAGCCTCGACACAAAGTGCGACAGATCTTGGGTTGTGATTATTAACTGTAGAGTATTAAGACTCTCTGGTTAGTGAGGAAAGGTAGGGTACAATTCCATCAAGGCTCGTTTCAGCCTGTAGTGTGTAAAGCTGAACAGCAGTGACTTATTTTGGATATATATCCAGGTCAGCAAGCTCAATAAACTTGCCGTCCTTAAACAAATCTCCCATACGTATCAAACCCACCTGTTGTAATAGTGACATTCCCACTTTTTCTCCCGTGACTGATAAAGCTTGGTGATTATGCAAGGGCATGTCCGGTGTGTTACAGGGGGTTTTATGTGCTAATTGTCCAAGTGCTCTCCATGCCTTTACTGTGGTGTCTATCGTGTTAATATCTCGGGCATGTAGGTGCTGCCTCTTGTGTGTTATAATCGCCGACAATGGGATGGGCTTCGCATCCCCTTCTTCAATCGCTGTGTGTGTGAGGTATGGGACTTCGTGAAACCAATAGGCAGCATACTGAGCTTGTGCGCACAGGTGGTATAGTTTAAAATCTGGCACCCCCAGTCCACCCCGGTCATATCGAAGAGTCAACGTTTGGAGATCTATCCGGGCCTGTTTGCCTGCCCATCTGAGTTGTAGAACGCGTGAATTTATGCGACGGAATACCTCGCCAGGGGGGGTGATTGGAATATTATTAAAAAGGTATAACAATTTGGGTAGGATATTCATTTTAACGATCGCAATGCGATCAGCTAAGGACAGCGGCAGTTGTATCCAGCGTTTCACTTTGTCTTCCAATTTGGATATTGTGGAGCTATAATTTGCTCGGATAACTACCTCTGGGTCTCTATGGTACAGCACCCCTAGATACCTTATCGGATCGGTCTGCCACTCTAATGGATATTCCGTGTCCAGGGGAGATGTAGTATCAGTCAATGGGATAATGTAGGATTTGGACCAGTTTATAGCTAAACCTGAGTGACCCCCGAATTTGATATATTCCCTCAGAAGCTGATTTAAAGGATTCACAGGGTCACGTTCATAGAGCAGCATATCTTCTGCGTACAGAGATATATGTAGTGGTCTGGACGGGAATTGTAGGGTGGATGACTTGTGATTCTGGCGGATCAGGCAGGCCAAAGGCTCAAGGGCTATGGCGAATAGGAGGGGCGATAATGGGCATCCCTGCCTAGTGCTGCGCTCTATAACGAAGCTTTCAGACAGGTGCCCGTTTACTCGGACCCTGGCGCATGGGTTGGTGTAAATTAACGATATCCATTGGACAAATCTTTTGGGGAATCCCATACGGTGTAGAATAGCAATTAAGTAGCTCCATTTGATAGAAACGAAGGCCTTTCGGCGTCTAGCATCACTGCTATCGCCTTCGTATTGGGCTGTAGGTAGTGAGACAAAGCAAATAACGTCCTGGTGTTGTGGGATGTGGATCTTGTAGGAATAAACCCCGCCTGGTCAGGCAATACCAGATTAGTCATCAGAGGAGTGAGCCGCACCGCCAATAGTTTGGCAAGTATCTTGGAGTCTACATTGATCATCGATAGTGGTCTGTAGGAGTCACAGAGGTCTGGGTCTTTAGATGGTTTCAGAAGGGCAATTATAACCGCTTCACGGAGTGTTGGGGGCAGCTCTGCCTGATCGAACACAGCCCCGTTCATTTCCACCATGTAAGGGGCCAGAATGTCAACAAAATGTTTGTAAAATTTGTTAGTGTACCCATCCGGGCCTGGTGCTTTTCCATTCGGCAGTGTTTTGATCACCTCCGTGACTTCCTCTACTGTTATGGGTGCAGCTAAGTATTCCCTCTGAGCATCCGATAGCCAAGCTATTGCTACATCTCTTAAATAGTTATCGAGTTCACTGGCCGAAGCAATGGGTTGCGATCTATATAATGCCCCGTAAGTGTCGACAAAGCAGTTCAGAATGTCAGTGTCTTGTGTTTTGAACGTCCCATCCTCCGATTTAATGCGTAGAATGGCTGTGTTACTTCTACCTTCACAAATTTTGGCTGCTAGTACTTTGCCCGGTCGGCCACCCTCGCCATAGGCCCTGGCCAGGTGTTTCTTGTCTAAGTATTTAATCTCGTCTTCGACCAATGTTTGATGCTCCGTTTGCACCTGTCTAACTTCACCCAAAATTGTAACATCTCGTGTGACCTCATAATTCTTTTCCATTTCTCTCATGCGTTTTTCACAATTATATATTTGTTGCCGCAAAGTACGTAATATGCCCACTGTAGTGCTCATACATACCCCCCGTATCGTGGCCTTAAAGGCTTCCCACAGGAGACATGGGTCCTCGACCACCGGCTCATTTATCTGAAAGTAGTCCCTAATCGCTGTGTTGATGGTGTCAGTGTAAAGTATATCCGTTAGGGCGCGTGAATTAAACCGCCAGTGGAAGGGGGGTGGTGCGTAATTTGGTATAGAAACTGTACATAGAACTGGGTTATGGTCTGAAAGTGTTCTGGGGAGGATCTGTAGGTCCCATGTCCATAGTGCAATGTTATTCGTGCCTAGCCAGTAGTCCAGGTGCGACCAACTATTGTGAATAGCTGATATATGTGTTGCACCTGGCGAGTTGGGGTGCTTGTGTCTCCAAATGTTGGTCAGTGACAAATCCTGCAGCATGTGAAGGATTTTGGCTCTAGCCTGTTTGTGTGGCTCGACGGATTGTGCGGAACGATCTATATTGTCAGCCAATGCCACATTCCAGTCTCCACAGCATATGATGTTTGTGTCTGTTAACTTCTGTAAATGTCCCCACAATTCCTGGAAAAACTCAGGGGCATCCACATTTGGGCCATATACATTAAGAATTGTCAGTCTTTGCCCACGCAAAAGACCTGTTACAATAACGTATCTGCCATTCGGGTCTTGAGTTACCTGTTGTGGTGTGAAATTCAAACCCTTCTGTATCAGTGTCATCACCCCTCTGGAGTAGGAAGAATATGAAGCGCTTACCTATGGAGTGATGTGTATTGGGTGCGATGTGCGTCTCCTGCAATAGAGCGATGTCTATGTTACATCTGGTTAGATAAGCAAACACTTGTCTGATTTTCTTGGGTTGTGCCAAGCCCCTGACATTCCAAGTGAGGAGATTCATGTGATTACTTCTCGTATCATTAACCCTCTGTGTCATTAGTGAGGGAGAGGCATCCAATCTTGTGACATAGTACTGTTATGTATAGAAACGGCGTGTAATAAAATGTATGCAACCATATGTATCCAGGTTACCATCTGCTGCAAAACAAACACATAAATGACGTAGTACAATAGATTCTGTTCCAATTGGGCAACCCAAGTCTGCCCTGCATTCATATATTCAGCGCAGGCCGGATGAGACGGTCTCATAACAGTAACAAAACACCCCCCCCCCACCCCCACCCACTCCAGCAACCCAACCCTGCCGAAGCCATATACCCTCACAACATTTCCCTAGTAACCTCGAAAGAACCGTGGTTCTTCCCATTGAAACCAACTAGTTTGGGGAACACCCTTGTGGAGGACCGCTCGGGGCACAACTCAACATCCAACCAAATGGATGTGGACGACTCTAATACCGCTGGGTATGCACAAATGCGAGGTGACTGTATGTCCCATGTTCATCCCGGTGTGACTAGTTGTCGTGAGCATCTTGCGCCCGATCCCACCCACACCACAATACACCCACTCCCCAAAGTGGGATTACTGGCACATGAAGGTAGGCGGGGCAGCGTGTCGGTCCCCTTTATGTGTTGTAGGAACCCCTTGTTCCAGCCTGCGCAATCAACTACACAACATAAATCTCCACCATTTACTAGGTCACAATCCTGATTGTTAAACAACTATGAAGGCCCATATGGATCTGTAGCATACAGAGGCAGGGCCTGTCAGTTCCGTTGTGAGCTCCGCCTAGTATATAAAGATCTCAATAGGTGCCATCCTGAAGCTCGCAGCGCGACATTTCACTAACTTGAGAGCAACAACCCAGATATGGGGGTTGTCACCGTGCTCCTGCTCGCCCCAGTACCCCTGCCCACTAAAACGGGCTCGGGGGACCGGTGCAGCCCAATCTGAGCACGTTACGTCATGTCCATAAGTGTCCATTTGAGTTCAGCACATCATTTGTGTCCCCCATTGTTCGTGACATCATATACACTGCATGAGTAGCGGCGCCCCACCCCTGAACGTCAGCATCACCGCCACCGCCCCACTGCAAAGCATATCACTGGGTAGGCATGAGTAGTATACCCCCTCGTCCTAGACCAGGAGTTGAAAGCAAGAATGCACCTTACAAAGTGACTGAAAAGAAGTTCTTACCACTGTTCATCATCAGGCATTCGTTTGGCAATCATCATTGTCTCTCAGTCTGAGTCTGTGTGTTGTTCCTCACGTGCTTTAGTCTTAGCCTGTTTCGCTGCCTTTTTAATAAACTCCTGCGCAGCTTTCGGGTTCGACAGAATGATTGTTTTACCTTCCCACTTCACCCGGAGCCGAGCCGGATACAGCATGGAGTATTCAAGTTGGAGCTCCCTGAGCTTAGTTTTCGCAGACGCGAACTCCCTCCTTGCCTGTTGAACAGCGACTGTGTGATCCGGGTAAAACTCCAACTTGTTACCTTGATGGGAGATGGCCCCTTTTTCACGCGCAAGTCTGAGGATGGTGTCTCTATCCCGATAATTCAGTACCCTCGCCACGATGGGTCTCGGCGCTAGGGATCAGTGCGCTCTTTCAACTATGAAGACGGGGGACAGAGCCTCCGCACCAAACAGTTCAGTGCACAGTTGTTCTACATATAGTTCCATGCGCCCCGTGTTGGTCGATTCCGGAACGCCCTTGATCCGTACATTATTGCGTCTGGAACGCGCTTCCAATTCCTCCTCCTTAGCGCGGATAACCTCCATGACCCGCTCCATGCCATTACACTTCGTCGCGGTGGCTCTCGCCTCATCCTCTACCTCCGAGATTCTGGCCTCAGCCGTTTCAAGTATTTCGCCATGTTTCTCGATTTTATCCGACATGCCATCCATTCTACACGTTAAGTGATCTAGCTTCCCATTGATGTCTTGTAGATTGGATTGAATGGCTAGAAGGATTTTCTCCATGTTGTTGTTTGTCGCTATCTCGGGCAATCCGCCGCCGTCTGCCATTTGTTCCGGGCTTTTTTTAGGGGTTTTTTTAGCTTCAAAATTGATCTTTTGTTGTTGTTTGTCCGGTTTTACCATCCTCCGCTGCAGAGAGCTCTGAATTTTAGCTGACTGTATGGAGGACCTGGTTGATCTAGTGGATGTCGCCGTCCTGATATCCAGCTTGATGGCCGTTTAGAGCTGGTTGCGGTCACCTAATTAGCAGTAAGCTCTCACTCACACTGGTCCACCTCAGCCCACATCTGACTGTTTGTAGGGGCTGTCCACGACCCCGATGCCCCGGAACCACTGGGGTGATGGCCTCGGGCAGGGTCATTAAGGCATCACGTCGCAGATAACACGTTGCGAGGTATATGTTGATGGTAGGCCGAGTCCCAGCCCCGGAGCAGCGCTCGATGGGTATGTTGCGTCCACAGTAAGGCGGTGCCAGCCACCTCCCGTCCCGCACCGGCCAGGCCACCCAGAATTCAGTTTGCGCCCAATTCGTTGTGAAGGCGCCACCCTCACTGTGAGCGCTCAACAGGAGGCATCAGACATAAGCCACTAGCAACAACGTCACCCCTGTCCAGAGGTCCCTGTGACGCCGGCCTCACTGCAGCATCAACGTTATAGGACTTCTCAGGGATCCGAGGGACAGCAAGACACGGCCATGCAGTCAAGCAAAAGTGGCGCCATGCTCGAACGCTCCAGACACTGCACCCCCCGCAGCCGTTCCTGCCAGTGTGCCCTGCGCATCCAGTCGCATCGCCGCTGGCACCCCCGTTGTCTCGCACTATAGTGCCGCATTCACCCCGACTTCACAAGCTTCGTGTGCACCGGCCGAGTATCACTGCACTGGGCGCCGCCATCTTGACTCAGCCGGGCTTCGGGTGGCGATGAGAGATAGTGCCGGTAAGAGGTTCGTGGAGTCTCCGTTTGCAGGCGTCAGGGCATTCCGATTGTACTTGAATCCCACCGGGATCACAGAGTACGCAGCAAATAATAATTTCCACTTACTGGTAGTCTCGGAGGGGAAGGTCGCAGAGCAGTGCATTGGCCGCCATCTTGTCCACTGCCCCGCTATGGCAACGAAGAGTTACAATTTCTCACTGTTCGGAGCTCGCAGATTGACAATGCAGAGCTCAGAGGATGCGTGCTACTTTCCGATGCCAGATTTTGTCATTTGTTGGCGGTTTCAGGCGCTATTAGATGGGTTACATTCAGTCCGATGTCGGTCGTCCGGCGGAGCTGCGGTTTACCCAGCCATTCCGCTGTGCGCCCCCTAGCGCCTCTTGCACTAAGATAGTTGATGCCGGGAACGCTAGAGCACAATATTTTATGTTCGTAGACTGAGTTTTTTAAAAATTGAATGCTTCATTAAAAATCACTGGCTTTTACTCTTGCATACCCGCACTTAAAAGAAATTTGCACACCTGCTGCTTGAGCGGGAGCCGTCGCTTGTTTTTTTCAGCTAGCGCCATCTTGGGTGAGGAGTTGACACTTGAGGGTGCCATCTTGGGGAGTGCACTAGTGGCAAGGGGCAACACGCTTGCTGCCTATATAATCTTGGGCAATGCAAGCGCGCAACTGTTAGATATGATAGCGCTCTGGTCGCTCCTGCTGCTGAGTTGGAAAGGGACTTTGCAGCATCTGCACTAAGATAGTTAACGCCGGGAACGGTACAGCACGATATTTTATGTTCGTAGACTGAGTTTTTTAAAAATTGTTTTCAATAAAAATCACTGGCTTTTACTCTCGCATACACACACTTAAAAGAAATGTGTGCACCTGCTGCTTGAGGGGGATCTGTCGCTTGTTTACTTCAGCTACCGCCATCTTGGGTGAGGAGTTGCCACTAGAGGGCGCCATCTTGGGGAGCGCACTAGTGGCAAGGGGCGACAGTCTTGCTGCCTATATAATTTTGGGTAATGCAAGCGCGCAGCGCGCGCGCAGCAGGCGCATCAGAGGCAAGCCCGTCTGCGTCCGTCCTAGTGCCAGTCATGCTGCCCGTTCGGGTAACAATGGACACCGCTTCGCCTATACAAGGAAACAGCTAATGGAACTAGGTAAGAGGGCAGACTCTGACATTACTTATCAGGATTCCTCTCAGAAAGAAGCAAGTAAGGCTAGGAATACTATTCTGAGCTGCGGCTGATTAATAGCCGTCGTTGGTCAAGCATCACACGGAAATCTCCATGCTGATTGAAGACATGAATCTGGAGGCATTATTCCTAACTGAAACTTGAATTTGAGCCGAATCTGTGGTGGAAATAGGACTTGCCTGCCCGGAGGGGTTTAATATTTTAAATAACCCAAGATTAAAGGGCAGAGGAGGAGGGGTTGGAGTGATCTATAGAGAGGAGCTGAATTTTGCCCCTATAAAAGTGGATGAGATTACCGGGATGGAGCTCATGGGATTCTCTCTGCAGGAACCCAAAGGCAGTCAACTTACGGGCTTGGTTTGTTATAGACCCCCAGGGAGCGCCACTCAGTATCAATCGGTTCTAGATACCATCACTAACCTCTCCCTTGCGCACTCCAGATTGATCATCCTAGGTGACTTTAACTTGTGGAAGAATGCTACCCTGGGTACTCATCTGAGAGAACTGAATCATACCTGTGCTAATCTGAGCCTCCAACAGCTAGTTAAACTGCCGACCCATCGAGGAGGACATACTCTCGACCTGCTCTTTGCCAATGGTATGGACACAGAGGTATTGAACATTATACCTCAAAGTTGGACAGATCATCATCTAGTCCATTTCCAAATTACACTCCCATAACAAAAGGGCCAATTTAAGACGCCTGTGGCCTATCGGGTAGGGAGGGAATGGTGGAAGCTGGGCAGGCTGAATGCCCTATTAACTCCACCTACAGATAATCTTTTCTGTGCTTCTGCCATGGTTGAGGCGAACTATAACATCTATCAGGAATATATTGTGAATGCTTTGGATCAATTAGTCCCGATAAAGAAAATTAGAACAAGAAATAAAATCTCAGGACCATGGTATAATGATGAATTGAGACATCTAAGCCTGCTGTGCAAAAAGGCGGAAAGGAAATGGAGGAATGGATATTTAGAGGGGGATTAGCTAGAGCTGAGGTCAGCACAGACCACTTATAAGCAACGGATTCTAGAATGTAAAGCTCATTTTTATGCCAACTCTATCCTACACGCCTCTAACGGATCTAAAGAACTCTTCAAGATAGTTAGAGATTTATCAGCTCCAACATGTTTGATCAACAAAGTGGTAGCCTCCCAGGAATTATGTGATAATATTGCCTCGCATTTCCTGGAAAAAGTGGGGAAGATTGTTAGCTCACTCGTGGAGAATAACATCGACACCCAGACCCTTGACTCACAGGAGGTGGAGGATGCTCTGGGTCAGGTATATACCTTTGCTAGCTTTCAGGTTCTCACTGACCATGACTTCAACATCGTGGCGCAAAGTATATCCTCAGGGTCTCCATACGACCGTCTGCCACAGAAAGTGTGGAAAACCTACGGCCAAACGACTTTCCCTTGGCTCAGACAGATATGCAACCAGTTCCTGGAAGAAGGCACCGTCCCAGGGAAATGGAAGCAGGTGGTGGTCACACCACTGATTAAAAAGCCCACCTTGGACCTGACAAACCATGTTAATTTTCGCCATATCTCCCTGCTCCCTTTTCCTATTAAAATCTTGGAAAAGGTTGTAAGAAGATCTTTATCCGACTTCTTTGAGGAACATCATCTGTTGGATAAAGATCAGTTCGGGTTTTGTTCGGGGTATGGTACGGAGTCTGCTCTGTCAACCATGATGGACAAGTTACGAATACGGGGCAACAACGGGAACGGCGCAGTGTTGGTGCTTCTCGATGTGTCAACCGCGTTTGACACAGTGAGCCACCCAATCCTTTTAGAGAGATTGGAAAGGATAGGGGTGAGGGGAAGGGCCTTGCATTGGCTATGGTCCTACTTGACAGGAAGAGAACAGACAGTCACCTTCGCACCATTTACTTCCCGCGAATCATCGGTCACCCACGGGGTCCCCCAGGGCTCTGCTATCAGCCCCATTCTTTTTAATGTATATCTGCAGCCGCTTTTTCCTATTATCAAATAATTCTGGGTTGATTTGGTAAACTATGCAGACGATACGCAGCTGGCATTCTCCTTGGAAGGAAAACAGTCAGTCTGCCTGGACCACTTCCAAGAGTGCATGCGCCATACCGCAGATTGGTTGCGGAGGAACTCTTTGCAGTTCAATGGTGGAAAGACCGAGGTGCTATACTGTTCTCCAGCGAGGCTGCCTACGTATTCTCCGTTGGAGTTTAGGATTACCCCGGAGGAGGAGCCACTGATCCTGGTCAGCACGGTGCGGAATCTGGGGGTCCTAATAGACAAGAACCTCCAGATGGAGTCACAGGCAACTAAGACAGCTAGTGTCTGCTTTGGCTTGTTACGTCTGCTATGTGGAATACTTCCGATCCTACCAAAAGATTTGCGCTCTTTGGTAGTGAGCAGCACAGTGATGAGCAGACTGGACTATTGTAACTCTTTGTATTTAGGGGCCCCTCAGTACATCTTCCAAGGGTTGCAAAGAGTCCAGTCGGCAGCAGCAAAACTGGTGCTGACTCTGCGACGAAATTCGTCTTCCACCTCTGCACTAAGAGAGCTTCACTGGTTACCAATCAGGCAAAGGGTTCTCTTTAAGTCACTCTGCCAGGTATTCAGAGCATCACATGGGATGGGCCCAATTCCATTACAGGAAAGGTTCTCCTGGTACCTTCCTCAGAGACAGCTTTGGTCCTGTGGTGCCAGTTTACTGGCAACCACTAAATGTAAACGCTCCCGGATGGGGGGGGGGGGGGGGGGGGGAGGGCTTTCAGTGTGGTTGGGGCACAGCTATGGAATGAGCTGCCACACCGTATCAGACAGATTAATTATTTAACTGAATTCAGAAAGAGCCTAAAAACCTGGCTATTTCCTAAACTCTTATCCACACGTCCCATCTCTCTGCTCACCATCATGTCGATCAAGTGCTCTGATATCTGAAGCGCCAGGATACCCGTAGGGTGGCAGTAGCGCTATACAAGCACAGATACAATACAATACAATACAATAAAAGAGGTGGGTATATGCTTGAATAAGTGAATGAATGATCTGTGGATGATTGAATACGTGCATAAGGGGTGTATAGATGATTGAATGAGTGGTGCATGGATGATTGAATATGTGCATGCGTGGTGCATGGATGATTGAGTAAGTCCATGAGTGGTACATAGATGGTTGAATGAGTAGTGCACAGATGATTGAATAAGTACATTAGTAGCATATGGATGTTACAATGAGTGCAAGAGTGGTGCATAGATGATTAAATGAGTGCATGAGTGGTGCATGGATGATTGAATGAGTGTGTGAGTGGCACATGGATGTTAGAAGAAGTGCATGAGTGTTGTGTGGATATCAATATGAGTGTATGATAGGTGCATAGATGTTGGAATATCTTCATGAGTGATAGATGAATGTTAGAGTGAGTGCATGAGTGTTGCATGGATGTTAGTATGGATGCATAAGTGCTGCATGGATGTTAGAATGAGTGAATGAGTAATGCATGGATGTTAGAATGAGTGCATGAGAGGTGCTTGGATGACTGAATAAATGCATGAGTGTTGTGTGGATGATGATGGTGCATGCGTACAGCATGGATGATAACATTCATACATGAATGGTGCATGGATGTTAGAATGAGTGTATGAGAGGTGCATGGATGAGTTAATGAGTGCATGAGAGGTACATGGATGATTCAATAAATGCATGAGAGGTGGATGGATGAATGTATGAGTGCATGATTGGTAGCTGGACATTGGAATAAGTGCATGAGTGGTGCATGGCTAGTTGAATGAGTGCATGAGTTGTGCATAGATGATTGAATGGAAGTGCATGAGTGTATTCAATGAGTGCATATCTAGGTGAGTGACTGAGTGCATGTGTGACAAATGGGAGCTCTGTCTAGAGTCCACTGTCAATGGCTGTATGGCTAAGAAAGCTGATGTGTGAGTGGTTTATCAGTGACTCAATGGTTGTTTTACTGGCTGAATGAGTGGATGTCTAATCTAGTGTATAGGTGAAATATTAGGTTTATCAGTGTCTCTAACACTAAATTACTGCTTGTATGACACACTTTGTGGGTAAGTGTTTGGGTGTGCTATTGCCTGCTTAAACAAAAACCTGAATAATTAAGAAAGTTGTTGCATTCATAATAATGAATGAGAAACTATGCAAATTCACTTTACATTTAAAAACATTCCCCATGAACATCAGTAAGCAATACTTTTGCAGAAGAATAACTTTTTTTGAGACATCTAATGTCGTTGAACTACAGCCACTATCGAAAAAGATAAATATATGTTAGTATTTAATATTCAAAATTTGAATTATATTACAGTACACAATATTTATACTGTAAGACAATATTACAATATAAAAACAACTATAATTTTCCTTTTTTTTACTGTTCTCAGCTTTCAAACTTTTTCATCCTAAGCAATGGTTTGTTTGAAGCATCATCCTCGAACAATGGGAAAAATATCCAACAATTTCACAGTAGATCACTAAAATTAAGTGATACTATGCATGTCACTCACTACAAGTCATTAATTAAGGGCTTTTGCAACAATTACTACAGTAATCTGAAACAAACTTATGTTAAAACTATTTAGCATATTAATGTGTCTGGTACAATAGAAGAAATAAATGTGAAGTGATCTTTAATTTTGGACATCCTTTTCAGAATATCACCCTTTGTAGGCCAAATGATGTGTAAAGTACTGATGATCCATGAAGAGAAAATCTCATACAGTACATTTTTTGCCAGGAATAGGATGTATAGGTTTGTTACGAGATGACAAATTCTTTATTTTTGAAGGCTGTGTTTGGTTTCATCTTAAAGCTGTACTAATTTAGATTGTCCATCCACTTTCAGATTTTAATTATAAAGTGTTGAGTTTAGTTGGTATCTTTACTCTTTTCTCCAATATAAGAGGACTCTTGATTTTCAAAGATCTTTTTGCTAACATTACCCTCAAGCCTGAATATTCCCATGGAGTAGTGTATCTAATTGTTGATGAAGTTCTGAAAACACGTTTTAGTTCCAACTTAACTCTGCTGTAATTGGAGTATATCCATTCAGTTTTTAACTGTCATTAGTGAATGTAGGGTTTTGATATTATATAAACTCCTTTTTAAAAGGTAAAATGCATCTTGCATTTGGAACAAACTTTTTAAGACGTTACCCCCAATAGGACAAATGACGACTAAAAGCAAAGATAAAACACTGTATACCACTTTTTTGCCAGGAACTGTTCTCAGAACTTTAGTTGATATGAGGTTAATATGAGTTTGGTAATTTCCTACATAGTCTTGGTTTGGATTTTGCATTCTGACCATCCAGATTGGCATCTTAAATAGACAGTGTAGTGGCCACAAGTGCTATTAACTCTTTCATGAAAGATAATAGCCAACGTAGTAAAAGTATTTTCTAAAATTTAAATTTTTCCAGCTGCGAATTGTGTCATTTCAGTTTCCAATTTTCATCTGCTCATCATTGTAGCATTGCTAAATAGATATTTTCCACTTATTTGTAGAAACAATAGACATTACATCTGATCTGCAGTTTGGGCAGGTCATATTATTGTTGGCCTTTTTCAACAGTTTCACAAAGGGCACAGTTTTAGTATCTTGTAATGTCAAGTAGACAAATCATTCAGAATGAATTAAAGTGTTGGAGGTGAAACCACAGGATTCAAAATCATGATTCCATTTGTAACTTAATCCAAATAACTGATTAATATTTACTTCTTCTCACTCTAACACTCCTAGCTTTACAATAATAAATGCGTGTGTGTCTTGTTGACTATATAGAAAAGAAACTACTGATTTGATAGATATTGGATTCCTGAAATTTAATGTATTGCAATTCCATCACTCAGTAAATGATGGAGCAAACTAAAGCAGCGGAACATATTCTCTTATCTCTTTTTTGTTTAATTTAGTTTACTACATATTGCAAGGTAAACAGTACATTCAGAACGACATTTGCATAGCAGTTGACCCCTGAACTGTTTTTGAACTGGGAACCTACAATTTATCCATCATTTTGCAGTTTTCTTTTCTTTGATCCTCCAGGATTTTCCACCTGCACTTTCTTTTTATTGAGCAGCTATACACTGTTTTGTAATCTTCCTCTCTCGACAGATGAACCGTTTCTTATAAACAGGGTATAGGCCTGAGGAGCATAGAGACTTCATAACCAATTGCATTCCTTACACAGGTTGAATCAGCACTAACATTCTTCTCATCAAAGTCAATCAAGGACACAGCGGGCAATGTTCTAATTCGCAACAATGCTACATATGACATTCCTTCTTTAAATATAGTACTTCCATTATCAACAATAGCTGCATCTACACTTAAACCTTGCAATTTGTGGATGTCTGCAACATACACTAGAGGAAGTCGGAACTGCTTTCGCTGGACTTATAAGTCTATTACTATCAGGAAATGCACGGCCCATTGACAAATCTGCTTGAAAACATCAACCATGTCAAATTGTATGACAAAGTATTCCACCTTATCTCTCTTGAGTAATGAATGCACATTGTGCAGCACACATAGAAACAGCAAAATGTCATGAATGATTGTTTAAGGTTCCCTTCCTGCACATAAACAATCAATTAAAAAATGGTGATTCACAACTTCTTTGTGTGCTGCACCATGCAGCACACATAGGAGTTACAAATCGGCATTCTGGATTGTTTATTTGCAGGAAGGTGTCCCTTCCTGCACATAAAAAATAATTCACTCACCACAGGCACCCCTGTACTATTGTGCAAGTGTGCCTGTGTTGGTGCAAGGCAGCTGATTTTGGCGCCAGCAGAGGGAGAAACACAGGGGTGAGCCATAATATTGAAAATACGGTGCACTACTGTGTTTCTAAAGAGACAGATCCCTGCGTTAGCCATTTGGTGCCATTTTGGTACTATTTTGGTACTAACCCGTGCCCCACCACTTGCTTGCAAATATGCAAATATGCTTCTGGGTGTTTTAGTGTCTGCTTGCTTCTCTAGTTATGTATGTCAGATTGAAGTCTGGGTGGCAAAATGGATGTATCATTACGCCCATGGGTCTCCAGGAGTGCATATAACCCACTCAATCCACACAGTTCAGTTCAGTAAAATCTTTATTTCGATGAAAAGTTCATCATAAAAAGTACATAATACAAATGATGCATTATACAAAAAATATACATTCATTGTGAGACTGAACCATAAGATTTAAAAACATATTGCACAGGGGGGTTGTTAAAAGTGTTAAAAAGAATATTTCAAAATTATCATTATTCAGTCACGGGTTTTCCTAAGTCTTACTGTTACTCTCAGAAAATGTATTAATTGAGCACAAAGTACGGGTATCAGCAGCCATTTGTAAAAAGTTCAGGGCAGTCTTGGCTTGGCGGATTTTAGCCTCCTTTAAAATATCAACCAGAAATCTCCGACGGGGCATTTGATAAAAGGAACATAAAAGTACAAAATAAAGGGTGTCTTGCGGAGACCTATTGTCGCAGCCGCAGGCACCCTTCTGCTCAATTGTCACTGTAAAACCTGAGGGATAAGCTAAAATGTGATGTAACAGGTTAAGCCTAAAACGACATATTAAAAATCTATCCTGATGGTTATACATTAAAAATAAATAAGGTTCCCCCTTTCTCTCTTTCTTCCCCCACTTTTCCCTTTAAAATTACATAACGTGCTTTCTTGTGCTATCATTTTGACATTAGGAATGTTATGCTTTTTACTTTCCCATATATTTTGTATCTCCCTTCCTTTTGTCAGTTGTTACCTTTTATTATATTAATAAAGCTCTTCAAACATAAAAATAAATAAGGTTCCATACCCGCCCCATTTCTCACTTGGCAATGTGCCACCACTGATTTCTTTAATAAATCAGAGCTTAATCTTTCTGCTTCAAATTTATCTAATAGTTCTCTTTTAATTTGATGTTTGCATGTAGGGGTAATGGAAGTCGGGTCGCTAAAAAGTGATGGGTGGTTAATGGCTTCCAGGGTCTCTTTAATGTACCTTAACCACGGAATATGGAGGTGATTGAATTTAAGAAGGCAAACGCTGATTATTTGCCTGCTTAATTCTGCTACAGGATTTACCCATAGCCTGAGCCATGTCATTACAGGCCTTATCTTTACCAGATCAGTGATGTAAGGTATCCCCAATTCTGTGTGTGTTATTCCTGCTGGGGTGCCCTGTGGTACTTTCAGAATTCTTCTCAAGAATTTATCCTCCTCCAGTTGTAAGAGCTTAGCATCCCTGAAGCCCCAGACCTCCGCTTCATATAAATCTTTTGCGGTACTGACCGCTACATACAAGTTCATCACTTGCTCTGGCGACTACCGCCCCAATCTACGAGCAAAGTTGTGGATCGCTCCGTTTGCAGATACCAGCTTTCTACATCTTTCATCAATTAAAGGGTCAAACTTTGTATCCTTGTCAAACAGCTATCCTAGATAAGAGAATGAGCTTACAGTTTCTAGTTTGTGGGACCCTATTTTGAATGCAAATTTCCTACTGGGCTTCTTGCCGGCTATCATAACATAGGATTTACTTAGATTCACCGACAAATCTAATTTTTCCATGATGTCCACGAACCCGTCTACGAGTTGGTGTAGGCTCCGAGCGGTCTTGGCAAGCAGGACGGCGTCGTCTGCATACAACAAAACTGGTATATGACGTTTTCCTGCTTTGGGGCAATCCACATTTAGAGCAACCAAACTTCTCTCCAAATCATTGATATAAAGGGAAAACAAAAACGGTGCAAGAATACATCCCTGCCTCACGCTGCCGGAACACGGGAAGGGATCAGTGCTCCCCCCCGTGTTATAGCGGACCTTGGCAGTGGTGTTCCAACGAAGTTCCCTTAATATGTTGATGAGTCCTGGCTCAAATCCCAGCCCACTCATCAACTCCCAGAGTTTGCTCCTATTTACATTGTCAAAGGCTGCCGCCAGGTCCACAAACCCCATAAAGAGCGTGCCTTTACTAACCCTTGTGTATTTTGTTGTTAGTAAATAAAGATTAAGGCATTGGTCGCTCATTGATTTGCCTGGCCTAAAGCCGTATTGGGTATCTGCTATGATGTTTTGCTCATCTGCCCATGACATCAGACGGCCCAAAACTGCCCTTCCCAGTAGTTTGGCAGAAACATCTATCAATAATATTGGCCTGTAGCACTGGGGGTTGTCTCTAATCCCCTTTTTGAAGATAGGGACAATCAGTGCTGTAGACCAAGATCTCGGTAAACCCGTTCTAACAGCTGCATTTAAAACCCTGGTCATAATGGGGGCCCAGAGGTCAATATTACTCAGATAGAGGTCAGGTAGCGTACCATCAGGCCCTGGCGCTTTATTGCATGTGAGCCCTCTAATCGCTTGGGTAATTTCTTGGAGTGCGAAATCCACCTCGCCTGATCGACAGCCATCCCAGGCCCCTGCAGGCATGGCATCAGCATCGTGATTGTATAGACTTTTAAAGTGTGTCACCCACTGCTCCGGGAGGATGTTATTACTAATTTCCGGGGAGTTTCTCTCTTGGAAGCAGGGCCTATTTATAATTCTCCAGAATTCTTTAAAGTCCCTCTGTTCCCCAGCTTCTCTCAGATCCGCCCATACTTCTGATTGGAGAGCGGTCTTCCTCTGCTTTACTTTAGTCTTGTATAATTTTCTACATAATGCAACTTTCTGCTTGTCCCTGGGAGTGGTTTTAAGGCATGATTTTAGGGCCTTAAGCGCCTTTGCACATTCAGAGTCAAACCAACGTGGCTGTTTTTCCTTTTTTACAGTCCCACTTTTAAAAGTTCGCCTACCATATTAGTTAATGACTCAAAGACCGAGGTCAACTCCCCACCATTTACTGCGGGGTCAAGACAGTTTTCAATCTGGGTTTTACCTTTTGTTACCAGAGTTCTATAAAACTCATCTGCGTTAATTTTAGTCCATCTGAGCCGCCTCCCCTGATCCGTTGGACACAGTGCAGCGGTAGGCAGTTGTTTTTTTCGGGATTGGGCACAATACACTAATTCCATGGTCAGCGGGTTGTGATCGCTAAAAGGATTCCAATCTATAGTAACCTCCTTCACCCTATCCTTAGCAAAAGAGGAAATCATCATATAGTCGATAATGGAATGGCATCCTCTCCCCTTAAATGTTGGAGTCAGGCGGCCGTCCCTTCCCGGAGACACCATATCAATTGTATGGGTGATTGCATAGTTGCCCAAGATCTTCATCAGTGTATTGCCCTCCGTGGTGTGCTCAAAATGTGGCCCACTCTCTATCGGGCAGGCTGACCAGTTTGGATTTATGGGGATCAATTTGGGATAAAGGTGGCAATTCAGGTCCCCCACTATCAAGACTACAGGTTCGCCACCCCTTCTCTGTAATTTAGTCTCATGGTTGAGCCTCCTCTCTAATTCTTGGGTTACTGATTGGATTCCTTCCCCTAAAACTGAATTGTAGATGTTAAATATCGGTAATCTTAGCCCCTGACCATGGAATTCAGCCGCCTGAATTAAACGCGACGACCATGAGGGTTGTGACCAGGAACCTTCAAACTCTAAATTTACGTATAGCGCTAGCCCCCCTTTTGCTCTTCCAGATCTGGATTCAGTTGCTGGTACAAAGAAACATTTATAGCCCTCAATTTGGTAGAGAGATGGATCTACCGCCCAGGTCTCCTGGAAGGCTATAATATGATAGCCATATAGATTGTTTTTCCAGTCAACATTTGCAAATTTCCCAGCCAAACCAGCTATGTTCCAGGATAATACCCTCAAGCCTTCTCTTACTGGTCTCCCGTCCTCCATGCCTTGTGTTATTGTTGGGACCGGGTCGGCCTCTCTACTCTGGGTCACTCCCTGGTCCTCTATGTCTATGGGTATTAGGGGTAGAACTTGCCTTGTGTCTGAAATACTTTCCTGGGCTCCCTGAGCCCTGTGTTTGTTTCCTTCCAGCTCAGTCGCCCTTTCTTTGGGAGCATAAGGTAGTCAGTCTAGTTCTTCGAGGGATAAAAGTGGGCTGAATCTATTTTCCCACTGCATAGGATCATGCCCTCTCTGCACTTTCCCTCTTGACCAACTGTTACTTGCTCCTACGTATCCTGATCTATTTTGGGCAAGGCACGGAGGATTTGGGGCACGTCTTCTTGGGTAGAAATATCCTAGCGGTGAAGGACATACTGTGCTGGTAGGATTTTTATTAGAGCCGCCCAATATGTATTTCACCAAGTCAGTGTCCCTAAAGTTTGCCACAATACAATCTCCTGGGACATCCTTCCTCCTGCAACCTACCCATTTTGTTCTTCTCACAAGTACGATCTCCCCACATTTTCCTCCCCTCAGGGGCAGGTGTATATTTAACCACTTTGCGATTTTAGTTTTTAACTCGGCATGCGACTCTCTCTCCCCTGCCCTAAGTGCTGGGACCCCCGTAAAGACAACCACATAGGGGCAAGCTTCAGGTGGTAAATTAATGCACGGTAGGACATAATCATTAGGAATGTCTAAAGGCTCAGGTCTAGTTTGAGCTTTCTCTGGGCAGCCATAACTTTGTGCTATTCCTGGTTGTGGGAGTGTAGGGTTTGTGTTCTGTGGTATCTTAACCTGGGCATTTCCCCCCCCCCCCCTTTGTTCCTGTTTCCCCGTTCTCCTTGTGCAGCGACCACTGGTGTATCATGTATTTGTACTATACTACACTGCTCATTGCTCACACAGTTATTTCTACCCACAAACTGATCCCCTGTCCTGATCCCTGCTGTGGGCTGGTTTACCATTTGTTTACTATCCGGTGTAGTCTTGCATTTACCCTGCTTTGCTAATTCATTTATTGCTTTGTCTAGCTTACTTATAATTGGCTTTAGTTGGTTCACAATAAAGGTTTCCATCCGTTTTTGAAAGTCGCCCATTACTTCCTCCAGCCATCCTGGTGGTAATTGTTGTCCTAATCGAGTTCCTTCGCCTTCTTCAATCACTGCCTCCCCCTTGCTTTTAGTTCCCCCTGCTGCTCTACTTTGCTTCTTTCCTTTCACATTGCCCTTCTTGTTGGGTCCTAATTTGATTTTCCTACTAACTGTTTCTTTTGCCACTTGGGCACAAGGGATGGTATCAGCGGGGTCTTCTCTCGATTCGTTACCGATGTTTCTAGAATTTCTAGAGTGATAGATTGTATGGGTGTGTTTGGGATAGACAGGCTTCTCTCAGTACGTTCTATCTCCCTATTTACTTTTTGCAGCATCAAATCAATTGCGGTTGGTTGTGGTACCCCATTTAATGCCATGCCTAAGGGATTCTCAGTACGAGATGCGTTGTTTTTGCTCGTAGCTGAGCGTGTTTTTGTCTTGTTGGCCATATCCTGTGCTTTAGAAGGAGGTTTTATAAGGCTAAAACTAAGAGTAGATACTTAGCCCTCCCAGCTAGTTTAAATACTCCCACACAGAGTAAAAGAACTCAACTTTGCCTCTACCGCGTGTATGAGTGTAAGCCCTCTATCAATGTCACGCTATATTCCGTTGAGGGTTCGTTGAAATCATAAGTTTTTGGACTTATAGGCTACACACAATAATATCAATGTCTCTAGGATTAGATGTGAGTTCTCATGTACCTCTATTGCAGACTCAAGGGGGGTGGCCCGGCTTGGCCTCCTCTGGTCGCTGGTGGTCGCAGATGGTCCCGCCCTTGTCCCGGGCTTCTCCCGGCGACGCCCGCGCGCGTCCGGCATCGCGGGGGCTGCGTTGTCCTTTAGTAGCGCCTCCAGGCACGTGATTTTTTTTTTTTGTCCTCATATATGCCACCAGAATATATATGCTCTAGATGGGTCTCACTCTTGCCTCCTATACTGTTGTTTTTTCGAGTCCGCCATGGAAAACAGTATCATAGCAGACAGAGGATTCCCAGAGGTAGGCTGCTTTCCTTATCCTACTCCTCCAGGCCTATTTTAGGCACCCTAGGCCTGGTGGAGGACAGGACCGACACAACCTCTGGCATAATCACAGGACTGTTCACCTATTTATCCAGACCATCAGTTTAGACCAAACATTCTCAGTGTTCTCGCTACGGCCAACCTGATCCATTTTACACACTTCCATTAAATACTTCAGCCATACTGCGAATCTAGGGGGAGACGCTGACTTCCACTCCATGCAGATTTGTCTCCTTGCGATAACTATTGTGTAAAAAATAAATTGAGTATCCAAACTCTTGATATTATAGTCTTTCAATAGACCAAAGAAGACTAATCTGCGAGAACACGTAATAGTTATTGAAAGTACATCCCCCAGAAAATCTGTTATCGCTTTCCAATAGTTTTGAATGACTGGGCATTCCAAAAAAATGTGTATATCATCAGCAGCGTTGTGATTACATCGGGGACAATAATAGTTGTTTCGTGTTATCTTATGCAGTTTGGCCGGCGTCCAATAGACTCTATGAGCCGTAAACAAGTGGTTGTGCCTTAAATTAGCAGGTTTAATTAGCCTCTGTGAGAGAAAAAAGGAATCTAACCATGCCTTACTGACTTCTTCAGGGGGCTCGGCTATACAATTTCCCCATAACTTTATTATCTCCAAGTACAGTTTACTCTCCTCTTCTTTGGTCATTAAATTGTACCAAAATGATAGCTCCTTTACCCATTTCCCCCTTCTACCAATTGCATCGAGAATATCTGTATCTTCCTCCCTTTGCATATTTTGACTGGACCACCAGGCAGACAACTGGTAGTATTTAAACCTAGTCAACCGTCCATCTGTAAGCTGTACTAACGTGTTCCAACTCACTAGGCCCGAATCTGCCCAGAGATCCCCCCATTTTTTAAACCCAGCTGTTTTCAAGGGTTGTGATAGTTGATCCTGGAGGCATTGAGGTGTACCTGGAGAGTCCCATATCGGGGAGTGTGTGTGTTAATAGGGAATATTAAATGTCTTCCTCATGAACCCCCAATTTTTTAATGCAGTCTGTAAAATTTTAAGGCGATTTTTTAAAAAAAAATTCTGGTCTCCAAACTTGAAAATGAAGTAATCATGGTCATAGGGTGAATCAGTTAACAAAGCTTGAAACAGGCGGCCCTGTGATGAAGCGTCTAGCTTATTTGCAAGAAGCCTAAAGTTTTTAAAATGAAATGCATGACAGTATGTCAAAAGGTCAGGGAGGGCAAGCCCTCCTGTTTTTAGGCCCCTCCTCAATTTTTTCCATGCGATTCTTGTTGACTTGCAGGCCCATATAAAGTATCCGATTTTACCCTGTAGAATGTTAATATCTTTCAGTGAGAATGATAAGGGGATGCAGTTAAATAAGAAGGTCAATTTAGGGAGAATTGTCATTTTAACAAGGTTGACCCGACCATAGATGTTTAAAGGCAAATTCCCCCATCTTGTTAAAGTTTTATTAATATCTTTAACCACCTTTTGCCAGCTGAGAGAGGTGATATCTTTTAAGGATTGAGTTAAGTAGATTCCCAGGTACCTCATATTTTGTTTTGCACCTACTATATGTGTGTTGTTATTCCACCCCATAATCTTTATTGATCTGGTACCCGGACAATTTCCCAAATTCTTCCGATAGAAAAAATAACCTTGGGATTGCTACCAAGTGATCGGATGTATATAAAAGAAGATCGTCTGCGTACAACGCCACCTTCAAAGGCAGATTTCCAAGCTGAAATGGTTGAATGGTATTGTCCTCTCTAATCCCACAAACGAAGGTCTCCATATAAACATCGAACAAAAGGGGGGACAGAGGACAACCCTGCCTGGTACCTCGTGATATATCAAACCACTCAGATAAAATTCCGTTGACTAAGACCTTAGCCTTTGGGCAATGATATAAGGATCTGACCGCCTCTATAAAAAATTGGGGGAACCCAAAGGCCGCCATTGTGGCCCATAGATACTTCCAATTGACCTGGTCGAAGGCCTTAGCTGCGTCTATGGCAACCAGCGCCAGTGGGAGATTTTTAGCGTTAGCATAGTCTATGGCCCCTATTGCTTGAAACGTTAGTTCATTTAACTGTCTCCCTGGAATAAAACCTCTCTGGTCAGGGTGGATTATAGATTTTATGACCTTTGATAGTCTAGTAGCTAAAATACCTGAGTAGATCTTCATGTCCGAGTTTAATAATGAAATAGGTCTATAGGACTCTATTCTTTTCAAGTCTTTATTTGGTTTAGGTATAAGCGTTATGATGGCTTCTCCCCATGAAGAAGGTATGGAGTAGCCTTGGATCAATAAAAGATTGAAGAGTTCCCTTAATGGAGTTATTAATTGTTCTTTATTGTCCGAATAGATCTCTACTGGCAACCCATCAGAACCTGCAGCTTTCCCCCTTTTCATTTTCTTCAATTGACCTAAAATTTCCCCCTCTGTTATCTCACTTTCCAAATATGCTTTATCCGATTCGGACATTTGCGGCAGATGTTTTATACTCAGCCAGGATTCTAAATCCACCCCCGTGGGATCTTTGTCTTCCGTGTAAAGACTCCTCATAAAGGACCTAGCTTCTTCTCTTATCTCCGCGTCTGTTTCTATCAAGTCTCCTGACTGTCTATGCACTAGGGCTTTGATGTTATTTCTCGTTCTCTCTTCTCTGGCTTTCCAGGCAAGGAGAGCTCCACACTTCTCTCCATACTCAAAATTCTTTAATCTGCTAGACTCCCATTTTTCTTTAAGAGTTTTTTCATCCACAATTTTTAACTGGAGCTGCAAGTCAAAGAGTTCCTTCTCTAACAAATGTATTTCTCTAGAGTTTGCAAGAATTGCATTTTGTAATTCGAGATCCTTTCTAGTTATTGCTGCCAAATCTTCCTTTCTTTTTATTTTTATACTTTTTCTCTTATGATACATTAAAGAACTTAAGACACCCCTCAAGTAAGCCTTATAAGTTTCCCATACTATCTGGGAGGAGGAGGATCCTGAATTTATTAAAAAAAATTCTGATGTTTTGTCTTTAACTTCTACTTTTATCTGATTATCTAATAGGAAGGATCTCTCCAGTGTCCACCTTGGTTTTGGTGAAGTTATATTCAGTTTAACTACCAATTCTAAAACAGCATGGTCCGATAATCCTGAGGGCGTGAAGGAGAGATAGCTAATGTCCTTGAGAAGATGTTGGTCGACTAGGAAGTGGTCTATTCTGGAGTAATTCTTGTATTTTTTACTATAGAAAGTAAAACCAGGTTGAGATCTATATTTTTTCCTCCAGACATCTACTAGAGTAAAGTCTTTCATTAAGACATCCAGGATGGCAAGGGATTTTAAGGGAGCATGGTATTTGGCCCTGGAAGTTCTATCTAATTTTTGATCGAAGACCAGATTAAAATCCCCGCCTAGAATTAGAGGGCCAGTTGTCGTAAATAAAGCTAGTTCTAATTTGGAGAGCGGAACCGGATTGTCCTCGTTAGGACCATAGTACACTGCAATTGTATATGGGGTAGTTTGGATGTATACTTGTGCAACTAACCACCTGCCCGATTGATCCGTCTCGAAGCTTCTCAAGCTTATCCCGCTGTTTGCTCGAATTATGATGGAAACTCCCCTAGTAACACCTGATTGCCTGGAACTGATTATATCTTGAACCCACCTACACTTTTTAAAAAGAGAATCACATACTACTGCCTCCAAATGTGTTTCTTGTAGCATTATAATCTGGGCATCCGAATATCTTAAAAATTCACAAATTCTATTTTGTTTTATTTTTTCCCCTATACCATTGATATTCCACGACAGAACCTTAAGCTTATACAAATTAATCATAATTCTGATGTACGCTCGTGCCCATCCATTCCTTTATACGTCAAACTTTTATTTATATATGAGGATTTTATTTTATTTTTCCCCCTGACTCCCCCCACCCATTTAACCCCTCCCCCTTGAGGAACGCCCCCGACATACCTGGCGATGACTTCGCCTTTCGGAGCAACCGAGTGGTGTCCTTGACCGTTTACTGTATTTGAGCGAGACAAATTAAATTACAAATAAATCTACATATCCCTATTTTTTATCATACATCCTACTTATAGTCATTTGCTTTTTCAGATTCTCCCCACATCATTCCCCCGTTTACTGTATTTGAGCAAGACAAGTTAAATTACAAAAAGATCTTCATGTCCCCCATTCATCATACAGCCTACTTATGCAGTCATTTGCTTTTTCAGATTCTCCCCCCACACTCCCTTTTTTTTTTTTGTTTTTTGATTTAGTTCCTTCCTTTGATTATTTTCTTCCTTGAAGTACCCAGCTTGTCTATCCAGTCCTATTCCTCCTGCTCACTTCTTATTCGGTCTAACAGATTATCGACCTCTTCTGGCTGTGTAAAGCTATATGTTTTGTTTTTCCACATAATCCTGAGCATGGCTGGAAATCTCATCTGGACATGTGCTCCCAATGACCTTAAGTCCGGCATTCTAGTGCCCAGCTCCCATTGTCTTTGCGCAGTTCTTGTACCAATGTCAGACCTGATAAGGTAGGGGCTGGACTTATAACGTAGATCTGTTTTCGTAAGGGATCGCCCTAGGATAAGCTCTTTAACGCTGTATGTCTGAAAGTTCACAAGTATTTTCCTGGGAGTTTTCCTGTCTGTACGCCGCTTGTAGGGGTCTCTATGTTCCCTCTGGATTTCTTCCTCCAAATTTATATCCGGACGGTCATTTAAAACGCCGTCCCTCAAGAGTTTACAGACAAATCCCTTTAAGTCCTCAAACTCTTCTCCTTCCGGTATTTTCAGGATCCTTAAGTTATTCCTCCTAGCATGGGTCTCAATCCGTTCAATGTCCATTATCAAAGATCTGTTCTGGGCTTTAAGATGTTCTATGTCTTTTTTATTTTCGTGTACCGTTTTGTCCAAAGCAGCCGCTTGTATTTCAAGTTTCCCTGTACGCAAAGTGACCTCCTCTAACTTAGATTCTAGCACATCGAATCTGTCCTGAATTGATTTTTGATTGGCTTCCGATATTTCAAATTTCGACATCATGTCGCCTCTCAGAGATCGAAAAAGCTCCCCTAGTCGGTCACTTTCCTGCTCACTTGAATCTGATTGGTTGTCTTTGCCTGTGTCCACTCTCCTAGTCTTTTCTTCTGCCTCCTTAGAGCTGCTTTATGCAATTTTAACTGTTACAACCTGAGTCTTGGGTCTGGTGTCTTGGTTTCCTCGCATTTTATCTGTTGAGGAGACTTTATTTATATTAGCTGAGGTTCCTGTTACACTTTCAGCCTCATCCACATTTTCCATATCCCCCAGGTTAACTAGGACCCCGTATCTGTTTTTTAAAGGAGTAGTGCAAATTTTGCCCTCCGTCTGCACTGCAGAGTGCTTAGCCTGATCCAAGACCTTGAAGAAAGATTTTAGGGACGGAGTACATTTCACCACTTGGCCCTCGTGAGGTACACCTTTGAACTTTTTGACTGAAATAGTCTTTTTCTTTTTACTTTTGCAGGGGGTTAATGGCATAGGTCGCTCTCTCTCTTCAAACTGTAGAACCCCTTTCTCTTTTAATCCTACCCTGGATCTGAGTTGATACCTATTTCTCCCTACTGGAAGGATGTGTCCCTGTTTTACTGAAATTGAGCTTATCTCAACATTGGCTTGCTCGATAGTCCAAGATGTAACTGCTTCTTGCCCTCTTAACTCGGGAACTTTCAACAGATCAGACTCTTGCGCTAGAGCTTCAGTGACTACAGTGAACCTATACTCTGGGAGACCAAGCTGCGTTGGATCCATACAACCCCGCCTCCCAGTAATAGGTCCGTGAGTCTTTACCTCTCTACTCCCCCTCTCCCCTCACTTTGCTGCAAGAGAGTAGAGTTTCTTTCTCTCTAAGCCTGTTTTATTTGGATGATTCTCAAGTGTTTGTATTACCAGGCTTCCAAGTTTAATTTTAAACAGTGCAGAGCGAAATCTGCTCCATAGGCATCGTCGGCGTTCTTCCAGCATAAATGTTAATGTGCACTGGTCTATGATCTGACCAGCCTTAGTTAACTGCAACCTCAGTAAAAGTAGAGAAAAATATATATATTTTTTTTCTTTTTTTTTTTTTCTTACAATAGTTTAGTAAAATGCGCAGGGAGCGCAGGGAGCTATTAATATCATCTACTGTCCATACCCCCTTGAATATCTCCTTACCGCTGATTACTGCAGGTTACAGCTTTCTTCTTAGGGCATTTTTTTAAAAAAGCGCTGCATGCCGATGTTAAGCGTTTTACATGACCTGCGAACACAGCATGCGTCTTGGCAGTCCACCTCCATCTCCGTCTGTGAACACCCTGAAGAGGCGTCTCCTCAAACACGGAGTCGCGCTGTGCTGAGCCAGTTCCGAACGCCTAGCAGGTCCTAACACCGCCTGCTGCAGTACCTCCTGTAACAGCCGTGTTTCGTCGGAGAAAAGGAGCAGAGGAACCGGCTTAGAATCACTGTCAGCGGTTGCGGGGAAAAAACGCGTCTATCACTCGCCTAGACAGGGGAAAGAAAAAGCTCTCGCTAACATGCTGCTCTCATTTGGTCATCCGGACGGTTCGGTGCTGCCGCGACCGGCTCTCAGCCCGCCGCCATGTTCCTCGTGGGCGGTGCCGTCAGTCAGCTACTCCTCAGCCTTCCACCAGGCACGTGATTGGTGGCAGCCGGCTGTTTGGAGTGCCGCAACGGGGTCTGGGTAATGAAGTTCTTCCTCCTCACGGCGGCCCCTAGAGTGGAGTAGCGGCGGCGGGAGGGAGAACACAGGCAGGCAACAAACAGGAGATGACCAGTGTTTTCTTTGGCCCCAACAAGTCGGTAAGCAGCCCCCGCTCCACCGGGGCTGCGCTGTCCTTTAGTAGCGCCTCCAGGCGCGTGATTGTGGCAGGCGGCTGTTTGGAGTGCCGCTAGGGGGTCTGGGTAATGTAGTTCTTCCTCCTCACAGCGGCCACTAGAGTGGAGTAGCGGTGGCGGGAGGGAGAACACAGGCAGGCAAAAAACAGGAGATGACCAGCGTTTTCTTTGGCCCCAACCAGTCGGTAAGCAGCCCCCCGCTCCACCGGGGCTACGCTGTCCTTTAGTAGTGCCTCCAGGCGCGTGATTGGTGGCAGGCGGCTGTTTGGAGTGCCGCTAAGGGGTCTGGGTAATGTAGTTCTTCCTCCTCACGGCGGCTGCTAGAGTGGAGTAGCGGCGGCGGGAGGGAGAGCACAGGCAGGCAACAAACAGGAGATGACCAGCGTTTTCTTTGGCCCCAACCAGTCGGTAAGCAGCCCCCGCTCCACCGGGGCTGCGCTGTCCTTTAATAGCGCCTCCAGGCGCGTGATTGGTGGCAGGTGGCTGTTTGGAGTGCCGCTAGGGGTTCTGGGTAATGTAGTTCTTCCTCCTCACGGCGGCCACTAGAGTGGAGTAGCGGCGGCGGGAGGGAGAACACAGGCAGGCAACAAACAGGAGATGACCAGCGTTTACTTTGGCCCCAACCAGTCGGTAAGCTGCCCCCGCTCCACAGGGGCTGCGCTGTCATTTAGTAGCGCCTCCAGGCGCGTGATTGGTGGCATGCAGCTGTTTGGAGTGCCGCTAGGGGGTCTGGGTAATGTAGTTCTTCTTCCTCACGGCGGCAGCTAGAGTGGAGTAGCTGCGGCGGGAGGGAGAACACAGGCAGGCAACAAACAGATGACCAGGGTTTTCTTTGGCCCCAACCAGTCGGTAAACAGCCCACAATCCACACTATAAGAGCTCCCTCATGATCTATATTTCTTTTATCTAATTCACAATGAATTCAACATGGGCCGCAAAAACGTATTTAAATGATAACATACTACAAGTAGATTATTCTACTTTATAACTTTGTTTATTCATTTTTTAGGTTTTATAAAAATCTAAATTACTTGTCAATTAGTTTTAATTCAATGAACATTTACAATACATTTTCTAAGCATATTTACATGTAAATCACTTTTCACATAACAATATCATGTATTCCCTGGGAAAAGGAATAACACAAACAAAAACACACTCTCTCATGCATTCATCCCTATTCAACAACATTCATACTTCATTCGTACATACAAAACTCTGGAAAGTTGAAGACATAAGAATGGCATCAATCTCCTTTGACCAAAAAAGCAACTGCAATGAGCAGGATCTAAATGGCAAAGGTCAGCACGTTTCGGTGGTACAGGAAGAAGATGAACACCACTTTCATCAGGAACAGCTAGATAACCAACCAAAGATAAAACACCCAGGGAGTGCCTAAAAATATGTAAATTGAAGTCAGTTAACGGCCCAAAAACAACCTATTTTAAAAAAAATCAAATTAAAAGCATATTATGTGATAACAATTGTACCCATATGTACACTCTGCGTAATTAAAATGCTGTGACTTTAAACTCAAACATACCACAATATCAACAAAAGTGAGGACACCCGGAAAAGTGTATTATAAACAGTTGCCTCTGTCAAGAGCAACACATTCAAGAATTAGTGCCACAACATTATGTCCAAAGGATAAACTTTGTGTGTCACACCATCACCAAAGAAATAAGAACATTTCCCATGAACACACCCTGTATTGCACAAGGGAATCGATTTCCAACAAAGCTGAGGAGGACCAAGCACATACCCTGCATTGCATAAGGGAATAGATTTCCGACAAATCTATGAAAGGCCAAGCACAAAACAAACCATGCAAGGCTTTCTAGATCACTTACTGTCACAATTCCTGCTGTCTGTGATATTTCTACATATAAGCACCGACCCTTTAATACTGGCAATAAATGCCAATTTCTGTAAAGAAAGGACAGAGTGATGGTTATGCCTTTCTAGTGTCTATGTTAAGTTTTAGGCTTTCCAGATACTCATATAGGAGTTTCTCCTCACTAGTCAGTTTAGGTTTTTAGAAACCAGACCCATTCTGCAAAGAGGGATAGAATTTTGAATATTAGAACAATGCTGATCCAATGGGCATTTGATAAAAGTAACATAAAAGTACAAAATAAAGGGTGTCTTGCGGAGACCTATTGTCGCAGCCGCAGGCACCCTTCTGCTCAATTGTCACTGTAAAACCTGAGGGATAAGCTAAAATGTGATGTAACAGGTTAAGCCTAAAACAACATATTAAAAATCTATCCTGATGGTTATACATAAAAAATAAATAAGGTTCCCCCTTTCTCTCTTTCTTCCCCCAAGTTTCCCTTTAAAATTACATAAAGTGCTTTCTTGTGCTATAATTTTGACATTAGGAATGTTTTGCTTTTTACTTTCCCATATATTTTGTATCTCCCTTCCTTTTGTCAGTTGTTACCTTTTATTATATTAATAAAGCTCTTCAAACATCAAAATAAATAAGGTTCCATACCCGCCCCATTTCTCACTTGGCAATGTGCCACCACTGATTTGTTTAATAAATCGGAGCTTAATCTTTCTGCTTCAAATTTATCTAATAGTTCTCTTTTAATTTGATGTTTGCATGTAGGGGTAATGGAAGTCGGGTCGCTAAAAAGTGATGGGTGGTTATTGGCTTCCAGGGTCTCTTTAATGTACCTTAACCACGGAATATGGAGGTGATTGACTTTAAGAAGGCAAACGCTGATTATTTGCCTGCTTAATTCTGCTACAGGATTTACCCATAGCCTGAGCCATGTCATTACAGGCCTTATCTTTACCAGATCAGTGATGTAAGGTATCCCCAATTCTGTGTGTGTTATTCCTGCTGGGGTGCCCTGTGGTACTTTCAGAATTCTTCTCAAGAATGTATCCTCCTCCAGTTGTAAGAGCTTAGCATCCCTGAAGCCCCAGACCTCCGCTCCATATAAATCTTTGCGGTACTGACCGCTACATACAAGTTCATCACTTGCTCTGGCGACTACCGCCCCAATCTACGAGCAAAGTTGTGGATCGCTCCGTTTGCCGATACCAGCTTTCTACATCTTTCATCAATTAAAGGGTCAAACTTTGTATCCTTGTCAAACAGCAATCCTAGATAAGAGAATGAGCTTACAGTTTCTAGTTTGTGGGACCCTATTTTGAATGCAAATTTCCTACTGGGCTTCTTGCCGGCTATCATAACATAGGATTTACTTAGATTCACCGACAAATCTAATTTTTCCATGATGTCCACGAACCCGTCTACGAGTTGGTGTAGGCTCCGAGCGGTCCTGGCAAGCAGGACGGCGTCGTCTGCATACAACAAAACTGGTATATGACGTTTTCCTGCTTTGGGGCAATCCACATTTAGAGCAACCAAACTTCCCTCCAAATCATTGATATAAAGGGAAAACAAAAACGGTGCAAGAATACATCCCTGCCTCACGCTGCCGGAACACGGGAAGGGATCAGTGCCCCCCCCGTGTTATAGCGGACCTTGGCAGTGGTGTTCCAACGAAGTTCCCTTAATATGTTGATGAGTCCTGGCTCAACTCCCAGCCCACTCATCAACTCCCAGAGTTTGCTCCTATTTACATTGTCAAAGGCTGCCGCCAGGTCCACAAACCCCATAAAGAGCGTGCCTTTACTAACCCTTGTGTATTTTGTTGTTAGTAAATAAAGATTAAGGCATTGGTCGCTCATTGATTTGCCTGGCCTAAAGCCGTATTGGGTATCTGCTATGATGTTTTGCTCATCTGCCCATGACATCAGACGGCCCAAAACTGCCCTTCCCAGTAGTTTGGCAGATACATCTATCAATGATATTGGCCTGTAGCACTGGGGGTTGTCCCTACTCCCCTTTTTGAAGATAGGGGCAATCAGTGCTGTAGACCAAGATCTCGGTAAACCCGTTCTAACAGCTGCATTTAAAACCCTGGTCATAATGGGGGCCCAGAGGTCAATATTACTCAGATAGAGGTCAGGTAGCATACCATCAGGCCCTGGCGCTTTATTGCATGTGAGCCCTCTAATCGCTTGGGTAATTTCTTGGAGTGCGAAATCCACCTCGCCTGATCGACAGCCATCCCAGTCCCCTGCAGGCATGGCATCAGCATCGTGATTGTATAGACTTTTAAAGTGTGTCACCCACTGCTCCAGGAGGATGTTATTACTAATTTCCGGGGAGTTTCTCTCTTGGAAGCAGGGCCTATTTATAATTCTCCAGAATTCTTTAAAGTCCCTCTGTTCCCCAGCTTCTCTCAGATCCGCCCATACTTCTGATTGGAGAGCGGTCTTCCTCTGCTTTACTTTAGTCTTGTATAATTTTCTACATAATGCAACTTTCTGCTTGTCCCTGGGAGTGGTTTTAAGGCATGATTTTAGGGCCTTAAGCGCCTTTGCACATTCAGAGTCAAACCAACGTGGCTATTTTCCTTTTTTACAGTCCCACTTTTAAAAGTTCACCTACCATATTAGTTAATGACTCAAAGACCGAGGTCAACTCCCCACCATTTACTGCGGGGTCAAGACAGTTTTCAATCTGGGTTTTACCTTTTGTTACCAGGGTTCTATAAAACTCATCTGCGTTAATTTTAGCCCATCTGAGCCGCCTCCCCTGATCCGTTGGACACAGTGCAGCGGTAGGCAGTTGGTTTTTTCGGGATTGGGCACAATACACTAATTCCATGGTCAGCGGGTTGTGATCGCTAAAAGGATTCCAATCTATAGTAACCTCCTTCACCCTATCCTTAGCAAAAGAGGAAATCATCATATAGTCGATAATGGAATGGCATCCTCTCCCCTTAAATGTTGGAGTCAGGCGGCCGTCCCTTCCCGGAGACACCATATCAATTGTATGGGTGATTGCATAGTTGCCCAAGATCTTCATCAGTGTATTGCCCTCCGTGGTGTGCTCAAAATGTGGCCCACTCTCTATCGGGCAGGCTGACCAGTTTGGATTTATGGGGATCAATTTGGGACAAAGGTGGCAATTTAGGTCCCCCACTATCAAGACTACAGGTTCGCCACCCCTTCTCTGTAATTTAGTCTCATGGTTGAGCCTCCTCTCTAATTCTTGGGTTACTGATTGGATTCCTTCCCCTAAAACTGAATTGTAGATGTTAAATATCGGTAATCTTAGCCCCTGACCATGGAATTCAGCCGCCTGAATTAAACGCGACGACCATGAGGGTTGTGACCAGGAACCTTCCAACTCTAAATTTACGTATAGCGCTAGCCCCCCTTTTGCTCTTCCAGATCTTGATTTAGTTGCTGGTACAAAGAAACATTTATAGCCCTCAATTTGGTAGAGAGATGGATCTACCGCCCAGGTCTCCTGGAAGGCTATAATATGATAGCCATATAGATTGTTTTTCCAGTCAACATTTGCAAATTTCCCAGCCAAACCAGCTATGTTCCAGGATAATACCCTCAAGCCTTCTCTTACTGGTTTCCCGTCCTCCATGCCTTGTGTTATTGTTGGGACCGGGTCGGCCTCTCTACTCTGGGTCACTCCCTGGTCCTCTATGTCTATGGGTGTTAGGGGTAGAACTTGCCTTGTGTCTGAAATACTTTCCTGGGCTCCCTGAGCCCTGTGTTTGTTTCCTTCCAGCTCAGTCGCCCTTTCTTTGGGAGCATAAGGTAGTCAGTCTAGTTCTTCGAGGGATAAAAGTGGGCTGAATCTATTTTCCCACTGCATAGGATCATGCCCTCTCTGCACTTTCCCTCTTGTGTGGAAAACGAAACCATATTCCTATCGATGCCCAGGCTGCTGGCGCAAACCGCCTCTTAGTTCCCATTCTGTATAATTACCAAATAAAGAGACGGGCGCTGGGAGCAGGAATCAAGAACAGAGTTTATTACTCATGAGGAGAGCCAGTCATTTCGGACACGAAACACAGTGTCTTTCGGGAGGTCCTCTAACAAGTGAGCTGAGACTCTGGCTTTTTATACTCTACAAAACACAGGATAACACAATTAGGACGGTGTGACGCAAAAGGAAAGACATCCCTATAATCCTCGTGGTGATCCTACCCATATACATTCACAATGGGGACCCTTGACCTGCTGATAAGAGGGGAGGGCAATCACGCAACTGAGTGTTTTGCAGGATGTGTACGCCTGATCATAGCCCAAGGGGTGGGGTGGCTAAGACCAATAGAGGATCCTTTGAAGAGGAGTAACTTCATACAATAAGGGCAGTAAATGGTATCTCCTGGCTCAGGCGATGGCCTCGGACATGTGTGGTCAGCTGGACTCGGGGGGGGGGGAAAGGGTCATATTAATGCCGCGTGGACAATTGAGTGCGGAGGGAAGGCTTGTCAACAGAGGGGCATTCATGGAAGGGAAGGAGGGGTTGGTCAGGCGCGGCCGTGATTCTCAAGGACAGGGTCTTGCAGGAGAAGAGGGTTTATGACTTGTCCACGTGAGGAGAAGGGAGGGGTAGCCAGGGTGGACACAGGGACAGAGTCACACAGAGAGAGAGAGAGCTGATGACCCGTACATGAGAGAGCGGGGGCAGTCAGGTGCAGCTGGGGAGGGCTACGTCAGCTTAAGGCGAAGGATGCCTCTTCAAGAGGGAATGGAGGGGGTCTTGTGCGGGTCAAGCAGGAGAGTTGCCTTTCACAGTAGGGTCGCGCAGAGGGAGAGGGTTTCATGGTCTATGCACGAGAGAGGGGGTGTAAGGTACGCGCAGGCGGGAAGCCGGGGATCCCAATGGGTAAAAGGCCATGGTGCCTAGAAATGGCTGTACATATGCATAGTGGTACGGGCTCTTACCGGCAGGGTGATACGGTCAACAGTTTACAGTATTCATGGTGCTCACAGGGGGTGGAGTGGGAGAAGAAGGGGAATGAATGCTGTCTATGTACATCAATTTCTTCAACTTTCACAGTCGCCCCTTTTTACATAACAGCAGTAATTTTTGCAATTGACGAGTTGGCAGGTAGACAAGCATCATTGATGAATTAGCATTTTGTCGATACTGACATTTGGCGTACAATCATAGACAGTTAAGGTGATGGGCAGAATGCAGTACATAGAAAATTGCTTTTCGTTGAGTTCCTAACAATTAAACGCACTACATAGCAAAAATCTTTCTGACTTAAAAAATGTGACCAATGAACAGTTCTGACCAGGTGGTTGAGAGCGGAATTCAGTTCGATACACAATATTTCTTCGTCACAGTGTCTTTTTGTCAGTGAGCCATCACTGGTAGGCTCTAGTCCGAGTACTTTCGTTGGCGCTGTTGAGCACCGGCGGTGGAGCTATAGGTCCAGCTCTGTTCTATCCTTTCGCGTTGCAGGGTGCGGTCAGTCCTCTGCTGTTAGACCACAGTCCTGTTCCCTAAACAATCCGGTTGGCGGCGCCTTATGCTCGGCACCCACAGTTCTATGGCAGCACCCTATTCCAGTGGAATGCAGTTCGTTCCTTTGGCAAAAAGTCACGTGGAGAAGAGGGTGAGTGAAGTTCAAATAGTCGATAGGGGAGAGGGTGGAGTTGGGTCAGTGTTCCTGGGACACGCAAAAGGGACCAAGGGAGCAAAGGATAACAAGCAGGCAGGCCCATCCATCGGGCTCAAGGAAGGGGGACGGAGACTCCAGGCACACGTGGGTTTAGCAGGCAAGTGGCTTCGAGGTGGCTCGCCGTTCTTCATTTTCCACGTTGAAGTTGCGGTCTCGTCCCGTATCCTCCTGTTGCTCTGCGGCTCCACCTTCGGTCGAGGTCACACGAGTCCCAAGATCCGCAGCCAGGCTGTACGCCACTTCTGACCCATCTCCTTCGGTGATCGCGAATCTTTGAATAGGTACAAGACAATGTTTCAGTGAAATGGCAAAAGAAGATATCTACGCATATGAATTCCTCCCTCAATTTTCCGCATTTGAGTTCTTATGGTCATCGGTCACAGTCAGAGGTCTATTATCAAGCAGTGCATGTGTCAGCATTCCTACTGAGTTTATGGCAGGTATATTCATCGGCCCATTTATGATTCGAGTGAGGACAAGATAATATTTCCATCAACTGTGCATTACATCATTTTCAACATTAGCGCAGCATTTCCCTTCAGAACTGGCTAACATTTTCAGACAGGGCGGGGGTGCTATCGTCGAGAGTCGGGCAAAACAAGATTTCCTCAAGGGTCAGCAGCTACCCATGGTCACTATGTTTATACCTGGGACAACAGGAGTGGTTCTATCAAAAATGGGGCGGGGATGCTTCGGGCGCTTGCGCTTGGGTACAAAGGGGTGGGGCAATCTGGGTATTGGATGTCAGCCTAGACGTTGGCGTTCGTCTCTGAAGAACAGACATTGGATGCCATTGACATACAGTTCCCCTATAAATGGCCAGATTTGGGGGACTTTAGTCGTCTTACCTGTCCTTTCCTTCTCAGCCAATTCAAGTTCATTCATTTTACAGAAAGGAGAGGCAGTAATATGGCGAGATACAGTCATTTTAGTTTCGGTCAATTTCGCTGAACACCTTCGCGTTCAAACGTGTATCAAATCAGACTGGTGCCGGTGGGGCACAATTTTACCAAAAAGAGGGAGAAAAAATAGGGAGACTCTCATAGAGAGTGAGAGTCGTCCGCAATCTAAACGAGCCATTCGGTACACGTATGACATGTAAGGAGAGAGAGAGTGAGAGTGAGAGAGAGAGGGAGAGGAAGAGGGAAAGAGAGAGAGAGAGAGACGTGTACAAAAATAGGTCATTTAGTGCGCTCACAACACAGAACAGCAAAGGTTAGATAACATGTAGATACAGACAGAGGGAAGACATAAATTCGTACATCTACACACACAAACTCAGACAGGGAAGACGGCGCATATATTATACGTATACAAGACATTCACGACAAGACAGGAAACAATTGTTAGTTTACATGATCTATTTATATATATATATCCTACGTATTTTTACTATCCTGTTCTATCTATGTGCTTGCTCTTTCTACCCTCCCCCCCTTTCCCTTCTCGCTTGTCACGCCTGCGAGCGTTCCCAATTACCAATACTCACACCTCGGCTGGTCGATCAGTAATTAACCTGGTCGTGCTAGTTACCCCATGGTTGGATCTTAAGCCACTTTTCTGTTCCCTCCTGTGGTGGGAAGTTCTCCAGGCTGAGGCAACGGCAAGTATTGATCGGGAAAACAGTCGGACAGCTTGGCTATATCTATAAGGGTGTGAGAAAGGGGGTAGTGCATTTTGAACATCAGCAATATTTCTAACTTCCTAGACGGGTGGTGCCGTGGCAACCCTTACCTGTATAATTTTTCTTTGTCCTTTCCCTACCTAGTCAAATGTCCAGTTACATTATTTAACACGTCATTTCTAGTCAATTTTTCGTCATTCAGTACTTGTCCAGTTCCTATGTCAGTCCATCCTCTTAGTCGCTATGTCCTAAGGAGGAACAGTCATGTTAAGCCTACGTCTTTTTAAAAAGTTTATCTGTTATAACGACTAAACACATATTTCCCTTTTTCCCTTTTTTTTTTCGTCGGTGGTCCGACCGTCGCTCTTCCATACTTCAGTCGACGTTTTGACGTGACCTGCAGAAGGGAGGAAAAGAAGGGGTGGGGGGGCAGCATTCAGAGCACATCATCATGCAGTAGTTCGAAAATCTTTTTACCTACCATATACTCGCCCGATCTCTTCGTACTGCATTCCCTTGCCATCTCGGCATTTCAGCCCAGAGGGACCAGTGGTGTCATATAGATAATCATTGACAATCTGAGTATCTACATGAGCTACTTGGTCGTAACCGTCTTTATCGGGTGCAAGGGTGACGGTCAGAAGGCATTTTCTGTGGTGTCATTTTTAAGGGTATCTGAAACACTTTTCCGGTTGCTTGTGGCACATAAGGTAGCTGCCAAATATCTGATCCCTTTTGATCTACATCCTTCATCATACTTACTCTTCGCTCGCAGTAGTAAGGCATTACAAAACTCATTAATGCAACTGCAACGACCATGCTTTCTTCTTCAAAATACTTTTAATAAACAGAATTGGTAGCAGTTCATTGCATAAAGTGCAGCAGTGCAAATAAAATCGTATTAAAATTACCTTACAGAGCAAACATGATGAATGTCAAAAGTTCATCTTTAATCAATTCATAATTCATTGTCCAATACTCATTCTTTATCTAAATTACACCAATTCATTTTCCAACTCATAATCAGTACCCACCCTAAGTCAATTCATTGTCCAAGCACATGCTCTATATCCTTCATATCTACTTTCATTATCAAAAACGTTATATATATATATCTCGGGGTAAAAAAGTTGCATGGTCATGGTATAATAAAGTTCGTTCAAAAAGTCTCATTTTGTGTCAGCGCCATTTTGGGTGGGGTCAGGCGAGTTCCGGCACAGTCAGGATGTCTCTAGTCTTGCATGGTTGGCCCAGAGCCTTCCGTTGGGAATTCGAAAAGTTTTGTGCTATAAGGTTAACAGTCTAACAATATGGACCATGAGTCAAAGAGTGGGAAGGGCGGCAACAATTTTCCTACCGGGTCATCCTGGTGTTCCTCCGGAACTGAACAAGTCTGTGCCGTGGCTGCATTTTAGCCATTTCTAATCCGAGGCTGGTGCCGGCAGGAGTTGCACCGATGTCGTGGTTCCCGGTGAAGGGGGCGGGGGCACCCATGCAGGGGGTCGGGGGCCCCCCGGCTCTTATAGAATCTTCAAGGTCGAGGAGAGGCGATATGGAGCGAGTGCCCGTCCTGGGCAGAGGACCTCTTTATGATGTTGACCCTCTTTAAGTAAGAGCATAGGGGTGTCGCTGGAAGCCTCCACCTGGAGGGAGGTGGGGGAGGGTCGTTCGCGCCGCCTCCCCCTTCCAGCGACCCCGCGCCGTTCCTCGGCTCCGTCGTCTTCGATATCGGCCATGCCAGCCATTGATGATAGGGGGGGGGTGGTCGGCGGCTGAGGCAAGACAGCCCCCCCCTTTCCCTTGACATGTGGCGGGACTACCTCCAACTCTCCGGGGAGCTTGAAATGTGGCAGGACTGCCTGTACCTATGCAGGCGGCGGCATGCGGTGAATTTGGCATCTGGCAGGACTACTTGATTTGCCGCCGTTTTCGCCTTGGCTTCGGCCTTTGACAGGCAGGCGATGGCATGCGGCGAATTTGAAATGTGGCGGGACTACTTGATTCGCCGCCATTCTCGCCTTCGGCTTCCGCCTTCTTCGTGGGTCGGACCAGGCGAGAGACAGAAGGGGGGGGTGGTCGGTGGCTGAGGCAAGACAGCCCCCCCCCCCGTGGCCTGCCGGGCAGCGGAAGAGGAGAGAAGGAGAGGACTCTGCCATTCTTTGGACCGCCTGCCCAACATCATCTCCTCCCGACCGTGGTCAGGCGGGCCCCTCGTGCCTCGAGGCCTCGCCTTCCGGATGGGCGTAACCGCGGACCTGTTGCACCTCGGGAGTTTCCGGAATGGGGGTAGGTACCTATTGAGTTGTTTCTATTTCATTTGACCGTTATTTGGGCGGGGCGGGCAATGAGGCTGACATGTTGCGAGCAGGAACAGGCAGTGAAGCCTAGCTACCTCGCGGCTATGTTCTGCTATCAAATCTTTTCGCCATTTTACATTTCTTATTACGAACTGTTTCTAATGTTTCTTATTTTTGGTGAAGTCAAAAGCTCATCAGGGGGTTACTGACTTAGCCTGATTTCCTTTTATTTTTCTTTCTCTTCCTTAGCGTGTTTCGAGCTAAAGCTTTCTGTTAGTAGGGAACGGTGATCACTTCATATTTTTATGTGTCCTTTTCACTAGGGGGTACTTCTGGACGGACCAGACGAGTTCCCTCCAATAAATGGTCCGGGGTGGAACGAGATTATCGATCAAAAGGGGAACATATATTCCTTCATTAGGGTATCATCCTGGACAGACCGAGCGATGTACTTCCATTTACTAGGGTAGCCTCCTGGACGGACCAGTCGGTCTATTTCTACTAAATGGCCCATGAGTAGAGAGCATATGTCCTCCATAAGAGTAGTCTCCTGGGCGGACCATGCGAGCTACCCCACAATAACCAACCAGTGGGGAGTGGGTAGGACTGACGAATTCACAAAGGGGCATAACCTACCCTTTTCTGCTTGCAAAGACTAGATAGAATATCTCTATTCCACGTTGTTTGCAGGCGGAAAATACCTCAAACGAAACAATGCCTGGAACAACAATGTCCAGGTTTTCAATCAATCAGTGGGGAGAAAAACAGGCATGACGGATTACAACGGGGACAAAAGTCTGCATTACCTGCCCTTCGCTATCCAAAAAGGAAGACAGAATATTTCTACTCGTCTCAGTTTGTAGACAGGGAAGATCTCAAAGAACAACCATCGACTATCAACCGACTTCAACAATTCTTAAAGAACAACAATCGGTTATCAATCGACTTCAAACAATTCAGTGGGGAGAAAGGTAGGCATGACGCATTAATTCCGGGGACAAAAGTCTACATTACCTACCCTTCTCTATCTGCAAAGAGGGACGACGTTCCTATTCGCCGCTGTTTGCAAACAGAGAATGTCTCGTTCTCAAAAGAGAACCAATATGTCAAGTAGCCCTTAAAGCTAAATGAACCAATACCAACAATGCCAGTATACAAATACCGGTTTTCAATACAAACAATCAATCAATCAGGTGGACAGAGCCACCCTACCAATCAGGCGTAAAAACACCCTACTTAATCTTACCCGGACCGGACCATACGGATAGTTCTTCGACTTCCTCCTCCAGCGCCCGATCGTTCTCTTACTCCATGTAGCATTCCTGTGGGATTCCAGTCAGGACAATAGGTCACTGAAGAGAGGTCCGTTCAGAATTGGTGAAGTTCTGTCGATCGGCCGCCGGGCGAGGGCCCTCTCAAGGCAGGCATGCCCCGATCATTTAGACGTTCACTTCTTCGTCTGGATCTCTCTTACCGAACCCTATGTCACTGATGGGCCCCGCGTTGGGACGCCAATTGTGGAAAACGAAACCATATTCCTATCGATGCCCAGGCTGCTGGCGCAAACCGCCTCTTAGTTCCCATTCTGTATAATTACCAAATAAAGAGACGGGCGCTGGGAGCAGGAATCAAGAACAGAGTTTATTACTCATGAGGAGAGCCAGTCATTTCGGACACGAAACACAGTGTCTTTCGGGAGGTGCTCTAACAAGTGAGCTGAGACTCTGGCTTTTTATACTCTACAGAACACAGGATAACACAATTAGGACGGTGTGACGCAAAAGGAAAGACATCCCTATAATCCTCGTGGTGATCCTACCCATATACATTCACAATGGGGACCCTTGACCTGCTGATAAGAGGGGAGGGCAATCACGCAACTGAGTGTTTTGCAGGATGTGTACGCCTGATCATAGCCCAAGGGGTGGGGTGGCTAAGACCAATAGAGGATCCTTTGAAGAGGAGTAACTTCATACAATAAGGGCAGTAAATGGTATCTCCTGGCTCAGGCGATGGCCTCGGACATGTGTGGTCAGCTGGACTCGGGGGGGGGGAAAAGGGTCATATTAATGCCGCGTGGACAATTGAGTGCGGAGGGAAGGCTTGTCAACAGAGGGGCATTCATGGAAGGGAAGGAGGGGTTGGTCAGGCGCGGCCGTGATTCTCAAGGACAGGGTCTTGCAGGAGAAGAGGGTTTATGACTTGTCCACGTGAGGAGAAGGGAGGGGTAGCCAGGGTGGACACAGGGACAGAGTCACACAGAGAGAGAGAGAGCTGATGACCCGTACATGAGAGAGCGGGGGCAGTCAGGTGCAGCTGGGGAGGGCTACGTCAGCTTAAGGCGAAGGATGCCTCTTCAAGAGGGAATGGAGGGGGTCTTGTGCGGGTCAAGCAGGAGAGTTGCCTTTCACAGTAGGGTCGCGCAGAGGGAGAGGGTTTCATGGTCTATGCACGAGAGAGGGGGTGTAAGGTACGCGCAGGCGGGAAGCCGGGGATCCCAATGGGTAAAAGGCCATGGTGCCTAGAAATGGCTGTACATATGCATAGTGGTACGGGCTCTTACCGGCAGGGTGATACGGTCAACAGTTTACAGTATTCATGGTGCTCACAGGGGGTGGAGTGGGAGAAGAAGGGGAATGAATGCTGTCTATGTACATCAATTTCTTCAACTTTCACACTTGACCAACTGTTACTTGCTCCTACGTATCCTGATCTATTTTGGGCAAGGCACGGAGGATTTGGGGCACGTCTTCTTGGGTAGAAATATCCTAGCGGTGAAGGACATACTGTGCTGGTATGATTTTTATTAGAGCCGCCCAATATGTATTTCACCAAGTCAGTGTCCCTAAAGTTTGCCACAATACAATCTCCTGGGACATCCTTCCTCCTGCAACCTACCCATTTTGTTCTTCTCACAAGTACGATCTCTCCACATTTTCCTCCCCTCAGGGGCAGGTGTATATTTAACCACTTTGCGATTTTAGTTTTTAACTCGGCATGCAACTCTCTCTCCCCTGCCCTAAGTGCTGGGACCCCCATAAAGACAACCACATAGGGGCAAGCTTCAGGTGGTAAATTAATGCACGGTGGAACATAATCATTAGGAATGTCAAAAGGCTCAGGTCTAGTTTGAGCTTTCTCTGGGCAGCCATAACTTTGTGCTATTCCTGGTTGTGGGAGTGTAGGGTTTGTGTTCTGTGGTATCTTAACCTGGGCATTTCCCCCCCTCCCTTTGTTCCTGTTTCCCCGTTCTCCTTGTGCAGCGACCACTGGTGTATCATGTATTTGTACTATACTACACTGCTCATTGCTCACACAGTTATTTCTACCCACAAACTGATCCCCTGTCCTGATCCCTGCTGTGGGCTGGTTTACCATTTGTTTACTATCCGGTGTAGCCTTGCATTTACCCTGTTTTGCTAATTCATTTATTGCTTTGTCTAGCTTACTTATAATTGGCTTTAGTTGGTTCACAATAAAGGTTTCCATCCGTTTTTGAAAGTCGCCCATTACTTCCTCCAGCCATCCTGGTGGTAATTGTTGTCCTAATCGAGTTCCTTCGCCTTCTTCAATCACTGCCTCCCCCTTGCTTTTAGTTCCCCCTGCTGCTCTACTTTGCTTCTTTCCTTTCACATTGCCCTTCTTGTTGGGTCCTAGTTTGATTTTCCTACTAACTGTTTCTTTTGCCACTTGGGCACAAGGGATGGTATCAGCGGGTCTTCTCTCGCTTCGTTACCGATGTTTCTAGAATTTCTAGAGTGATAGATTGTATGGGTGTGTTTGGGATGGACAGGCTTCTCTCAGTACGTTCTATCTCCCTATTTACTTTTTGCAGCATCAAATCAATTACGGTTGGTTGTGGTACCCCATTTAATGCCATGCCTAAGGGATTCTCAGTACGAGATGCGTTGTTTTTGCTCGTAGCTGAGCGTGTTTTTGTCTTGTTGGCCATATCCTGTGCTTTAGAAGGAGGTTTTATAAGGCTAAAACTAAGAGTAGATACTTAGCCCTCCCAGCTAGTTTAAATACTCCCACACAGAGTAAAAGAACTCAACTTTGCCTCTACCGCGTGTATGAGTGTAAGCCCTCTATCAATGTCACGCTATATTCCGTTGAGGGTTCGTTGAAATCATAAGTTTTTGGACTTATAGGCTACACACAATAATATCAATGTCTCTAGGATTAGATGTGAGTTCTCATGTACCTCTATTGCAGACTCAAGGGGGGTGGCCCGGCTTGGCCTCCTCTGGTCGCTGGTGGTCGCAGATGGTCCCGCCCTTGTCCCGGGCTTCTCCCGGCGACGCCCACGCGCGTCCGGCAACGCTTGGGCTGCGTTGTCCTTTAGTAGCGCCTCCAGGCACGTGATTGGTGGCAGCCGGCTGTTTGGAGTGCCGCTACGGGGTCTGGGTAATGTAGTTCTTCCTCCTCACGGCGGCCCCTAGAGTGGAGTAGCGGCGGCGGGAGGGAGAACACAGGCAGGCAACAAACAGGAGATGACCAGTGTTTTCTTTGGCCCCAACCAGTCGGTAAGCAGCCCCCGCTCCACCGGGGCTGCGCTGTCCTTTAGTAGCGCCTCCAGGCGCGTGATTGGTGGCAGGCGGCTGTTTGGAGTGCCGCTAGGGGGTCTGGGTAATGTAGTTCTTCCTCCTCACAGCGGCCACTAGAGTTGAGTAGCTGCGGCGGGAGGGAGAACACAGGCAGGCAAAAAACAGGAGATGACCAGCGTTTTCTTTGGCCCCAACCAGTCGGTAAGCAGCCCCCGCTCCACAGGGGCTGCGCTGTCCTTTAGTAGCGCCTCCAGGCGCGTGATTGGTGGCATGCAGCTGTTTGGAGTGCCGCTAGGGGGTCAGGGTAATGTAGTTCTTCTTCCTCACGGCGGCAGCTATAGTGGAGTAGCTGCGGCGGGAGGGAGAACACAGGCAGGCAACAAACAGGAGATGACCAGGGTTTTCTTTGGCCCCAACCAGTCGGTAAGCAGCCCACAATCCACACTATAAGAGCTCCCTCATGATCTATATTTCTTTTATCTAATTCACAATGAATTCAACATGGGCCGCAAAAACGTATTTAAATGATAACATACTACAAGTACATTATTCTACTTTATAACTTTGTTTATTAATTTTTTAGGTTTTATAAAAATCTAAATTACTTGTCAATTAGTTTTAATTCAATGAACATTTACAATACATTTTCTAAGCATATTTTCTTGTAAATCACTTTTCACATAACAATATCATGTATTCCCTGGGAAAAGGAATAGCACAAACAAAAACACACTCTCTCATGCATTCATCCCTATTCAACAACATTCATACTTCATTCGTACATACAAAACTCTGGAAAGTTGAAGACATAAGAATGGCATCAATCTCCTTTGACCAAAAAAGCAACTGCAATGAGCAGGATCTAAATGGCAAAGGTCAGCACGTTTCGGTGGTACAGGAAGAAGATGAACCCCACCTTCATCAGGAACCGCTAGATAACCAACCAAAGATAAAACACCCAGGGAGTGCCTAAAAATATGTAAATTGAAGTCAGTTAACGGCCCAAAAACAACCTATTTTTAAAGAAATCAAATTAAAAGCATATTATGTGATAACAATTGTAACCATATGTACACTCTGCGTAATTAAAATGCTGTGACTTTAAACTCAAACATACCACAATATCAACAAAAGTGAGGACACCCGGAAAAGTGTATTATAAACAGTTGCCTCTGTCAAGAGCAACACATTCAAGAATTAGTGCCACAACATTATGTCCAAAGGATAAACTTTGTGTGTCACACCATCACCAAAGAAATAAGAACATTTCCCATGAACACACCCTGTATTGCACAAGGGAATCGATTTCCAACAAAGCTGAGGAGGACCAAGCACATACCCTGCATTGCATAAGGGAATAGATTTCCGACAAATCTATGGAGGGCCAAGCACAAAACAAACCATGCAAGGCTTTCTAGATCACTTACTGTCACAATTCCTGCTGTCTGTGATATTTCTACATATAAGCACCGACCCTTTAATACTGGCAATAAATGCCAATTTCTGTAAAGAAAGGACAGAGTGATGGTTATGCCTTTCTAGTGTCTATGTTAAGTTTTAGGCTTTCCAGATACTCATATAGGTGTTTCTCCTCACTAGTCAGTTTTGGTTTTTAGAAACCAGACCCATTCTGCAAAGAGGGATAGAATTTTGAATATTAGAACAATGCTGATCCAACGGTCAGCATTAATTATACTGTATGGCTATTTCAATTCTATATAGCTTTTAAGGTTTGTGTGGACTCTCAAAAATATGCCTGTGATTATCATCTCATTATGGTGGCCTCTTGTCAAATGCAGGCTGAAGATAACGCTCAACTTACTGTCGCAGGGTTGAAAAGAAAAATCGATTACCATATATCTAAAAATCAACCCGCATTGATTGTAGACTCAGAACAACCCAGTTTGTCTATCTAAACTACTGTAAGCTAACAGGAACGAATTATACCTGCTATGCACTGGGTGTGCGGTATTTATTTACCGTTACCCCTGGTGTATTGTGATCTTTTACGATATGCTAAAACAATACATCTATCTTAAAAAAACAACTACCACTGCCTATTTATTAAAGTAAATACCCACGAGCAGTGGATAGTCAAAACCGGTGCCAGCGAGATACTTAAGTAAACAAACTTTTTTGGCCCGCATAGGCATGAGGTATAATACACCGTTTCACAATGCCCTCCATCTAGCAACAGCTCACTGCAACTGTTGGTAACTACGCTGTTGCACAAACAGAATCAAATCAATGCAGCGTGAATCGGAAACTTCTATCTACATATATCAGTTAACAAGCGGTTACAAGAACCTTCTCATATCCCAATGGCATGAATCTACAAAACCGTAGGTTTTACTACTCACCTTTCTTATCCACCTAGATAACTCAATGTGCTCGCCATGTGCACGCCATGTGGGAGAAACAGATATCGACAGGGTTCGGATCAAGACCGTCCACCCACTCAATCTCCAGAGTACATATGTTACCGTTTAGACACATAGCACCCTGCCCTATGGCCTAGCTACAGCCTACTTTTCAGTTATATATGGTACAAGAAGAGATTACACCTTGTGCAGAAATTGTAAGTAACAATACAGTCCTATCAGTAAAACTGTATGCACAAGCTCAAGTGTAGCAGTCCAAATACACCATGCAAGGGCTACTTCTCGGGATGTTAGATTTGAAAGTGTCAGCTCTTTAGCAGATTTCTTAACGAGTGTCTCAGTTCCTATGTGGGGGTGTGATTGGATGTGTATATAAGTGTATTTAGTAACTCAAGGCCTTTCTTTGTGACATGTCTGTTTCTCTATTTGAAATGTGTCCGATAGAGGCTGGATGGATTACCTCCTGGGTGTATTAGTGAGAAATAGGATATTCAAGTATGTGTGCAATCGACTCCATTAGCACTACTTACATATTGGTTCTGCCTGTCTCTGAGAGTGAATGTTTAGGTGTTTCTCTTACTATCTCGCTGGCTGTTTTAGAGTGGTTCTGCTTTCGTACTTAAGTATGTCAGATTGAAGTCTGGGTGGATGTGTAATTGGGCACAAGGGTCTCAAGAAGTACATATAGGTCACTGTATCCGCAGAGAACATGTGTTACCTTTGAAGCACATACCACCCTGCTATATAGCCTATCTAAAACCTACCTTAGTGGTTAGTTATATGTTGAGAGCAGTTTACAGCTTGTGTATGGGTATTAAGTGAAAGGACAGCGCTACAAGTAAAACTACATGCACAAGGTCAAATATTGCAGGCCTTAGACATAATGCAAGGACTACTGCTCTGGATGGTAGACTAGAAAGTGTCAGTTCTTTAGCAGATATCTGACTGAGTGTCTCAGTCCCTATCTGGGGCTCAGTTTGTAAGTTTGTTGGTAAGTGGCTGTGTCTCTTTGTGACATGTACGCAACTCCAAATGTGTCTGTAAGGGGCTGCATGGATTGCCTTTTGGGTGTATCACTGAGCATTGGGTTATTTACGTACGTGTGCAACTGACCCCTTTAGTGCTAGATACATATCAGTTCTACCTGTCTTTGTGAGTGAATGCATAGGTGCTTCTGTTACTCTCTCATGGGTACTTTTAGTGTCTGTCTGCTTTTCTACTTATGTATGTGAGATTGAACTCTGGGTGGCAGGGTGGATATATAATTGGGCACACGGGTCTCTAAGAGTGAATATTACATGTGTTACCTTTTAAGCACACAGCACCCTGCCATATAGTCTAGGTACAGCCTACTGTAGTGGTCAGCTATATGTGGTACAGCAGGAGTTTACACCTTGTGTAGGAGTTTTAAGTGAAAAAATACACTACCACTCAAACTGCATACAGACACGCAAGTATAGCATGCCTGACACATAATGCAAGCGCTTCTTCTCTGGGTAGTAGATTTGAAAGCGTCAGTTCTTTAGCAGATATTTGAATCCGTGTCTCAGTTGCTATCTGGGGCTGTGATTCCATGTGCATGTGCATTCATTAGTAAATGGCTGCCTCTCTATGTGATATTTATGCTTCTCTAAATTTGTCTGTAAGGGGCAGCGTGGATTGCCTCCTGGGTGTGTTAGTAACTATTGGGTTATTTAACAGTGTTTACAACTACCTCCATTACCACTATGGATGTAGAATTGGGCACATGTGTCTTAGGAATGCATATAGCTCACTCAATCTTCAGAGCACTTCTGTTACAGTTTAAACGCTTAGCACCCTCTTTATGGGCTGGGTAGCACCCTCATGAGATATTTAAGTAAATGTCCCAGCAAGTGATTCTCTGTTTTAAAAGCTCTACAGCTCTTTCAATCTGTACATATATATCTCAGTGAATATCTCATGGTCTGTATTAGGAAGTATAAAAGGCATATAGCCATCCTTACAACTGCCTTGCAGACTACTGCATATATAACTAGTTTGTAAGTAAGTTAGAGAATGTTTCATTCCAACTATAGGTCTGACAGTGGGTGAGAGAGACCATATGTGCTTTTGAAACATATATTTCACCTACATTACGGGTGCTATAGCATATGTAGTGCTTGCAATACGAGTGTGTGCATGCATAACTAAGTTAATAAAACTCAAAACAACGACTTTCACTTTTTTAAGCACAAAAGACCATAATCTATGGCTAATCTACAGCATATCTCACAGTTCAGTTCTCTGGAAAAACAAACATTCAGCACTCCACAAATGCATTTTACATGCAAAGTGAAGCTGCCAGTAAGACTCCACATTGGCACTCAGCACTAGAGAACCTGACCCATGTTTAAACAGTGAATGTTTAACTATGCCTAGAACCTCATACTACAAATGATTTAATACAAGCTTAAAGAATATATGTCAACATCTAAGCATCTTCAAACATGTCTTATAATTTAGAAATAACTTCACTGAACAATATCTAATATATAGCTGGCAAGTTCCATGGGTTCATTGTTCGTATACATTTACAGTGCATTTTTCGCTCTTTCAATTCTGAGTCTTGTGCTCTTTTTACAATGGGATAAATAGGGTTACAAGTCCCAGAATGCAAACAAAAGCATTCTCTAAGACCAGAATTTCATGTAGACACATATAAACCATTCACATCTCCAAATGCACTATTCCATATAAATTTAAGCATTAGATTATAGTGCTTTTCCACTATTTACAAAATAAAGTAAAGCAGCACAAGGGAGTATGGAGCTCCATGGCAACATATTGTGAACTACATTCACAGACACCTGTTTTGCACCTGACACAAACTGTGTCTTACTCTCCTATTAATACATATATTAAAGCACTCATACTTCCAGTCATACACCATTTTATGTATGCTAAATTTTTTTTATATAAATTTCACAATATTCTTTACAATCTCACATATACATACATTTTATTAATCATGTTTTTTTGTTTAAAAAAATATAATTCACATACCCGAAGATTGAATTTGTTGATCAAATATCTTTTTTGCTCTTTTTTGATAGATGTAATAGTCTAAGAGGTTGTAAAAATGAAGGGGCAGATCTACAAGAAAGTGCTGCAGCGCTGCACCGCAAGCCCTTTGGCTGCGCCACACTGCAGCACTTTCAGAGCACAGGAATGCAACATATCTACAATGATATGTCGCATTCCTCTCCTCTCCCGAGTGCTGGCGCACAAACAGCTGTCATGCGCCGGCGCAGGCCCCCTTGCACCATGGTGCAAGGATGCCTGCGTCATGGGGAGATTGTTTTAGTGCAAGGGGCACCTCCTGCAAAAAAACAATCACTACAGGCATTTTCCTCTTTCAATGCATGCTGTAGAATACAGCTCACATTGAAAGAGGAAAAAAACAAGGAGAAATGAAAATGTTCTCCTCATTGCGGCTGGCTGACGCATTTCCAGGTTTACGATTTCGCATAAATCTGGAAATGTGTCTGGTTCCATGGGTGTTTTGTGGGAGCACCGACAGCAACATCCATGGAAGGCCCCTTTCACACAAAGTGCTGCGTGTAAAGGGGCAATATTTACAAGGACAGGAAAAGCCAAGCAGGATGGCTTTTCCTGTCCTTGTTAATATCGGGCAGCAAAATGCGCCACTGTCTGTCACAAAAAGTGACGCACCGCCAACACAAGGGGCTTGTAAATAAACCCCTGAATTATAACTACTGTCACGGTTGTCCCTTTCTAACTCTCTTCTTCCCATTAATGTCATTTTTATTTCTTTCTTACTGTAACATCTGATGCTGCAAGAAGTCTCAATACTGATTTTCTCGTCTACCATTTAAAAAAGGCTGTCTATGTAAGTCAACTATGTGATCCTTTTTACAAACTCAAGTGCTAGATAATCTGTTACAATATTTTTTAGCGAATGTTATCCCTACTTTACTCCTTAGACTATGCAAACAAAACAGGACTTATCTGAATGGCATTCTCGAAGAATGATACTGCCAATTCCTTATGTACGATATAGGATAAGCTAGACTTTGGGAGTACCAAAAGTCTATATAAAAAAAGGTTCTCTTTGGTCTGCAGGGGGGCACTGTTTGCCCATCCCCACAATGGGGCACCATAGCTGACACTTAAGAAACATTTGTGTTTATAAAAAAAACAGTAATTATCTCTATTGCCTACTTTGGCCAATGACCTAAAAAGGGCTTCTATAGATCTTAAATGTTCCTGTTTGCACTTGTGTCCCCCATCTTCCATCACTGGTGAATTCTATTCCAAGATATGAAAACATTTGGGTTTCAGACAGGCCTTCTACCTTAATATGGTGAGACCTCTTTTTAGCCCTTCCTTTTCTATATATACACCATGGTATATGTTTTCTTAAAATTTATAATCATATCTTTGTCTTCCATGTAGCTGCCAAAAGCATCTATCTCAAGCTGGAGCCCATTCGCAGTTCAGGATCATTATCATATAGCAGAATTGGGCTCATTAGAACAAGATGTTTTAATTTTTAAAAACACTGTCGAAAGGGCAATGTCCACTAAAATGACTCGAGTGACCTCAAAGGATTTCACACAATTCTCCTCAAAACTGTCAATGGTGTAGCTATGGCCGTTTCCTTGAAAAGAGGGTATGAGTGGCATCCATATTTTAAGTGAATATTCTAAAAGCTCCAGAATATATTTGAAGATGATATAACTTTTCTCTCCCCATGCATATTATGTGGAAAATGGGGCAACACGTCCCCATTATTTTTTAAATAACCACAGTTTTCAGACTCTATTCTATCACATTTAACTATATTAAAATCCTCAACCCAGATTGAAATATAATCACCTTTAATGTTACTTAGAAAAATTTCCAGCTCCTTATCATGATCAGGGATGACTCTGAATTTAGTATTGTGAAAAATATTATTATTAGCAACGGTTCGTCCCGCAGGGAAGAGGAGCATTGCCCTGCCTGCTCTGAGTGTAGCAGCTGTGGCAATTTGATTTGGTGACTGACCAGCACTCACTGTCTTCTCTTGGGGGCGGGGCAATTCCTACTGAAAATTGGCAGCAGGAATTAGTTGCCTAAAAGCCTAAAGTGGTACAAAAGGGGGTGGTGATGGACGGATCATCTGAACCAATCAAACACCCACACCCAGTCCACAGATCTGGGTTTAATCCATCACGTTCTTTAACCCACTCTGCCACCCCAGTTCAGACATGGCCATATGCAAATCAGCCTGACCCTGTGCCTCATGGGAACAGTCCAGCCTGAACAGCCAAGCCTTGCCTTCCCTGGAACGGAGACAAGCTTTAGAGGACCAGTTTCTGGCATTTCAGCCGTCTTCAGCCCAGATTGCTTGAAACCAGTGGCAAAGTGAGCAAGGGACTCACATCTGAGCATACCCTGCCAATTTATGGCAAAAAAAGCGGTACAGAAGGGGGTGATGATGAACGGAGCATCTGAACCAATCAAACACTCACACCCAGTCAACAGATCTGGGTTTAATCCATAACCGTTCTTTAGCCCACTCTGCCACCCCAGTTCAGACATGGCCATATGCAATTCAGTCTGACCCTGTGCCTCATGGGAACAGTCCAGCCTGAACTGCCAAGCCATGCCTTCCCTGGACCGGAAACAAGCTGCGCAGGTCAGATTGGCCAGCTGTCTTGCGACGGCCGGTCCGATCTGGGCACTGCAGCCCGTGCCTATGTACTAGCAGGGTGAGGGCCAGTGGACTGCAAGCACACGCTCCTAGTCTGAAGGGGAGCGGTGTGTGAACCTGCTCCAGCCAATACTGAAGCTACTGTCATGTTGAGAGCAGCTTCAATATTGGTTAAGTTCTTTGGCGCTTTGCTTCAGTCTCCATGTATTCCTTCGGGGGGTGAAGTGGACTGCCGATTGCGCAGCCACGGTGGGAGTACTTTTCTTTTTGTTTATTTGGAGTGCATGAATTCCCAGTTTGCATGAAGGTGTGGATGGCCTTCGGCTGCACAGGGTCACAGCTCTGTTCTCTGTGACGAGTTGTCCCAGCACAAAATGCGATTTGCTGGGCCTGCTGCTTGGACTCACCCTTAGGGGAGCCTTCTGCAGCAAGGACCAGTGAGTTTGGGTGAGGAGGGCTCCGGTGTGGCCTGCCCCTGGAGATCCTCGAGTGAGGAGACATCCAGCTTCTGAGCCCTGCAGAGGTTGACCCAGCCACCCTCTAGCAAGCTACAGGGAACACTGGCAGACTGTTGTAAAGCCAAAAAGCCCGGAACTCCAGAGGGTCATAGGCAGTGCTGAAAGATGCAGGTGGTCCGAACGGTCACAGCCAGCACAGAGAGGCCCGAAGCTCCGGAGGGTCATAGGCAGAGCAGTGAGGCCTGGAGCTCCGGAGGATCGCACTCAGAGGCAGGACTGAGATGCCCAAGAAGCTGTATACTCTGCTGAAATGTTGTAGTTCAAGACATAAAAGTGCATTATTATTGCACAGCCCTGATACTTTACAGAGAGGCAGACACTGGTATGCTTTCCCATACATATGTGACACACCCGGGAGCACTGCTTTTCAGGCCAGGAGGACAGATACACACTCAAGCCTTGCTTCCCAGGGGAGTCTATGGAGAGTGCAGGATTGGGGTAGGGTGGAGATAGGGAGGTTTTGGATGATGCAGAAAGATTGCAGGTTTCGGGGAATGCATTTGTAGATGGGGGAGGGAGAGGGTGCAGACTTGGGTGATACAGAGAGGGTGCAGCTTTGGGGCGGTGTGTTTGTAGAAGGAGGGTGGTGTTTGTAATGTTAGTTTCCTAAGTAACCTTTAGCCACTCCTACAGCCCCAATCCCCTGAATGGACTTACACCAAATTTGGCAGGGAGGTACATGTTGGTTCAAGGAAGTGCCTTTTGGCTATTTGGTGTAAATCTATTCAGTAGTTTTGAGAAATGTAAGCTAAAAATTACAGTGCCATCTCTGGCCATGGATATTTTGCAACTGTTTTGTGAATAGTCACGAATGCACACGCCATTGGAAATGCTCTGATTGGCTGGACGCAACTGGAATAGAGAGTTGTGGCTGACGTTTTATCTATCAGGCATGGTTCCTGGAGCTGAAAATGTGTTTGCAAGCCCATATAAGGGGTCAGGGTACAGATATTCAGACCCCATGGTTGAGAAATAGGGGTGTTAGTGTTACAAGTTAAGTGTCCAAAATAGATTTTTTTTTAATCATGCGTAATATTCGCAATTTCGTCATGACTGCCAGTAGGGCCTCCCGTGTACCATTGTGGGGCTGTCGAGACTATCAACGTCGTCATGAATATTGGTAGAAATATTACAAAATATATCAGTGAATCATTATTTCGCATTGTTATAGAGATATTGAGATACTAGTAAATTAGTTATTTAAGAAGTGAGTTATCTACTGTGATGGTTAGAATTATTTTTTAATGTGGTGGGGGCTATTGAATTCTTGCTTTTGTTTTCTGCTTTCGGCCCGAGGAATAGCGATAACAAATGTCAACACGATTGCCGGAGTCACTGCAAAAGGATAAAATAGGTTTTAGAGAACATCTCTAGAAAACATGACTTTAAAGAATACTGTAAGAAACTTCTAGTGTACCATACAGCTGCTATACCAGGCGCCATCAGCCAAGCTTTTGGTTAATGATAGTCTTAAAAAAGGCATTTAGTATTACCAGAGGGACTCGACAGGGCTGCTGCTCCCTCTCCCCCCTGGTGTTTGATATGTATATTGAGACATTCGCACAGAGGCTCAGAGAAGATATTTACATCGAGCCTTTCAGACATGGGGAGTGGGAGAGAAAGGTGGCACTGTATGCAGACGACATTCTGATATTATCAGCTGTTTTGGATACAACTTTCCCGACAGTTATTTAATTGGCGGAAGAATTTGGGCAGGTCTCAGGATATGAGATGAATGTAGGGAAAACAGAAATTATGAACTATATTATATAACTATAATACCTCACACAAGTCAAATATGAGTTACCTTGGGGTCAGAGTCGTTCAGGATATAGATAAACTAGCAGATGTCGACTTAACAAGAGTCCTCCGAGAATATCACAAGCAGATGAAGACATGGGCCCATCTCCCTTTATCTATCTTGGGGAGGGTAAACCTTGTTAAAATGTCAGTACTACCTAAGGTCACTTTCCTTCAACGATGACCTTAAGAAATCCAAGAAACTCTGTCGCTCCCTCGAGAAGGCCTGGAAAAAAGACCCAACCGCCAGCACCAAGGACGCCTTCAAAAACGCCACCCGCATACACCACCAACTAATCCGAAATGCCAAGAAAGCAGCCTTCAAGGACCGGCTAGATAGCAACGCCCACAACAGCAAGGAATTATTCAACATCGTCAAGGAATTTACCAACCCCTCAGCCAACTCCAACGATATCACCCCCTCTCAAGCCCTCTGCGACTCCCTAGCCTCATTCTTCTACAACAAAATTGCAGACATCCACAACAGCTTCGACAACCAACCCGGAGACCAACCCACCCAATCCCCTGCAGGACCCCCACACCCCCTGAACATCCTCAATGACTGGAAGCCAATCTCCACTGAGGACACCATCCGTCTGATGAACTCCATCCACTCAGGATCCCCCACAGACCCTTGCCCACACTACATCTTTAACAAAGCAGACTCCATTATTGCACCACACCTCCGAGACGTCATCAACTGTTCCCTCAACTCCGCAACCTTCCCGGAAAGTTGGAAACACGCCGAACTCAGCGCCCTCCTGAAGAAACCCACAGCTGACCCCACCAAACTCAAAAACTATCGCCCTATCTCACTCCTTCCATTCCCGGCCAAAGTCATCGAGAAAGCTGTCAACAACCAACTCGCCGCATTCCTTGAAATCAACAAATCCCTCGACTCCTCACAATCCGGATCTCGAGCCAAGCACAGCACCGAAACCGCTCTCATCGCAGCAACAGACGACATTCGAACTCTTCTGGACAATGGAGACACAGTCGCCCTCATCCTCCTCGACCTCTCCGCAGCCTTCGACACAGTCTGTCATAGCACCCTCCTACAGCGCCTCAAAAACATCGGAATCCAAGGAAAAGCACTGGAATGGATCACCTCGATCCTCTCCGGAAGAACCCAGAGAGTCCGCCTTCCACCATTCAAATCAGAGGCTACTGAAGTCATCTGCGGCGTACCTCAAGGGTCCTCACTCAGTCCCACCCTCTTCAACGTTTACATGAGCCCCCTCGCGGCCATCGCACGCCAACATAACCTCAACATCATCTCCTATGCCGACGACACTCAACTGATCCTATCACTCACCAGAGACCCTAACACGGCCAAAACCAACCTACACGAAGGAATGAAAGAAGTGGCCAAATGGATGAAGCACAGCCGTCTGAAACTGAACTCAGACAAAACAGAAGTCCTCATCTTAGGTACCTCCCCCTCCGCCTGGGACGACTCTTGGTAGCCAGAGGCCCTTGGAAAAGCACCCATCCCGACGGACCACGCACGGAACCTGGGCGTCATCCTGGATTCCTCACTCTCGATGAACAGACAAGTCAACGCCGTCTCTTCATCTTGCTTCAACATTCTTCGCATGCTCAAAAAAACATTTCGCTGGATCCCTACCGAAACTAGAAAAACAGTCACCCACGCTCTGGTCACAAGCCGACTGGACTACGGAAACACCCTCTACGCCGGCACCACCGCAAAACTCCAGAAAAAACTACAACGCATCCAGAACGCCTCAGCCAGACTCATACTAGACATCCCACGTAAAGAACACATCTGTGATCACCTGAAAAACCTCCACTGGCTCCCCGTCAATAAGAGAATCACTTTCCGGCTCCTAACCTACGCACACAAAGCACTCTACGAAATCGGACCCGAATGCCTCAACACACGACTATCCTTCTACACCCCCTCCCGCCAGCTACGATCCTCCAACCAAGCCCTTGCCACTGTACCTCGCATCAACAAAACCACCATGGGAGGTAGATCCTTCTCCTACCTAGCAGCCAAAACTTGGAACACACTTCCCACTCACCTCCGTCTTACTCAGAACCACCTAGCATTCAGAAAGCAACTCAAAACGTGGATATTCGACAAGTAACTCTCCACCCCTCTTCAAGCGCCTTGAGACCCTCTGGGTATGTAGCGCGCTATACAAATCTTTTGACTTGACTTGACTTTTTAATACAATACCTCTAAATTTCGACAAATGTATCATAGAAAATTTTCAACAAGAAATAAACTTGTTTGTTTGGGCATACAGATCTATTAGGATAGCCTGCAAAAAGCTATGGCATAGGAGAGAGAAAGGAGGCCTTGCGTTACCTGATCTTCAATGCTAGGCAGGGGCCTTTTAACCCTTTCGATGCTAGTGATGGAACGGTTCCGTCACGAGCGCCGGTTGGGCTGTGCTTATGACGGAACCGTTCCGTCATGACCACGCACGTTATTTAGAACCTTCAGCACAGCACGAAAATTTGCGCCGCGCTGAAGGTGTTAACTCACATACTCCTGGATGCTACTAAAAATCCCCAAAGACATAGGGGGAGGAGATATGTTATCAGATATTTTAAAAGGAGCGGGCCTGCCGGAAGAGGGTTTTATGTTCAAATTTGGTGACCAAACTTTTTTCAAAAAAGTCAAACTGAAGGCCCACAGGGATTTGCCAGAATATAGGCAAAATTAAAAAACATGACAGGTCTCAATTTTCTTTTCTAACCTAGCGCACCTTTGGGACTCCCCTGGCTCGCTAGAGTGCCTTCGGGACAAGCTGGTGATGCCACTTAAAGATGTTGGATTAAGAGTATTGGGAGATCCTGTCAGTAGTAAAACATGTATTTCATGGGAAGATCTTAAGAGGAGAGTAGGTAGCGGTCTCTCAAGATTCAAGTATATACAGCTACAAACTGGGTTAAGTCCCAGATCAGACAGAATAGACCTATATGTGGGGGAAACAGCATAGAGTAGCAGTTGGTAGAGAGGCCAGTAGGGAAGAAGGAAGTCTCATATTGGTATTGTGCCGTAGAAGAGGTGGTGGATGGGGATTTTAAGCTGGCCAACGATCTCTGGAGTGAACAGATGCCAAATGTACAATGTGATCTATTATGGCAGGAGTCTTTCAAAAATCTCTTCAGCATAGTTAAACCTGCATGGTCTAAGAGGAATCACATCTTTACGGTACATTGAGCATACTTATCCCCCCTTAGGCTTTCTAAAATTGTAAAAAGGCTCTCAGGCCAATTGCAAAAAATGTGGGTTGGTAGAAGCATCAGACTCGCATATGTTCAAAGACTGTCCCTCAATCGGGGTATTTTGGGAAGAGGCATGGATAACAATGGAGAGTATTCTGAGAGTACCAATCCAAATGTACCTGACTCTGATAGTTTTTGGTCTTAACAGCAATATTGTAGGACCAGCCAGAGCGGTAATTTTGTTCAATCTTATTGGCAAGGAGGCAAATTTGCAAACACTGGGTAGACCCTGTTCCTCCCAAACATACGGACTGGCTGACTTCTCCATATGAAACATCTAAGATGGACTTGGCTAGATCTGGGAAGAAGATTGCATACTGGGACCTGCTGCTTCAATAGAAATAGTTAAGAAAAATCTTTATATCTGTGATGTTACTTCTATTTCTGAATATGGTATAACGAAGGTCGGGTCCGATGATTATGCCTATTGGAACTCCCTGGACTGTGTTGGATCTTCCCCCAGAACATCGAAAGAGCCTATCTGGCCGTTTAGATCAAGTGGGAGTGAAACCTATCCTCTTTTTCGGTTTCGAAATGTACCCCTAAAGACTGAAGGTACGGAGAGAATACATCAAAAGAACTGGCGCTATCCCAGGTTGTTGAGTAGAGGTATGAACAGTCTGTTTAGCTATCATGGTTAAAGGCGAAATAGGACAAAAAAAGAAACTCCTAGTGTGTAAAATACTGTAGTATGTTTGGAAATATGTGTCCATTGTCGCAGTTAACAATGTCATCAGGACATCCCCACTACACCTTCAAACAGAAAATAGGTCTTACAGATGGATTTAAAAAAAACTTGATACAAAAACATGAGTTTAAACAGGTTTTTAAAGAAGTATGTATATAGTAATATGTGTAGGGTATGTTAAGAAGTGATTTTTTTACATGCTATTTTTGGATGTGTTGGTGGCTATTGAAAGTCTGCTTTTGTTTTCCGTTTTCATGACGTGAGCGCAGGGATAGCGACGTTGTCATGAACACGGTAAAAAAATAAACATAAAAAAATGCTCTTTAGAAAAAAACTTCATAACGTTGGTTGTGTGTATATGGCTGCTATACATGAGACGGGATTCAGAGTTTCAGGTTACTTAGAAACACCAAGATGTCTTCCTCTGTAAAGTGCACTCCATCATTTCTATAAATTCCATGCATGTCAAAACGCAGATTGTTATTATAGATACAGCCCATGCAATGGTCTCTGAGGAATGCAGAAACAGTTTTATTAATATGCTTCTTTGCTTTGTAAATCTGAGGGCAGAACTGATTTGACCACTATCATTTCTGTTTTGGCACATATTAGACTACAACAAGACAGTGTGAGGGAAAAGCAACATCAGTGCTGCAAAGGTTTCTTTCATTAGGATTTCCAGCCCTACCGCAGTCAATGTGCCTAGGCCATTGCCACCACAGTGCACAATAATGAGGTGAGGAGCTTCGGAATCCACATTAGATTTAACCAAAGCCAGCAACTGATAAAACTTTAACCCTCTCTGCCAAACTAAGTAATCTGCACATTTGGCAAACCCAAGTCCCTGTCAATAACTCTCTTTTTTGCAGTCTCTTTAGCCCAAAAGATATAGCTGTGGCCCACAATCCATGCTCTAAGCGTTTCGAAGTGAAGGAGCAATAAAAGTCAGGAGAAGGCTGGATCTGAATGAGGTAGTTTTCCAAAAGAAAAAATGTTAAAATGGAAGTGTTTAAAAAAAAGATATTTTTAATTGGATGCTGTCAGGTTAAAATGAATAAAATTAATTAGATAGTATGTTGTTTGTCTTAGCAAGAAGTCTTAATATTGGCTGTTGTTTCAAAAAAGAAATGTAATATAGACACGCATATGCTTTTGAATCTGTGGAGTAACACACACCCGTTGTATCTTACATGGAAGCAGCAATTTCCTTCTAGAATGTGCTGTGAACTTGTAACCTACTGGTTCCACTGGGTTGCTCAGTACACTGAGGTAAGAGTGTATTGGGGGGAAGGATGTTAAAGAGACAGAACTTTTTTTAAAGGTGGAGGGGTGATGACACAATTTAAGTAATTGCAAGTTTTAATTTCCAACTCAGGAATATGTAATAAACTGTTGTGTAGTATTTCAATTTCAGAAAAATAAATCTTGACATAGGTTTGAACTCCTGTGTTTTTTTATTATTCTGCGATCATCGCGAAGACATCACGAAAACGGGCCGACAGGAGCCTTGTTTTGAAAGAGAGGGAAAGGGTTATCATATACTAACTATTCACATGTGGAGATGCAGTAGTCTACAATGAAAGACATGATTTCATTTGCTGCCTTTCTCATGATGATAGAGTGGAAAGTTGAAGAGGTTGCCATTTTAGAGTCGCTTTGTGTAAGAGTGGTGTACCATTCTTGTACTTAGTTTCTGAAAATTCTAACAGTGTCAAAAGTGTCCACAAAGAGCTAAAACAACAATATAACCTATAAAATCAATTTACTGGTAAGTACAAAACTTTTTAATCCTTTAAAAATATCTGAAATGAAGATGGGAGTGTGAGTATCACAGTGATGCGAAAAAATATATGTGATAAACTGTATCTATTAGAGGGTATGTGTTTAAGAGGTAACTGGTGAATGTTTTGGGAAGTAAGAGAAAAATGAATTAGTGCCTTTTTATTACATTGTGTATTTTATTGAAAAATAATAGTCTAGTCTTGGGGATAGTTGCAATGAGGAAGTAAGAATGTTTTGGATGTCTAAATATCATGTGCAGAATAAATACATCTGTTATTTGTATTCTGGGAGTTGCGGTATCTTTAGTAACATTATTAAACAGGAATAGTGTAGTGTAACATAAAAGATGAGAACATGTTGTCTGCGTGTATGTGAATTAGAAAGAAGTAATACTTGTTAGGCATGTATTGCAAAGTGTTTGTCAATGTGGTTTTTCACTTATATGACAATTTTTCATGTACTTAGATGGTGAGATGTGGTTTTTGTGCTTACACATATCTATATACAGGGTGGAACTTTTGAGTTTACTTAAAGATGCAGAAAGGTATATATTTTTTTGAAAGATGGCTTGAGGGTGTACACCTATTAAGAAATCACATATATGTTTACATGGTGAACTATGTTGAGTAAGGCTGGTGAAAATGTCATGTATATGGTTTGGGTAGTGCTTTCACTTTAAACATGGGTTGTTTAAAATTGGGAAGGATTAATAGTGCAGAATTCCTCGAGAGTTCTTGTGCTAGTTTCATTTTGAGTGTAGCTTTTGTTTGAGATTTGCTGAATATTTGTGTTAGAAGCAGAAAAAGTATTTGAGAAATTATAAAAGTATGCCATTCATAAATGTTTTTGTGTTTTGAAAAATTTCAAAATGTAGATTTCCGTTTTAGAAACCTACTGATGCATGTGCATGCTCAGTAAGAAAGCAATGCAGGTTTCAAGAGAGCCATGTATGCAATTATATATCAAGTGTGATACCTAGACTTCACTCACAAATAGCTCAGAATGAGTCAGAGATATAGTGAGAACTGTTATGTATCTAACAGCAATGAAGGTACTTTCACATTCAGTCAGGAGCTATTCAGGCACTCATGCAATAACCCAGCCACTACTCAGACAGTCATCGAACCAGTGATTCACTATCATGGAGTTATTCAATTAGCCAGACACTACATTTGCACTCTTGCAATCAGGCAGGCAGAAATGATATAGTCATACAACTATGCAGACACTACCCATACGTTCATCTAATCATCTAGGTACTAACTATTTAATAATGCAAATAACAAGGTTGTAATGATCCAATGATTATAACATTCAAGCAGAACCTATGCAGCAATCCATACACCCACTTACAACCATGCAGATATTGAAACACTGAGTCACTACTCCTTCACTTATCTAATTACGTAAAGAGTACCATTATAGTAAACCTTTCACCCATTCAGTACCTACGCATTCATTTAATTACTGAGGCAATAGTCTTGCACTAATACAATAACCCCAGCAGTACACTTACTTTCATCCACACTCTTAAACTTTAACAATTGACTCATGCAGTCATCAGACACAAGTCATGCCCACATCTAATTAGCCAGGGACTCCTGATTAACTTATTCAGTTATCCAGGCACTAGCCATGTAGGTATCTAAACATCCAGGCACTTCCTGTTCACTCAACCAAAAACAAATGGGCTGTATCCAATCACTGAAACAGTATTCAAGCACTCATCCAATAGACTGAGTGCTATGCATGGACTTAAACAATCATGTATAAACTATCCATGCACTCAAAAATCACCTATACACTAAGTATACTCTCTTGCAATCATTCAGGCACTAGAGTTAAACTCATTTAATCATCCAACCAGTATCTATGAATGTATTGAATTATTGAAGCATTAGTTAATTCAATTTAATTCAAATAAGCTTTATTCGATTTAGGATTTAAATCATAAAAGCACAATATTTCATATTTAATAATAAATAACAAATCACATTGGTATTACATTGTTAAAAAATAAAATAAAATCATGCATTAAAAACCAGGTTTGTATTCCACATTGTTTTTCCAGATTTGAGCACACATTTCAAATACGTTTCTAAATTGCTGGTAAACATTACATATCGTAAAGGTTGTAGTGTTTAGAATGTAGGGCGGCGTTGTCTCAAACTCAGAATCTTTAGAATAGGAATGATCAATTTTTTTCTGGAAACAGAATAAAAATTACAAAATAAAAGAGAGTGCATAGTAGACTGATGAGATGAGTCATCATGTGGGCATATACTCAGGGTTCTAGACCAGTCATTCATGACAGGAAAACAAATAGATATATATGAAAAATCCCCAGCCGAAAACAAGTCAACAACATCCTGTCACAGCCCCCTGTTACATACACAAGATATGTCTGAATGCCGTAACATGACTTTGACAACTGATTTTCCAAAACTGTGTGCTTAACAATTTATACTGAAAGTGTAATTGACTCAGCTTTCAGTGTTTTTCTCTGGATCAATATAACACTATCCAGATTGGTGAAATATTCAGGGTGGCCGATATCTGACCTACATTTTTTGATGTAATTTAGACAGGGAATGCATGACCGCCTGTAAAGCTTTAAACAGTCAATTATAATATCCCAATTAGGACTACTATGTGTTGTTGCCCATATTTTATACCATAAAAAAATTGGTTGAATTTTAATTAGGTCACACATGTAGGGAATCCCTAGCTCTGCAGGGCAAATGTAGGTGGACTGACAATAAATATCTGTCAAAGGCATTCTCAACTAATTGGAAAGGTTGAGAATCAGCATAGCCCCAGATGCCCCTGCCATACATAGTAGTTGTGACACACTAAGCTTTGTAAATTTGAATTAGGTCCACGACTGGCCTTCTGCCCAATTTACTAGCGAAATTGGCTAGAGCTGCAGCGACTTTAGAAAAATAGCATTTTCCTAGCTACGACCGCGTGTGACCAAGTCCCTCTATAATCAAAATTAATACCAATATATGGAAATCTTTTAGTGCGCTCAACCTGGGTATTGTTAACTAAAATGTCGCAACATTTAGCACTTTTCATTTCTCATTTCATTATAAATGTTTTTGAATTGTTCACCTGCAAACCCAGATTTTACATGTATGTGGCAAAGCTGATCACTACTGTTTGTAGCCCTAATTCGGTATGCAACATTAAAACAGCATCGTCTGCGTACATTATTGTAGGGATTGGGAATTTATCAATAAGTGGGAAATCCTAGCAATGACTAATTGAAACATGGGGAAAAAAAAATCAAAAAAGGGGGGAGGTAGAGGAAAACATTAGCCAGGTCCGCCCTCCACAGCATTAAGTATACAAAAAAGATCTGAACCATTCAGACCCAGAGAACCTAGCTAGCTACTGAGACATTACACCATTGGGTCTGTCTTAGGAAAAACAAAATAGGACAGGGAAAGAAATTTTTTTCTTTTTAGTCCCCTCACTCACCGGAGTTTCCTCACGGTGACATGCTTCATCATAGGGGCTTCCCAACCCGCTGCGGGTTGAGGCGTGCTACAACTATCGATATTGCGTAGGAGCACTTTTTTTGTGAGGACTATGTGTCGTGTGAATGTGAAAAAGGGAAACTGAAGTGGAGTGATAAGGGTTAAAAATATCCTACTAGTGGGCTAAACTAACTTTATTCAGGAGCCTAACGGATACATTAAAAGTGGGGTGATTTACTAGGTGAGCCGGTTCTATTATGAAACACAGTACCCTAGTAAAAAGTCAACTAGTTTCGAGCTGTACCCCCCAGCTCTTCTTCAGGACTGCACAGGGTCCCGCCCTGTGAGTACCACTCCAAAAAGAACGTGAAAAAGTATGCCTATATTAATATATGGATATACATACTATTTTTCTGCAAATCATTGGCATATCTGTAAAGAGAAAAAAAACACTTCCAATGTTATATGTTCAAAACCAAATTGATTTCACAATTATCAAAGATCTTTTTATCGTAATAAAGTAGTGTCTAAATGACATTTATAGAAAAAGTTAATTACACCTTCACCCGTTTTGTACACACACTCCAAAGACGAGTAATCCCCCAGTGAAGGAACACCCTAAGTGATTTGCCTGTGACAATATATACATATTAATTTTAAAAGCACAAATGCGGCGTTGTCTCTAGGTTCAACACAAAACATGACGGACATACAACTAAACGGGGAAACAAAAAACATACTTTTTCAGAGGCTTATCTGAGCCTCATGGTCAATCGCGGGAAGATTATTTGTCCCCGTAAACACCTAAAAAGTGGAAAATTCAGAGAATGGTATAGATCTTAAATACCTGGGTTTCGGTACACCACGCACTTCAAAAAACGCGTGGACCTCATAACTGTTCTATTTCAATGACTAAGACAGATCTTACTTGTTACGAGGCTCTGTTGTTGCGGAAAACCTACTCGGCTTCCCTTGAGACCGGCGGACCCTGTCTCGTTCTCGCAGCATGAATATTAAGCTTCCCTGATCCTGGTCTTGCTTCCGGTTGGGTAGCTAGACCGCGTATGTTATACAAAGATGGCCGCTCGTGTTGGAACCGAACGGGAGCCATCTTTGAATACTCGGGATAGGTAAATAAACAGATACAAATGAGGTTTTGAAAATACGATTACAAAAATATAGATACGGACAAACATGTGAAGGGACTTACGATTATCTCAGAATATTCATTTTACGATCTTTTCATGTAGAGACCTTCAGGGCATGATCGTTCACAGAGGGTGTATTGTGATGTTAATAAACACAGATCCTTTACATTGTTTATCATTGTTTTGCCAAAAGGCCCCAATGGATGGAATCATTTAATCCTTGAGTGTCAGTTTTCAATTTATACACCCACCGTTGTTCTTTTTCCAAAAGACGCTGTTCCAAATTGTCTTGTCCATACAGTCTTTCAAGGATTACCCACTTCATATCATTTGGCGTGTGATTGTATTCAATGAAATGGGATATCATTTTGGTCGTGATCTTTTTCCGTCTGATATTGCTTCTATGTTCAACTATCCTGGTACTGGCTTTTCTAGTTGTCATCCCAATGTAGTGTAAATTGCAATTACAGGTAATCATATACACTACACCAGAGGTGTTGCAATTGGTGAAGTCTTTTATTTCCCAGGTCATGTTATTGTTGAATGTTATTTTCTTCGTGATATTTGTCAAATGACAGACACTACAGTCCCCACATGGGTAGTGTCCTGTGGGCACTGTGCTGATAGTTCTTTGTTTTGGGTTCCTGTTTTCCACTTTTGGGCGAGTATGGACAAGATAATCTTTCAGGTTTTTTCCTCTTTTATGACTGAACATGGGTTTTGGTATATCTAGACTTCCACAGTTCAGGGTGCGCCAGTGTTTTCTGATGATATTGGTTACCATGTTAGAGGCAATGTTGTAGGTGGTGATACATATGGGTCTTTTCTCAGAGGTATCTTTGATGGTTTTAGGTTCCAACAATGCCTCTCTGTTATTGTTGGCTGCTCGTTTTTTTGCTTTTATCACCAGATGTGCTGGGTATTGTCTGTCTAGTAGTTTTTTTGTGAGGTCGTTAGCTTTTTGGTTGTAAGCCTCCTTGGTACTGCAATTTCTTCTTAGTCTTAAAAACTGACCAAAGGGTAAGTTCTCTTTTAGGTGTCTCGGATGGAAACTGTCAAAAACTAAAAGGCAATTTCTTGCAGTTGGTTTGAAATGAGTAGTTGTACTGAGCAAATTTCCATTAGCCATAATATTTAAATCCAAGAACACCAATTGTGACCTGCTCATGGTATGTGTGAACTTGAGGAAAGGATCCTGTTGGTTTAACCATATCAAAAAATCTTGTGCCTCTATCTCCGTACCTTCCCAGATGAGAAGGACATCATCGATGTACCTTTTCCAAAGACTCACATGTTGTCTGTGGGGATTCGAGTCGTTGAGGATGTTCCATTTTTCAAGATGATGAACGCATAACCCGGCTACGCTCGGCACGAAAGTACTTCCCATGCTGGTACCATGGGACTGCCGGAAGAGGGTATCTTCAAAACGAAAAAAGTTTTCGGTTAAAGCCAAGTGACAGCATTCCAGGACGACATGACGAGGTGTTTGATACTCCCATTCTTGTTCAAACAAGACATCCTCCAGTATCTGTAGAGTTTCAGTGTGGGGTAAGCTTGTATAAAGACTTTCCACGTCTAATCCAATCAAGATATTCTTGGAGGGGTCAAATGGTAGATCTTTGAGTACTGTGAGGACCGATTTGGTGTCCTGTAAATAGGTTTCTGTAGATTGAATCAATGGTCTTAGGAAAGCATTGGCATATTTTGATAGAGGTTCCAATATTGATCCTATGCCCGATACTATCAGTCTGCCAGGAGGATGTGTTATGGATTCATGAATTTTTGGTATCGTGTAAAAGTAAGGAACTACTGGATTTTTATTTTCTAAAAAATCTGCCTCTTTTTTCGTTAGCCAGTTGTTGGCAGTGGACTCTTCTGTTAGATACGCTATCTCCCTTCTGAGACGATTAGTAGGGTCTTCAGTGATTTTCACATAGTTCCTTCTATCAGACAGGAGACCAAGACAAACTTCCATGTAGGTGGTAGTGTTCTGCAGCACTATCGCACCCCCCTTGTCCGCTGGTTTTATTGTAATCTCTTTTTTGGATGAGAGTTTCTTCAGCGCTTCGTTTTCTGCTTTGCTCAGATTGTGGAAAACTTTGATAGTTTTTGGGTCAATTTCAGCAATGTCCTTCATTACCACCTTTTCAAAAGCTAGACCCTCCACAGGAAGGTTTGCATTGGAGGGAGTAAAGGTAGACTTTTTATGTAGACCTGTGTCAGTGGTAGGTTGATTGGTCAAAGGTTTATCTTTAAAGAAAACCTGTAATTTTATCTTCCTTATGAAGTCATTCATCTCCCGGGCTAGGAGGAACTTGTCCATGGTAGGGGTTGGAACAAAACCTAATCCTTTCTCCAAAACCTTTCTTTGGATATCTGTGATCTGGATGTCAGATAAATTTACTACTAAGCTGGTGGTTTGCTCGTTGTCGGTTGATCTACTGGTCCCATGCTCCTGGTGTGACTCCGAGATGTTTCTATCGGTTGCGCCCACTGGACTTGTTGAGTTTTTCTTGTCTTTCCTCTTTGTTGGCCCCTGCCTCTCTATAAAAAAGGCTGCTGTTGTTGTTCTTGTCTTTGTGTGTTTTCCCAGAAATTCTGTGCTTGATGTGGATATTGTGGAGGAAAGCCTGGTGGTCCGTAGAAGAAATGACCCTGAACTGTGGAAGTCTAGATATACCAAAACCCATGTTCAGTCATAAAAGAGGAAAAAACCTGAAAGATTATCTTGTCCATACTCGCCCAAAAGTGGAAAACAGGAACCCAAAACAAAGAACTATCAGCACAGTGCCCACAGGACACTACCCATGTGGGGACTGTAGTGTCTGTCATTTGACAAATATCACGAAGAAAATAACATTCAACAATAACATGACCTGGGAAATAAAAGACTTCACCAATTGCAACACCTCTGGTGTAGTGTATATGATTACCTGTAATTGCAATTTACACTACATTGGGATGACAACTAGAAAAGCCAGTTCCAGGATAGTTGAACATAGAAGCAATATCAGACGGAAAAAGATCACGACCAAAATGATATCCCATTTCATTGAATACAATCACACGCCAAATGATATGAAGTGGGTAATCCTTGAAAGACTGTATGGACAAGACAATTTGGAACAGCGTCTTTTGGAAAAAGAACAACGGTGGGTGTATAAATTGAAAACTGACACTCAAGGATTAAATGATTCCATCCCTTGGGGCCTTTTGGCAAAACAATGATAAACAATGTAAAGGAAATGTGTTTATTAACATCACAATACACCCTCTGTGAACGATCATGCCCTGAAGGTCTCTACATGAAAAGATCGTAAAATGAATATTCTGAGATAATCGTAAGTCCCTTCACATGTTTGTCCGTATCTATATTTTTGTAATCGTATTTTCAAAACCTCATTTGTATCTGTTTATTTACCTATCCCGAGTATTCAAAGATGGCTCCCGTTCGGTTCCAACACGAGCGGCCATCTTTGTATAACATACGCGGTCTAGCTACCCAACCGGAAGCAAGACCAGGATCAGGGAAGCTTAATATTCATGCTGCGAGAACGAGACAGGGTCCGCCGGTCTCAAGGGAAGCCGAGTAGGTTTTCCGCAACAACAGAGCCTCGTAACAAGTAAGATCTGTCTTAGTCATTGAAATAGAACAGTTATGAGGTCCACGCGTTTTTTGAAGTGCGTGGTGTACCGAAACCCAGGTATTTAAGATCCATACCATTCTCTGATTATTCCACTTTTTAGGTGTTTACGGGGACAAATAATCTTCCCGCGATTGACCATGAGGCTCAGATAAGCCTCTGAAAAAGTATGTTTTTTGTTTCCCCGTTTAGTTGTATGTCCGTCATGTTTTGTGTTGAACCTAGAGACAACGCCGCATTTGTGCTTTTAAAATTAATATGTATATATTGTCACAGGCAAATCACTTAGGGTGTTCCTTCACTGGGGGATTACTCGTCTTTGGAGTGTGTGTACAAAACGGGTGAAGGTGTAATTAACTTTTTCTATAAATGTCATTTAGACACTACTTTACTACGATAAAAAGATCTTTGATAATTCTGAAATCAATTTGGTTTTGAACATATAACATTGGAAGTGTTTTTTTTCTCTTTACAGATATGCCAATGATTTGCAGAAAAATAGTATGTATATCCATATATTAATATAGGCATACTTTTTCACGTTCTTTTTGGAGTGGTACTCACAGGGGGGGACCCTGTGCAGTCCTGAAGAAGAGCTAGGGGGTACAGCTCGAAACTAGTTGACTTTTTACTAGGGTACTGTGTTTCATAATAGAACCGGCGCACCTAGTAAACCACCCCACTTTTAATGTATCCGCTAGGCGCCTGAATAAAGTTAGTTTAGCCCACTAGTAGGATATTTTTAACCCTTATCACTCCACTTCACTTTCCCTTTTTCACATTCACACGACACATAGTCCTCACAAAAAAAGTGCTCCTACGCAATATCGATAGTTGTAGCACGCCTCAACCCGCAGCGGGTTGGGAAGCCCCTATGATGAAGCATGTCACCGTAAGGAAACTCCGGTGAGTGAGGGGACTAAAAAGAAAAATTTGTCTTTCCCTGTCCTATTTTGTTTTTCCTAAGACAGACCCAATGATGTAATGTCTCAGTAGCTAGCTAGGTTCTCTGGGTCTGAATGGTTCAGATCTTTTTTGTATAATTAAAACATGGCCAAGGCCATCATTATATAAGGTAAAAAGAAAGGGGGCAAGAACACAACCTTGTCTCACCCTCTTTATTATAGGGAATTTAGCAGTACACTCTCCCATGTTTCATAACAGACACTTGCACAAGCACCATGATATATCTGCCTCATGAAGTTTATAAGTGGAATTTTCACTCCCATTTCCTTGAGGATGGTTCAGACTTTGTCATGTCTAACACAATCAAATGCGGAGCTGAGATCCACGACTAACATAAATAACTTCCTCTGGTTGTCTTTACCTAATAATAGATTTAGGCCTGTTCTATTGTGCCTAAACCCTGGCGGAAGCCATATTGTATCTCTGAGATAACCCCAGCATCTTCTTCCAATGACTGCAAACTATTTAATAGAATAGGGACCATCACTTTAAGGAAGGAGTCTAATAAGGAAATTGGTCGATAGCATGTTGGGGTATTACAATCACCCTTTTTAAAGATTGGGACCAGGGCCGATTCAGACCAAGATGGAATAAAGCCGTGATGACAGCCTGCTGTCAAGACCAGAGTTAATAATGGACCCCATAAAGAAAGGTTTGATTTATACAAATTTACAGGGACCAGGGGCTTTACCTCCAGCTCTGGCATTAATAGCGCAGATCACTATATTTAATGTAAAGTGTAAATCGAGTGGGAAGAAATTAGATGGTCCTGGCTCTAAAGGGGGGCTAGCAGGCACTTGTCTAATCATTCAGGCACTACTCATGCGCTCATGCGCTCATGCGCTCAACCAAATACTAGTGGTATACTCACTCACGCAGGCAGTAAGAATGCAGATATGGAATAACCCATTGAGTTATGAAATAGTCAGGGAATCATTTAGGCAGTACCTCTATCCTCAGGGAATCACCTAGAAACTATCTATGCACTCCTTCAATCATCTTGGGAGTATTGATGTATTTAACCACAATCCCACGTATTTACAAGTTTTTCAGAGGAATATATAGTCTTTTAGAATGACGTGGATAATTAAGTATGCATCCTGTCACACACTCTTTGCACGTACTCAGAAGAATTAGTAAGCTATATGGTTGTATATAGATTAAAGTGCAGATTTTTATATGCAGCGTTTCCCTAAATTTTAATCTAATACATTTAAGTAGAAAAGTGCTGAGATACTAAATACAACAGTGACACAGTTGTAGAGAGGCACACAAATAGCTCTTATGGTGTGTTTTTGGATTTACAGTTTTGAGACACTGTATGTACTTCTACACTTAGATAATGCGCAGCAGAGCAGCATGCTATTTGGCTACACTGTGCTGCATTACTTTCAAAGCCCAGGGATGCATCATATTTGCAACAATATGATGGATCCCTGTGCTCCCCTGCACTATTGCACAACTTGCTGTCATTTTCCAATGGAGGTTGGGTGCCTGAGTTTCAGGGTTGATTATTTTCATGCAGGAACACAAAAACAATCATGAGAGGTGTTTATGTCTTTCTATGTGTGCTGTAGAATGCATAGAAAGAGGAAAAATTAGGAATAATAAAAGAATTTCTCCTTGCTGTGCCTCCCTACACCTCCCCTGGGGAGGCATAGAATTCTGACACAAACATACCCAGGTGTTCGAATTAGTGTAAATCTGAGAATGTGGAAAAATGCATGGGTGTTGCGTGGGAATACCCACAGTAACTCCGATGGCACGCTCCTTTATCTCAAAGTGCTGCCTGAAAATGGTCGTATTTACAAGGTCATGAAAAGCCATGCAGACTGGCTTTACCTGGCCTTGTAAATATAGAGCATCACACTATACCAATGGTGTGTTAAAAACAGGATTATTTGGTGCATGGGGCTTGTAAATACGCTCCATTGGATTGATGTTGATGATCTTGACCCATGTATAAGTTAGAAGGGAAATATGTTGTAGGACATGGTGCTAAATGTTAAACTGTAACTAATAAATAAAGTTTTGTGCTTTGATTTTGGGTTTGCTATTTTGAAGTAAGTGCATGTAGTAGTACAGCTAGGTTCATCTTGAGATTTAAAACTGCAACATATCATTAAAACAGTTTTTGTATTATATGTAAGTCAGTAGTTTGTATGTTGGCTAGGATAAGAATTAAAGTGAACTTTTATTACAGAAAAAGATATACATAACTACACAGAGTTGGAATACCTAGAAAAGCTCAGACAAAAAAAGCAAAAGAATGAACTACAGTATCTCTGCCAAAATGAGTTACAAAAGGGGCAAAATGCAGAAAAAGTGCTGAAAGAAAAAAGATTGTAACAAAGATGGACACACCATAACCAGGAGACAGAAGCAGTTTAAGGAAATCAGAGCCACAATGTTTTGTAGTAGAGTGGCTGTAAATTTTGTGAGAAATTTTAAAAAGTGTAGAAGAAGAAGAGATGCAATCAAACAGAATGAACGAGTTGAGAGAGAGGTTGATAATGCCTTTGCTTTGAAGAGGAAGCTTTTCATTTTGAATATAAATAGAATGAAAACTCTTGGCAAAATAGTGTTGTGCATGAGGAGAAAAAAACTGAAGTACCTTTTGAGCAGTTTTTTGTGGAGAATGGATACATACTTCTAGTACAGAGCCTTTTTTTAATGAATAAAGCTATCTCCAGATTAGTTCATGCTATTAATTAAAGAGGACAATGTTATGGAATGAAGAATCGTAGTCTGATAGGTGATGGTGGCTAGAAACGTAGGAGGCATTATTGCAGAAGAGGTACAAGGAAGGCGTAGTCAGGGCGTTGTATACAAATGGAATTTTAGTAGTGTTTGTAGAATTAGACATCAGTCTTTTGTTATATTAAGACAATTCCTATGTATCTTTCCAAGACAGAGTTTAAAACAAAAATAAGTAATCTCTCGCAAAGTTAGTTAGGAGGCAGTATTATGTGAAAAATCCTGCTTTATTTTTAGGAGAAATGAATAGAGCACTTTTGCATGATAGTGTAGCAAATGTAGAAAAGATTTGTGGTCATGTGCAGTTTCATTTCTTTGTTCCTGAGCAGGATTCTAGGGAAAATGAATAGTTGTTAAGAGGAGGAGTTGCATAAAAGACACATGTATTACAGTTGATAGTTTTAAAGAAGAGATTTACAAAATTTAAAACAAAGTTGTCTAAAACCTCAGAGCATGTTTGTATATGTTGTTGATGCACTTACTAGAAGATTTAAACACAGACTGTTGACATATTTAAAAAGTAAAAAAGTAAATAATGACAACTAGCACAAGCTAGTTGTGTATTTACTTGTAGATGGACGATTTGACTTGTCTATGAGGCAAGTTATATGTAAGAAGAGTTACAATAAATTAGAAGATAAAATAAACAATACTTTGATATTAGATACCCATTTTGTAAGATAATAAAATGCCTGCTAATGTAGAAAAACTATGAAGGGCCAACAAAAAAAAGCAACTTTTATTATTCATTGCAGCATTGCAAAGGGCTGCTATGGACCGCTCTCCAGCACTCACTACAACTCCATTGTCCATCAGAGACAAATGTGGAGCCAAATATTGAAGTTGAGATTGGACTTTTGAATAGACTCTAAGCTTCAGTGTTGTTGCTGGTATTGCAGTCGAGGGTCCTTCAGCTTTGCGTTGCCTTCTTGCTGCTCACTATGAACCCCTCTTAAAGTATATTCTAGATAGATAAATGGGAGTATACTGCTTATTCTTTTAGTGTATTATCCAATGATATTCCTTTATTTCCCAGTGACACGATTTTCAGTTTTGTTTTTAAATTGTTTTTTTGTGTTTTTCTAAAGTTTTAAAAAATGATGTCCATATTTAAGGTAACAAAAATGGCAACTGGGACAGGAGGAATGCAATTTATGTGCACTGAGAAATGTGCAAAAAATATAAAAAGGGAAACAATTTTTTACAGCATTGCAAACAGTTGTAACATACTGCTCACTAGCTCTTATAAAAACACTACAGTCCATGCAATACGTGGCCATTCTTGAAAAATCTGAAGCTTCAGCTATTGTAGTAGTCTGTACCTCTGAAGGGATGTTCTGGTTGGGAATTATTTATTATTACTGTATTAATTTTGATGTTGTTGATGTGTTGATTTTCAATGTAGTTTATGACACAGTCCTGTTTGAGCTGTGTTTGTTTGTAGGGACATCCTTTGTTTTTGTACTGTGTTTACCGTGTCCCTATCTTACAGTAGGGTACTTCCTTTTTTGTTATTACCCACGCCTATTGCAACACCATATGTTTTCATTGACCATTGTTCCATGCCTGGCTTGTCTAACTTTGTGAACCATCCAATCAAATGCCCAGAGTGATATTTGGAAGCAACTGACATGCTAACTGAGCTAAAGTGCTGCATTGCTGTTGTATTTGTGGATGCATACCTGGTATCTAAATGATTTGCAATGATGTATTCTAACCACTCAGAATATCGGTGATGTCGGCTCCAGTGCCACTGCAGGAGGAGACAGCAACTGGTCAGTTGCAGGGGGAGAAGCGGCAGCAGGGACGAGCACTGGTAAGTCACTTATTTCTTGCAATTGCTATGCTCATTAGCTTTTGCCATGGCATTGCTTGTCATCATCAAAAATGACCATGAGGTGAAAACCCCAGTTTTTCCAGTCACAGCGGTGGTTGAGTTATTATTATGGATTCTACTATCTTCAATGAAGCAAAATCTCACATACGGAGCTTTGATGGCTTGAGCAAGACATGATGGAACGAAAGGTAACTCAAAAGAAAGGAAATGGTATATGAGTTAAAGGATGGGTGAGCTATTGCTGGCATGTCCCACATTTAATCATGCAATACTAAGCATGGGCGAATTTTGCGAATCTGGCGTTCGCGAATTTTGTGAATTTGCGAACTCGCAATCCACGAATTCTCGCGAATTTGCGTTTTTTTTTTGTGTTCGCAAGGATTTCTGCCAGTTCGCAAGGATTTCTGACAGTTCGCGAGGGTTTTGTAACAGTTTGCAATCGCGAACTTACATGTCGGCTCGCAACGGTCACGATTATGTTGTTTCTACGTCTGGTTCATCATCATAGGTTCCCAGCACCCTCTGTTTCACCCCTGCCAGCCTCTGTTTTACCCATGCCACCCTCTGGTACATCAATGCCTTATGCCACCCTCTGGTTCATTATCACTGTAGATTATGGGGGGAAAAAGCAAGCACACCTGCCTGCTTCAACTGACATGAATTCATTTGGGGTTGATTTATTAATGTGTCACTGTTTTAAAATTCCAGTCTGGCACCTGCATCCTTATCTGTAATTTGCTTTCTGTTGCAGTGCAATTTGTTTTTCCAGGACCTTTGTGGCCTACTTGTAGCTATTCTATGAGCCTGCTGTGAGGGTCAGAGCAGGGTCATACAATTGTTGCAACTAGCAACTGAACTCTGGAGGGGCCCTTGTCAGGAAGCACTACAGGGAACGGTTACTAATGATGAGTTTGAACTTTTGAACCTGCTTTCACTTTTGCAAAACTCGTTTTTCTGCAGAGCAGCATTACAGCAACTTTAATGCCCCACCAAGCTTATATGAGAAAGTTGATTTCTAATCCAAAAGTTATCCAAAGAAAATCAAAAGGCCTCAAATCTAAAAAAGTGCAGGCAAATGTCAACCTGAGGAGTTATTCTGATAAAAATAATCATTTTCAGAAGGTCTATGCTGCTTGCTAGTAGATTTCTTGTGCGGAATTGCAATTTTTGTAATTTCGCGAGTGCGAGATTGTTGCTGCCCGCTGCACGTACATGTTCGCAATTGCGAACTTACACCGCAATGAAAAAAAATCCGCTGCGTGCGAATTTGCGGATTTTGCGGGAAATTCACGAATCTCGCGGATTGCGAATTTACCGAAAATCCGCAAAATCTGCGAGCATAACGGATTTTCCGCCCATGCTTATGCAATACCCATGTGAAGTGATTCCAGAATATATACATCATGGTTTCCCATAACAGACACTTGTTCAGATTTTTCCCTTTTAAATTGAACCGTGACTGAATAAGCCAAAGATAATGAATCAAAGATCAGAGCAGTGGCCCCTCTATTATATATAAAAACAAGCTCTACCCTACCTGTGTAATCCCTCTACCCTACACCCTGCAGTAGAGAAAATCAAATTCCCTTTCCTTGATTACTGCCCAGCAAATGAATTTGTTGAAAATACGTGGTGGCGGGCAAGGCCACAGAATAAATTGTGAGTAAGTGGATGAGTTGATGTCAAGTTGGCATGTGGGATACACAGTGACAATTGTGCCAAATACAATCTATATAATCTGTTCCTTTACTTGCAGTCCATTAGATTAATTTTCCTCAAGGTATACTTACAGCAGATGGGATAATATATTAATATCTGCATTTCATACATGAGGTGTGTGACTGACTTAATATCTTTTTTATTATTCATCTGCCTGTTTGGAGACAGGGTAGAAAGAGAAATGCATTTGGCGAAGAGCAGGGCCATTGGAATTAAAAATAGATAATTTTCAACTACAGCTGAAGACAGTAGCAAACTGGAAGAGGCGCTGGCTAGCAATGAGCATGGCTTCTTTATTTTAGCAGCACACACAACATGTACTCCATAATAGTGCATGATACCGTACTCATCAATGAGAAGCCATGAATTTTTCAACTCAAAGTCTCGAACTCTGTTTATAATTTTTTTTAATTTATATTTATTGAATTTTTAAAACAGTTATCAGCAAACATAACAACATTTGCAGATTCCATCTTGTCAAATTGTCACAAACAGTTACGCACTGCATGATTTCACTTATTCGATCTCTATCGCATTGAGTCCTTTGTGAGTCAAAGTTACATTATAAGCACACGTCCCACATTAACACAGCGCTCCCCCACAATGTTGAGTAGTGAGTACAGGCCCTACAGCAGGTGTCCTGTGATTTGAAGTCATCAGTATCCAGTGTTTGCTCATTGACATTGAGAGTGTATGGTGTCTCCTACAATGTATCCCTGTCCACAGTGCTGAGCCAGTGTGTAAATAGGGACCATATGTCTTTCGGTCGGGTTCTAGCCAGCAGCAACTCCCAGTAGCACTCCAGCTTGTCCCCACAATATGTGACATCCTCCACACAAGTTTTTATAACCAGTGGTGCTGGTTTTCCCTCAGCGTATTGCCACTCAGCGTTTTGCCATCAGTAGCAGCAGTGCCGTCAGCTTCCTCCTTGTGGTTGGCATGCTGCGCACATAGCCTAGTAGAGCTATCAAGGCAGTGCATGGTAGGTTAAAATCAGTTATATCTTTTATATGCCTAAATATCTAGCCCCAGTATGTGGCAATAGTGCGACATTACCACCCCAGGTAAATAAAATTGACCTGTGCAGCAACGCATCTCCAATATCGTGTATCGGATCATAAACCCATGCTGTGTAGTTGTGTTGGGGTATGGTATAGACGGTGCACATATTTAAAGTGTATAAGATGAAGGTGGTAGTTGGGTGACAGGTTCACTAGCTGTCCACAGCAGAATACCCAATGTCATCAGATATTTCTTTCCCCAATTCAATATCCCAAGCTGTGCGTTTGGCGTGATAGTGGGTGATTCACGATGTGTGGTTTTGTGAATATGAGTGAGTAGCCTGCATGCTGAGGGTTCCTTAAGCATATGGTCTAGCGCCATCAGTGTAGGTGGGGTGTCGGAAAATGTGGCAAACCGTGTGCGACACGCTTCTCTGAGTTGGAAATACAAAAGCGTATCTAGCGGTGAGGGTTGCAGTGTTGTGCTTAGTTGTTGCATGGAACAGGTCATTAAATGTATGTAGCCCCTTCTGTTGAGCTCTTTTCCATGTGTTGTTTTCCATTAGGGGAACAACCTGACATACTCCCGGGGCAAGCTTCTAGCCTTAAAAACCCAGAAACACCCAGCCTGCATGCGCACCCTGACGGGCGACAACCCATTCACTAGATGCAACCTCTGCAACCCTGCCGGCTCGGATCCGGCTTCTAGCGGACTTCAACTAGGCCTACTCAATTGCAGGTCGCTCGTGAAGCACGCGCACGAAATCAACCTCCTAATCGCAAACCACGCCACAGATATCCTGTTTCTAACTGAAACTTGGCTCACTTCCAGCAACGGCCCGACATAGTCCTTGCACTCCCTCCCGGGTACCTTATGTGCTCGCTGAACAGACCAGAGGGTAGAGGAGGTGGACTAGCCATAATTTACAAAGACGTCTTTACCTGCAGATCCTCAGACGGCAACATCAAGGGATGTGAAAGCTGTCACTTCGCCATACAAATTTCCCCAGTTACCTCGTTAACGGGAATGCTGGTATACTGCCCCCCTGGCCACCTGGCGGAATTTCCAAGCAAAATCCTTGATCAGATCTCCATTGAGTGTACGTCCTCCTCCAACTACCTACTACTGGGGGACCTCAATGTCCACTTCTTGGACCCGGTCGACAAGCAGGCGACAGAACTGCTACAGGACATCACCTCCACCGGCCTTGACCTAAAAAATCCACAGGCCACTCATGAAAGAGGGCAACTGCTCGACCCCATATTTACAAACATCCCAGACCTGAAAACCCAAGATCACGTCCCTTGGACCGACCACTTCCTGGTCCCCTTTGAATGGGCTATCAACATTCCGCCCCCTCAACCCCCCAAAATCAGAACCCTTACTAGACGATGGCACAAATTGGACCCAGACGAATGGGCAGCCAAACTAAGAGAAAACGTTCCCCTCCCCTCTCAAGACCCCATAGCCGCGAACAAGGAATTCAACACTTGGGTCACCCAATCTCTTGATGCCATCCTGCCAAAAACCAGCTCTCTGAAACGCACCAAGAGAGTCAACCCATCCCCCTGGTACACCCCCGAACTCAACCTTCTGCGGAAGGCTTGCAAGAGGAACGAACGCCTTTGGAGGAAGGACAAAACAGCAGAGAAAAAAGACACATTCCGTACCTCCGTAAATGCCTACAAAAAGAAGCTACGTAACACCAAAATCGCATTCTATGAGAGCAGAATCAAAAACGCTGCATGCTCGGCCCACAAAACCTTTGCCATTCTTAAAGAACTCCTTCAACCCCCTGACCCCCCTCTCAAACCACTCGACCCCAAAGAAGCGGAAAGCAAATGTACTAATCTTGCTACCTTCTTTGACGAGAAAATACAAAAAATTCTCGTGGCCATTCCCCCCTCCGAACCGGGTCAACCGGGTCACACGGATTGGGATCCTACCAGCCCCTCACCTTCCCTGGACGCCTTTGGTCCAGTCACCACGGAAGAGGTTGTGGCAACACTGGCCTCAATCAAAAGTGGGTCCCCCCTCGACCCCGCACCCCTCCGCTTCCTGAAAAAAGTGACCAGCACCATCATCCCCCCCCCCTCACGGCACTGATCAACTCCTCCCTCTCGCAGGGCATAGTTCCCCCCAGCTGGAAAGCGGCAGCGGTCAAAGGCCTACTAAAAAAACCCTCTCTGGACCCACAGGACCTCTCCAATTACAGACCCATCTCCCTTCTCCCAGGAAATAGTAAGATCACGGAAAAGTTAGTGAACAAACAACTGTCACTATTCCTGGAGAGCAACAACCTACTAGGGGTCTCCCAGACAGGGTTTCGTCCAGGCCAGGGCACTGACATCGCCCTCCTGGCAGCAGTGGAGAAGGCCAGAAGCATTCTGGACACGGGAGGATCAGTGGCAGTGATCCTCCTGGACCTCAGTGCGGCCTTCGACACTGTGGACCATCTCACCTTAATCCAACGCCTGGGAGAAATCGGAGTAAGGGGTACGGCCCGGAAGTGGCTAAAATCCTTTCTAGCAGGCCGTTCCTTCCAAGTCTGGGAGAAAGACAGCCACTCACCCGTTATCCCCCTCCGCTGTGGAGTACCGCAGGGCTCATCCTTGAGCCCTACGTTATTCAACGTATACATGGCCCCACTGGAGAAATTGGTCAGTCCGTTCGGCGTTTCAATCATCAACTACGCCGATGACACCCAGCTGGTGGTGACCCTCTCACACCCCCACCACTCCCCCTCTGACCTTCACAGTTGTCTCACCGAAGTCCACCGCTGGATGAACCTCTCCTCACTAAAGCTAAACGGCTCAAAGACGGAGATACTGATGCTTGGCCACAAAGGGCCCTCCCTGCCGCCTCACCTCTGGCCCAACTGCTTGGGTGATCCCCCCGCTCCCAAGGAAGAGGTCAAAAGCCTAGGCGTTTGGATCGAAAAAGACCTGAGCTTCAGAACACAGGCAAAAAAGACAGCAGGAACATGCTTCGGACTACTCAGAGCCTGTAGAAAGATCTTCCCCTTGCTCCCTGCGAACGCCAAGAAACTCCTGATTCAGGGCCTCATCCTGGCGAGACTGAACTACTGCAACGCAATCTACCTGGGAGCTCCCGAAGCCACCCTCAACACCTTGCAGAAAGTCCAAAACGCCGCAGCCCGCCTGCTTACTGGCACACCCGCAAGATCCTCGGCTAAGCCAGCTCTCAAGTCTCTCCACTGGCTCCCAGTCAGAGAAAGGGTTGCCTTCAAGGCTCTCTGTCTTGCCCACAAAACCCTTAACAACAACGGCCCCCCTCTCCTCAAGGAATTCATTATCTCCTACAAAGCGGAAAGGGCCCTCCGGTCCAGCGGAGAAAATTTCATCACAGTCCCCAGAGTTAAAAAAGCCAGGGCCGGTGGCCGTCGCTTCTCGGTCCACACGGCCAAACACTGGAACAACCTCCCAAGAAGACTGAGGACAGAACCCAATCTCCTCCAGTTCAGGAAATCACTAAAGACCCTCCTTTTTCCTCACCCATAATTCCCTCCTCTGCTGAACCACAGGAGACTCAGGTTTAGCGCTGGGATGCTCTAGGGTTACTATGCGCTCTACAAAACCTTTAAATAAATAATAAAATAATAGCAAGTGGTATGTTTGGCACATAAAGTGTTTCTAGTCTGGCTCGTTTGCATATCCCCCTCCATAGCTACCATAGGGTTTTCGTTGTGTCGAGCTCTTGTTTGGGATGTTTGTATTCCTGATACAGAGCGGTTGACAAAGGTAATGGGGCCACTCTATAAATTTCTATGGCTACATGGGGTTGGAATGGCATAGGATGGTGCCAGAACTGGAGATAATGTACCTGGGCATAGTATGCATACAGTTCAAATCTGGGAGCTGCCGGCCCCGCTTGCGCCAAGGGGAGTGTGAGAAGGTACCAGGATGCCCAGGGTTGTTTACCCACCCATACCAGTTCAATCATGCCTGATCTGAGGCATTTAAAAAAGTGCAAAATTAGGGGTATTGGCAGGTTTACAAAAAGGTATAGTAGTTTAGGGAGGAATATAATTTTCGTGATTGCTATTATCCCTGTGAGTGATAGTGGCATGTGTTTCCATCTCTGGATTCTCTTTTCTATCCATGTCATCACTCTTCCATAATTTGCTGTCCAGTTCTACTGTAGGTTCCTGCTTACCCAGATTCCCAGATATCGCACAGGTCCCTCCAGGAATTCAGTGTCAAATCTCAATTCAGTGTCTGTCCATAGGATAATGGTGGATTTTGCCCAATTTATCTCAATGCCAGATAGTCCTCCATAACGGACTAGCTCTCTGGTTAATGGGTTAAAGTTCGTCTCTGGGTTTTTTATGTAAAGAGTTATATCGTCCGCATACATGGACACTATCAGACCTCTTGTTGTAAAGGCAAGGCCCGCAGCATGTGGTGTTGTCTCAGCCGTGTCGCTAGAGGTTCTGTGGCAACGGCAAATAGGAGGGTTGATAGCAGACATCCTTATTGGGTCCCTCGGGTGATCTCAATTGGTTCTGATGGTAACCTATTCACTTTTAGCCTGGCAGTGGGTGCAGTGTATAGGAGTCTAACGAGCTGCAAAAAGAGGGGGCTGATACCCAGCCACACGAGCGCCTCAAAGAGAAATTTCCATTCAAGCTAATCAAATGCTTTTGTGGCGTCTAACATTGCAGCGACCGCTGAGACCTGGGGGGCATGGTAATATAATGATATTAAAAGCTTCTGGAGATTGTGTGAGGTGGACCACCCGGCACAAAGCCGGACTGGTCTGGTCTGATGATTAATGGAAGTAGTGGCTGAAGCCTATTGGCCAGCAGCTTAGCAATTATTTTATTGTCTATGTTTATGAGGGACAATGGACGATACGAGTCACAGGATGTTGAGTCTTTGCCCGGTTTGAGTATTATTATAATGATGGCTTTGTGTATTGAGGGCGGGAGGGTGCCCAGCTGCAGCACTTTATTGTATACTTTTAGCAGTTGGGCGATAGTAGCACCACATATGCTTGATAGAAGGCCGTGGTTAAGCCATCTGACCCAGGAGCTTTGTCGCCCTTCATACTTTGGATGACTTTTGGTATGTCCTCCGCAGTGAACGGCTCATTTAGGTAATCGCAGGGTGCGTTGCTAAGCCACAGAAGTGCAGAGAACCTAAATAGTCCTTTATGTCCGAGTTGGATGGGGTGGTCTTCGATGTGCATAGATGACCATAATAGTTTTTCGTTGTATCTAGAATGTCAGTGGGTGAGTGCACCAATGCGTTCTCTGGTGTGTGCAGTTTAGTGATGTACCCAGAGCATCTTAGTGATCTTAGCAAGTTTGCCAATGTCCTCCCGGGTCTGTCTCCCTCTCTGTACTGTCGGGCTTGTACATGCTTGTTTAGAAATAATGTTTCACTTATGGCCTCTTCCTGGTATGCCATTAGTTTCCTGCAGATGTCCACTAAAGCATCTGGTGACTGGGTTTGAAAATATTGTTGTTCCAGGCTGTGGGTATCGCTTTCTAGCATCGGGAGGCACCTGCGGATGTCCCTTAGGACCCCAGCCTGCAAGGCTACACACTTACCTCGAATGACAACTTTAAAAACCTCGCACACTACCCCTTCTGAGTCTACTGAACCCATATTGTGGTCCAAGTAGTCTTGTATTTTATTGTAGATATCTTTTTTAAACACAGAGCCCATGACTGCTTGGTACGGTAGTCGTCATATGAAAGGCTGTATGTATGGCCTAGGAATTTGCATGCCGAGCACCACGGGTGCGTGGTCCAATAGTGTACGTGGGTGATGTGTCACCTCTGTGGTCCATGAATGTAGTTCACTCAACATGAGTCAGAAGTCCTGGCGGGACCAGGCTTTAAGTTGTTGTGTGACACATGTACCCTCTCTAGTGGTAGGGTGCAGCACCTGCCAAATGTCAACCAGACAGTTGTCCTTTATTTGATGGTTCAGTGCGGCAACAGCTCGTGGGTGATGTGGCCTAGATGCTCCCACCCTATCATTGTATTCTGAGAGAACCACATTAAAGTCCCCCCATAGCACAGTATTGTGTACCATTGATTGGATGCCCTATCATAGCTTAGTGAAGAAGGTAGGTACAAATGTATCAGTCTCGCCTTTCTGTGATCATTCAGGCCAAGTGATACAAATTAGTTTAGTCTGGCCTGCCAATTACAGTATTTGTTTGGGCGCAGTGTCAAGAATGTGAGGTTGCGCTACGCGCATGCGCTACGTGTGAGCGTGTGTTTGCGAAAAGGACCTCGGAATCAGTGCATCTCATTACCTGCGTTGTGTATCCTCACTTTATCTGCAACGGGTACTGCCCTCGTTTCATTTGTGCAGTCTGCAACATTAAAAACCAACAATGAAAACAGACGCCCCCCACACCATCACCCCAATCAGGTTGAGTATGTACCCCTCACATAACGCGCAAACTCGGTTTTAGTAGGAAAATAGCATCAATGGCTATGCGGGAATTATCCCATGGGGAACGAGGTAGCTGGCGATCACCCCTGCCATTAAGGCTGGCTGACCGAGCCTTTTGTGACCAGAATCTTTGTGTAGGATGACATCTTTTGGGGAAAAATGCTACCCATATCTAACAGTTCAGTTAAGAGTTATAGTGCGTAATCAGCATAAGGACAAAAATGTAGGTCAGTTGCATTAGAAGATGTCCCCCCAAAACATAGTCAGTGCAGCATTAGGTGAATAACTATGTAGTTTGGCCCTTCGTATCTGTGTCTAGGGTCCAACTGCTCAGTCGGTGTCACTCAGGCGGTCTTCTGAGCATCTTCAGAGCTGTGCTGCGGACTTGGACGTGGGGCAGCCTGTTTCTTGGCGTATTTCTTG